>NC_137815.1:50090021-50222521 GCF_963921795.1 Nannobrachium achirus
TCACCGGGAGCAACGTGGGGTTCAGAGTCTTGCCCAAGGACCCTTCGACATTAACTCAGGGGGAGCCCGGATTCGAACTGGGAACCTTTCGGGAACGGTTTCTCTACCCCTGAGCTATGCCGCCCCACAAAGGCGTGCATGTGTGTGTGCGTGGGTCTGATTGTCCTGTCACCAGGCACGTGCACACATAGACATCAAAGGGGGCTTGAGCCCCTGCCCTTTTATCCGTCTGTAAAAAAGTGCCCTCTCCAACATGAATGCAGTTTTTACTATGGTGAAAGAAATGCAAATGCCCCTCTTTCCATGCCATACCTGAAAGCAGCATTCAAGAAAATGACCTTGTCCAAACTCTCCTGAACTTAATGCAGCTTCTCATGTTGAAAGAATTATTGAAAATAGACGACCTCCAAGCTCACAACGCGTCGTGCTTCAACGCGTTGTGAGCTTGGAGGTCTGCTATTTTCAATATTTTCACCAAAAGGCCCTTTTAGAAATCTCCCTGCCACTCTAACATTCTCTGCACGTCCCTGCCTGTCACCCTCATTTTCCTGTCTTCCTACACTCTCTCATTCTCTCATCCACCCTCCCTGCTCTTTCTTTCCATGCTTGCTCAGTCTAACTCTTTTATGGCCCCCATAAAAAAGAGAGACTCTCTCCCTATGTCTCTCTCTCCATTATTGTCTCTCCTTCCCTCCTCTCCTTGCTACAGTAGCTCATACATGATCTGATATCTCCTCCCTTTGTTTTTTCTCACCTCTTTTTTTCTCCCTTTTGCCCTCTCTTTCCAACAATCCATCCGTCTCTGGCACGCTTGCTTTTCTCTTTCTCACTTTCTCTCCTTCACACCCGCCTCTACCACGTTGCCCCATCCACTTTTTGAGCGGTGGTCACAACGCTCCTATACGTGGCCGTGTGTGTGGGTCTGTCTGTCTCCGTGTCTGTCTGTCTGTCTGTAGCCTGCAGTAACCTTTTCTGACCACACATGTTAAGGGAGGGGCGCTGTTGCACACACACACACACACACACACACACACACACACACACACACACACACACACACACACACACACACACACACACACACACACACCACCGCTCAGTTCACACGAGTGTGATTTTTTAATATCCTCTCAGTTTTTCTCACTTTCACTCGTAACTTTCTTTTGCATCTCTTCATCCAACTCACTCCCTCTTTCTTGCTCACACTTCCTCTGTCTCTCACTTGATTTCTGTTATACTGTACGGTACCCCTCTCTCTCTCTCTCTCTCTCTCTCTCTCTGGCTTGTGTTACCTCTAACACCTACTGACTCAGGACAGGGTACCAGCCTCCTGTAAAAACGGATGACCTAACCACAGCTGCTGCTCCTGCTGCTGAGTGTGTGTGTGTGTGTGCGTGCGTGTGTGTGTGTGTGTGTGTGTGTGTGTGTGTGTGTGTGTGTGTGTGTGTGTGTGTGTTTGTGTGTTGGGGGGGAGAGGTGTGTGATTTTGTAAGAGTAACGTGTCTCTGTGTGTGTGTGTGTGTGTGTGTGTGTGTGTGTGTGTGTGTGTGTGTGTGTGTGTGTGTGTGTGTTGTTACGATCCTGGCCAAGGGGTGCCAGTGACCACAACAAAAACAGGGGAGACGCAGTCCAACAAAGTTTAAATAATATTTATTAAATAATTAAAAAATATAATATAATCAAAATAACCAAACTATAACTAAGATGTGGTGTGTAATCAGTAAAATCAGTAGTGTAATGCGTGTAGGCATGAGTGGGTTGTGTAGTGTCTTATGTGTCCAAAGTGTGTTGGAAAGAGTGTAAAAACCACACCTGTGTGAACTGAGCAGAGGAGGCTGTGCGCGCGCGCATGTGTGTGTGTGTGTGTGTGTGTGTGTGTGTGTGTGTGTGTGTGTGTGTGTGTGTGTGTGTGTGTGTGCGCGTGCACGCATGCGTGCGTGCGTGTGTGTGTGTGCGTGTGTGTGCGTGTGTGTGTGTGTGTGTGTGTGAGAGAGAGTGCCTGGCCTGAACAACAGCGCTGCTTCCTTAACACATTAAATGCCCCAGGTGGCACCAGAGTCATCCCCTCTAGCTGCCCAAATTTATCCCATCCACCTCCATTGTGTTCTACAGGGCCCTGTTGCGTCAATGCATGCGTGATGACATCACTTGGTCACATGACCATAGTCAGGATGTTGTTGCCTTTCACCCTGTATGGACTAGTATATTGTTTGCCGATCATAATTTGGTCATTTTGCCAGCCAAGCCATAAAAAATACATCAGAGATAAAGGGCTTTAAAGTTTGAGAAATGCATTGGATTATATGGAGAAAAACGGCGGCGCGATGCTCTCAGCGTCTAATGGAAACAACCCACGGTGATTGGGCAACATCCAGGGGTTGCCCCGACCTTACGGTGAGATTTAATATCGTTACTGTAAATACAGTAAACGCGTCAAACGCGTCGTGGGCTTCCAGCGACATCAAAGAGTTTGATGTCTCTGTGTGTGTGTGGTCAGCAGAGGTATTGCAGGCAGGGCTGTATTAAAGGTGATACACCATGCATTTAAAAAGTATTTATGTCATATTGTTTATGTCCCAAAAACGTTTTTCAAAAGGTTTGAGGCTAAATTACCACTCCTGAATAGAGAGCCTCTCTCATTTTTTAATGGCTCTCAGAGCATTTCAGCTGCAGTACCACCTTTGGCCTGAACTGCGCCACCCCCCCAAAAATCTTTTTGAAAAACATTTTTTTTAACGTTTAAAAAAAAAAAAAAACATTTTTTTTATTTTTTATTTATTTATGATGACGTCACAATCGGCAGATGACGTCACAATCGGCAGCAAATCTGGATAGCCTGTTTTGAGAACCCGTGGGATACTTTTAACCTTCGCCTTCTCAAAACCAGAGAAAGACACAAGGGTCAGAAATGGGACCTTGTGATAGAAGGTGCTAGTGGGACCCCAAAAAAAGGTTTTAAAATAGGAAAAGTGAAATTTCATGGTGTATCACCTTTAACCATTGGGCCGGTAGGTACTAAAATTACAGTTAGTTTGAGATTCAGTTAGATTGAGAACAGGAGCGCTCGTTTTTGTGCACAAGGTGGAGCAGGCGCCGCCTCCTTCAGGGAACTAGGAATAATTTGACTGAGGGTTAGGTTTAGGCATAGTTTTACTGAGGTTAGGGTTAGGTTTAGGGTAAGGGTTAGGGTTAGGGTTAAGGTTTAGGGTTAGGGTTGAACATCCAGGTGAACAAAAACAAGCGCTCCTACCCCAATCTAACTGAGTTACCCAAACTAACTGTAACATATATATGTTAATTCAAAATCAAATGTGTGGGCCCCTCCTCTGTTGTATACAGGTGCTTTCTTGGCCCACAAATGATCATCATGGCTTAAAATCCGAGCTGGGTAATGCGTGTCGGGAGGGAGGGGGGGTTATGGTGGGGGGTGGGGGGGGGGGGGCCCTAAAAAATTATAGGCCAGGGGCCCTCGCGGGGGTTGATCCGTCCATGATTGCAGGCTACATACAGACACGCATACATACACGCATACACACACAGCTCCATATACCGTTGTTTCCTGTTGAGATTGGCACATTTCCTGGAGCAAGCTGCCCAGATCACACATGTCACACCACACGTGTCTTCTTATTTTTTCTCTCAAAAAGCGCCTGCAATGTAGTGCATTTGAAACTACATTGCAGTTCACATCATGGGGTGATCACTGCTTGACTCCTGTGAATTGTTTTATTTTTATTTTCTGTTTATTTCATTGCTGAGTGAGGTCAGCAGACAAAGTGACATGAGTGAGATGAAAAAACCTGGGTGAAATGTGCCAATCTCAACAGAAAACATCGGTAGGAGTGGTGTGACCACCGCTCAAAAAGAAATGGGGAACAGTGGGAGAGCGGAGAGGAGTTGAAGTGAGGAGGGCTGGGGAAGGACTGGGACTGTACCGGGCCCAGGTGCACCCCAATCAGGGTAACGACCATCAATCACTACTGCTCCCCAGTCCTAGGGGAAGGAGAACAGAAATAAATACGAAGCAAATACATAGAACTTAAAGCCATACTGTGTAAGATGCCCAACTAGTGGTCATTAGCCCTATAGCAAACCGCGGTCGCGTCCGCGTCTTTCGGACGTTTTTCGTACCTTCAGACCCCCGCGTCTGCCTCCACCTCGCTGAGATCTATCTTTTAAGGGGTCCCTTGTTCCTGTGCGTTCAGTAATTCCAGAGATACGGACTCCTTCACCCTGCCTGGTAGGCGAAATTACCTAGAGAAGGGATGGTACAAACGGGCGACAACAAATATGGCTGCCATAGCGACCCCACTTCAAGATGCGCTGTGATTGGCCGGCAGTTGTATAACCCTCGCTGTGATTGGCCGGTAGTGTGATGACGCAATTTTGGCGCGAGATCCGGTCCACGGCAAGGATCTCAGTTTACATACAGAGAAGGCTTTACAGGCTGAAATTCACGGCGCGGATCTTCTAAAACTTTTGTGATTTAATAGTTAGGAGAATTTTAAGATTTGTTTTATAAAAAAAGTTACATAGTACAACTTTAACCTTAACTAAGGAGTGCAATAATGATAAAACCTATAATCCTCAGTGAGGGAACCGTCACAGTGTGTATCTATTGTGTGGTGTGTGTTTGCAACAAGGCAGTGATGCACCAATGCGCGCGTGTGTGTGTGTGTGTGTGTGTGTGTGTGTGTGTGTGTGTGTGTGTGTGTGTGTGTTTGTGTGTGTGTGTGTGTGTGTGTGTGTGTGTGTGTGTTTCTGTGAGTGTGTGTCTGTGTCTGTGTGTGTGTGAGAGAGAGAGAGAGAGAGACAAAGAGAGAGAGACGTACAACATTATGTAACATATTTCACAATTCAGTTTTCAAGAACTTTTTGTAAATCTTCATATTTATAAAAAAATATGGATACACACAAACACACACACACACACACACACACACACACACACACACACACACACACACACACACACACACACACACACACACACACACAAATTCACAAATGCACACACAAATTCACTAATGCACACACAAATTCACAAATGCACGCACCTAAGCTGACATTTGATCCTGTGTTAACACTGATTTAGACAAACAGCAGCCAGAGGAAACAGAAGGTACTTGGAGGTAGACAGGACGGCACACTTCTATGTGGAGAGAGAGAGAGAGAGAGAGAGAGAGAGAGAGAGAGAGAGAGAGAGAGAGAGAGAGAGAGAGAGAGAGAGAGAGAGAATGCAACATGATGGTCTTGAGGAGAGGTGAAAGACTAACAGAGTAGGGAAAATGTCAAGGTCTGAATTTCACTAAAGTGTTTCCTGGCGAGACGGTGTGTGTGTGTGTGTGTGTGTGTGTGTGTGTGTGTGTGTGTGTGTGTGTGTGTGTGTGTGTGTGTGTGTGTGTGCGTGTGCGTGCGTGCGTGTATAAAATACAGTACATGCATTGAGTCTGCATGTACACTGAGTGTATCTCTGTGCAGGAATTAATGCTTTGCACGTACAGTACTAGATGCGACCGTAGGTTGCATTTACTATAAAAACCTGCAGATCCTGTGCGTGTGCGCGTGCGTCAGTCACAGTGCGTGACACCTCATCCCAGCTCAGCAGAAGATAGCTGACCTGTTTTGACATCACAATGAAATTAATTCCGTCTTTGTCCCCTTTATGCCCATATATGGAGATCCCTGATGTCATCAATTTGCAGCCCATATCTGGGAAAATGGGAAGTCTCATGTGGTCTATGAAGTCAGACATCTATGATGTCAGACGTCAGTCATATCCATATTTTGGAAAATATGGACACATTTTGTCAAACTTAAACAACAAACGCAATGCGAGTCACACTTGCAAATTAATTCCGTCCTTGTCCCTTTCATGCCCATATGGAGATCCCTGATGACATCAATATTAACCCTTCTTGTGCCTATCCCGAACAAGTTCGGGATATTTTCAATCCAATACAATATTTTCTTTTGCTATTTTACATACCCTGAGCTGCTTGTAGAGATGTGGGTGGTCCTGGGTCGTCCTACGCTTTCCAACGAGTGATGCTAGATGGTCCGACGATTTATTCCATTGAAAATGGTAGTTTAGAGCCCCCCCAAAAAAACTCAATCTATACTGTCGGCGCGACGTATTCCGGGGTGCCTATCCCGATCTAGTCCGGGATATTTAATAAAATGAATTAATTAATCGGAGGCGTCAACGAAGCCCCGGTCTAAATTTCCATCCATGGCCCGGGCCGAGACTCGGCCATCCACGGGTCGTAATCGGGCAACGCCGCCACATCGCGCCGCCGAATCCAATACAAAGTCACATCTTTAGAGAGGATTTTCTCTGAATTGTGTTCCCAGACCAAAGACAAAGTTTTTTTGAGACTGAAAAAGCTTTAGATCGGGCTTCTAAAAAATAAAGACGCTAATGGCTAAGTGTTAGCTAACTTCCTCCTCTCGCCATACATAACAGTGGCTGGAGTGAAATCCCAAGGCACTACGGGCAGTGTCGACGGAAGCTAGAGCGAAGGCCTATAGAGATATTTCTGGCACTCTAGCGGCACCTTGTGGCCCGGGGCACTCAGTGGGTTAAGCCCATATCTGGGAATGCCCTTATATGGACATATTGTGTCAGACTCATGTGGTCTATGACATCAACATCTATGTCAGATGTCAGTCATCTCCATATTTGGTAAAATGTAGCCACATTTTAGCCACATTTTGTCCAACTTATCATGCTCTGACGTCATTGTGATGTCAGGGGAACCACTCCAACAGAATGGGTTTGCCGCTCTGGCTTCACTGTGATGTCACACTAACAGAATCCCTTTCATGCCCATAGTTCTCTGATGTAATCAAAATTAAGCCCATATCTAACAGGACTTGCTGGTACTATGGATCCTGTTGAATTGATTTGAATGTCTCAAGGGCAAGCATATGAATAGAAAACTGTACAGGGCCCAGGATTACCCATGGGTAAAGTTTGGATGGATGGATGGATGGATGGATGGATGGATGGATGGATGGATGCATGGATGGATGCATGGATGCATGGATGGATGGATGGATGGATGGATGGATCTATCAACCAACATTCCTTTAGATAGTATACACAACTAGAAATACTGTTCCTTCGAAACAGTGTGGGCTCGATTCCAACCCAACAAATAGGATACTTTAAGGTACTGTAAGGTACAATACCCTACAGTATTGTACTGTACCTTATTATACTGTACTGCACCTTACTGTACTGTACTGTACTGTACTGTACTGTACTGTAACTTACTGTACTTTACTGTACTCTACTGTACCTTACTGTACTGTACTTTACTGTACTCTACTGTACCTTACTGTACTGTACCTTACTGTACTATACTATACTGTACTCTACTGTACCGTACTGTACCTTACTGTACTGTACTCTACTGTACCTTACTATACTGTACTTTACTGTACTTTACTGTACTCCACTGTACCTTACTGTACTTTATTCTACTTTACTGTACTTTATTGTACTTTACTGTACTCTACTGTACTTTACTGTACTCTACTGTACCTTACTGTATTGTTTTGTACTTTACTGTACCTTACTGTACTTTACTGTACTCTACTGTAACTTACTGTACTTTACTGTACTCTACTGTACTGTACCTTACTGTACTTTACTGTACTCTACTGTACCTTACTGTACTGTACTGTACCTTACTGTACTGTACTTTACTGTACTCTACTGTACCTTACTGTACTGTACCTTACTGTACTATACTATACTCTACTGTACCGTACTGTACCTTACTATACTGTACTTTACTGTACTCTACTGTACTTTACTGTACTTTACTCTACTGTACTTTACTGTACTCCACTGTACCTTACTGTACTTTATTGTACTTTATTGTACTTTACTGTACCTTACTGTACTTTACTGTACTCTACTGAACCTTACTGTACTTTTACTGTACTCTACTGAACCTTACTGTACATATTCTATGTGTTCTAGAGGTGTATATTGAGTGCATATACTGTAGGTTAACAATCCCAGATCACATCTGTCCTCCACTATGTCTATAACCAAGGCGTTCTTCTATGTGGCCACTCCAGACTGAGGAGTGGAGCATGACTTTTATTGTGTTTGTGGATCTGATTTGAAAATGCATTGGTTGTGATATCTCCCTGAAAACCAACAACAACCACTAATACGGCTGATTGTCCCTGCGGGTTCTAGGATATATACTGTAAATCCCATTGCCCGGGATCCTAAAACCTTATTCTTTTTAAGTACAATTTCTAAAACACTACAAAACATGTCTCAAAGACAAATACAAGCAAACGTCTCCACAGTAACACAGTAACAGTTGTTTGTGTGTGTGTGTGTGTGTGTGTGTGTGTGTGTGTGTGTGTGTGTGTGTGTGTGTGTGTGTGTGTGTGTGTGTGTGCGTGCGTGCGTGCGTGCGTGTGCACATTGTAGATCAACTTCATAGCAGTATTAAGTGGTCCATCTATGTTTTTTATTAATAATAAAATCTGCAAAGTAACAAGTAACTGAGGCTGTCAAATGCTGTATTTATAGTAGAGTATATGTAACAAAAATGGAAAGTAGAGTAAAAGTACCTCAAAATTGTACTGTAGGTACAAGTACTTGTATATACTTGAGTAAATGTACTTGGTTACTTTGCAGCACCACAGAACAGCCAATGACAGACAGGCCTTTAATCACAGCTGTCTCAATCAGTAGAGTGGAGAGGGACATTTATAGATATTTGTAGTTTTAACTCAGAATATATACATCACAAAGCTTAGATATTTGGATCAAATCAGAGAGCAGACCTGTGTGAACGCAATGATATAGATAGCATATCTGAAGTGTGAACACTGCAGCCACAGCGCCTTAACATAAACATGGGTCTATTATCCTTCTCTCCACTCACTAAACCCATTGGAAATGCATTGGGTGCTTAAAGTTAAACATTTTTATTTTTTTATATTTATACTACAAAACATTTCAAAACCAAAAATACAAGCACACGTGTCCTCAGTAAGCTGAACACATAAAAATTTGAATGGTGTTGAAAGGTGTAAGCGTTTAAGAGATGAAGCGCGCCAAAGTTTTGAGGAGATACTGACTAGTATATAAACTAGAAATACTGTTCCTTCGAAACAGTGTGGGCTCGATTCCAACCCAAAACAATAATAGTAAAAGTGTCAAGTTCCCAGGCAATGCTCTCTTTCATTTTACTGACGTAAAATGGTAATGCAAATACAATGTAGACAAGCAGTGTTATTACATGAACTTAAAGGACCAGGTCACCTTTGGGACAACCAGATCTTATTTTATTGTTGTGTGGGGACACGATCAACACAATGTTGAGTTATTTTTTGTGTTCAATCTGTGTTTTTAGATATTTTAGTATTTCAGTATGCTACAACTGGTCATATGATGCATTTTGCATCATATGATGCATGAGATGATGCAATATCATGCTACAAAGCATCATATGACCAGTTGTAGCATGCTGAAATAATAAAATATCTAAAAACACAGATTGAACACAAGAAATTACAGGATTGTGTTGATCGTGTCCCACACAACAATAAAATAAGATCTGGTTGTCCCAGAGGTGACCTGGTCCTTTAAAGGTATGGACAATTAAATCAAAATAAAATTAAAATATAATGTGGACGGGTAACCAACAACAAAAGTTCGAGACCAGTAGCATGTTGGGAACTGAAGTTATGGCTGTTTAAAGCCTGGGAAGAAAGATGGGGAACCTGTGTGTGTGTGTGTGTGTGTGTGTGTGTGTGTGTGTGTGTGTGTGTGTGTGTGTGTGTGTGTGTGTGTGTGTGTGTGTGTGTGTGTGTGTGTGTGTGTGTGTGTGTGTGTGTGTGTGTGTGTGTGTGTCTGTCCTAGGGGTCCCTGAACTACACTTTGCAAACCAGCAAACCACATCAAAGTAATAGTACGCAGATGGTCCTAATATTGACAAGCTTTTTAAAAACAGCAGATCTACAAGATCACAACATGTCGCAATGTCACATTGTAGATCAGCTTCTACGTGATTCATCTACCGTATGTTTTGTATTAATAATAAAATCTGCAAAGTAACAAGTAACTAAAGCTGCCAAATGCAATTGCAGTGGAGTATAAGTAACAAAAGTGTAAAGTAAAAGTTGGTATACAGTACGGGACATGCTGATCCAAATGCATATGGGATATACTAGGATTCAAATGCAGACAGGCTGAAATTCATGGCTTTTAAAGTGTTTGGGGTGTGGTTTTGCCAGGTGGGTCCACTTCGGTTGATCGTCTGATTTGGAAATGCATTGGTTGTGATATCTCCCTGACAACCAACAACAACCACACAGAGTGCCCCTGCGGGTTCTAGGATATATACTGTAAAGCCCATCGCCCGGGAACCTTATTCTTTTTAAGTTAAATTTCTAAAACACTACAAAACATGTGTCAAAGACAAATACAAGCAAACGTCTCCACAGTAACACAGTAACAGTTGTTTGTGTGTCAGTGTGTGTGTATGCGTGTGTGTGTGCGTGTGTGCGTGCGTGCGTGCGTGCGTGTTAATAATTATTATTATTATTAATAATAAAATCTGCTAAATAAAAAGTAACTGAAGCTGTCAAATGCTGTATTTATAGTAGAGTATAAGTAACAAAAATGGAAATTAGAGTAAAAGTACCTAAAAATTGTACTGTAGGTACAAGTACTTGTTTGTATATACTTGAGTAAATGTACTTGGTTACTTTGCAGCACCACTAGCCTTACATTAAGACGTCTCTGCCGAGACTTTCGCATTGTCACTGCAGGGCCGACTTATGTAAGGCTACATCACCACAGAACAGCCAATGACAGCCAAGCCTTTAATCACAGCTGTGTCAATCAGTAGAGTGGAGAGGGACATTTATTTATAGTTTTAACTATAACTATAGTTTTATACATCACACAGCTTAGACATTTGGATCAAATCAGACAGCAGACCTGTGTGAACGCATTGATATAAATAGCATATCTGAAGTGTGAATATTGCAGCCACAGCGACTTAATATAAACATGGGTCCCTTTCCTCTGTCTCACTCTCTCCCCACTCACTAAACCCATTGGAAATGCATTGGGTGCTTAAAGTTAAACATTTTTATTTTTTTATAATTAAACTACAAAACATTTCAAAACCAAAAGTACAAGCACACGTGTCCTCAGTAAGCTGAACACATAAAAATTTGAATGGTGTTGAAAGGTGTAAGCGTTTAAGAGATGAAGCGCGCCAAAGTTTTGAGGAGATACTGACTGACTGACTGACTGACTGATAGATAAATAATGAAGATAACATACGTGTGCTCGCCTTCCAGGCGAGCCCACAACTAGAAATACTGTTCCTTCGAAACAGTGTGGGCTCGATTCCAACCCAACAAATAGGATACTTTAAGGTACTGTAAGGTACAGTACCTTACAGTATTGTACTGTACCTTACTATACTGTACTGCACCTTACTGTACTGTACTGTACTGTACTGTACTGTACTGTACTGTAACTTACTGTACTTTACTGTACTCTACTGTACTGTATTTTACTGTATTCTACTGTAACTTACTGTACCTTACTGTACTGTACTGTACCTTACTGTACTGTACTGTACCTTACTGTACTATACTATACTGTACTCTACTGTACCGTACTGTACCTTACTGTACTGTACTCTACTGTACCTTACTATACTGTACTTTACTGTACTCTACTGTACTTTACTGTACTCCACTGTACCTTACTGTACTTTATTCTACTTTACTGTACTTTATTGTACTTTACTGTACTCTACTGTACCTTACTGTACTGTATTGTACTTTACTGTACCTTACTGTACTGTACTCTACTGTACCTTTCTGTACTGTACCTTTCTGTACCTTACTGTACTTTACTGTACTCTACTGAACCTTACTGTACTTTTACTGTACTCTACTGAACCTTACTGTACTGTACATATTCTATGTGTTCTAGATCTACATTTTTGATTCTGTGTTTGGGAACCAGCAACTGTCAAATGGACTCCAACTGTAGTGGAGTATATTGAGTGCATATACTGTAGGCTAACAATCCCAGATCACATCTGTCCTCCACTATGTCTATAACCAAGGCGTTCTTCTATGTGGCCACTCCAGACTGAGGAGTGGAGCATGGCTTTTATTGTGTTTGTGGATCTGACTTGGAAATGCATTGATTTTGATATCTCCCTGACAACCAACAACAACCACTAATATGGCTGACTGTCCCTGCGGGCTCTAGGATATATGGCTATGGGATTTACATCCCATCGCCCGGACTTGATTCTTGATCACAGCTGTGTAATCAGTAGAGTGGAGAGGGACATTTATTTATAGTTTTAACTATAACTATAGTTTTATACATCACACAGCTTAGACATTTGGATCAAATCAGAGAGCAGACCTGTGTGAACGCAATGATATAGATAGCATATCTGAAGTGTGAACACTGCAGCCACAGCGCCTTAACATAAACATGGGTCTATTATCCTTCTCTCCACTCTGTCCCCACTCACTAAACCCATTGGAAATGCATTGGGTGCTTAAAGTTAAACATTTTTATTTTTTTATATTTATACTACAAAACATTTCAAAACCAAAAGTACAAGCACACGTGTCCTCAGTAAGCTGAACACATAAAAATTTGAATGGTGTTGAAAGGTGTAAGCGTTTAAGAGATGAAGCGCGCCAAAGTTTTGAGGAGATACTGACTGACTGATAGATAAATAACTAGAAATACTGTTCCTTCGAAACAGTGTGGGCTCGATTCCAACCCAAAACAATAATAGTAAAAGTGTCAAGTTCCCAGGCAATGCTCTCTTTCATTTTACTGACGTAAAATGGTAATGCAAATACAATGTAGACAAGCAGTGTTATTACATGAACTTAAAGGACCAGGTCACCTTTGGGACAACCAGATCTTATTTTATTGTTGTGTGGGGACACGATCAACACAATGTTGAGTTATTTTTTGTGTTCAATCTGTGTTTTTAGATATTTTAGTATTTCAGTATGCTACAACTGGTCATATGATGCATTTTGCATCATATGATGCATGAGATGATGCAATATCATGCTACAAAGCATCATATGACCAGTTGTAGCATGCTGAAATAATAAAATATCTAAAAACACAGATTGAACACAAGAAATTACAGGATTGTGTTGATCGTGTCCCACACAACAATAAAATAAGATCTGGTTGTCCCAGAGGTGACCTGGTCCTTTAAAGGTATGGACAATTAAATCAAAATAAAATTAAAATATAATGTGGACGGGTAACCAACAACAAAGGTTCGAGACCAGTAGCATGTTGGGAACTGAAGTTATGGCTGTTTAAAGCCTGGGAAGAAAGATGGGGAACCTGTGTGTGTGTGTGTGTGTGTGTGTGTGTGTGTGTGTGTGTGTGTGTGTGTGTGTGTGTGTGTGTGTGTGTGTGTCTGTCCTAGGGGTCCCTGAACTACACTTTGCAAACCAGCAAACCACATCAAAGTAATAGTACGCAGATGGTCCTAATATTGACAAGCTTTTTAAAAACAGCAGATCTACAAGATCACAACATGTCGCAATGTCACATTGTAGATCAGCTTCTACGTGATTCATCTACCGTATGTTTTGTATTAATAATAAAATCTGCAAAGTAACAAGTAACTAAAGCTGCCAAATGCAATTGCAGTGGAGTATAAGTAACAAAAGTGTAAAGTAAAAGTTGGTATACAGTACGGGACATGCTGATCCAAATGCATATGGGATATACTAGGATTCAAATGCAGACAGGCTGAAATTCATGGCTTTTAAAGTGTTTGGGGTGTGGTTTTGCCAGGTGGGTCCACTTCGGTTGATCGTCTGATTTGGAAATGCATTGGTTGTGATATCTCCCTGACAACCAACAACAACCACACAGAGTGCCCCTGCGGGTTCTAGGATATATACTGTAAAGCCCATCGCCCGGGAACCTTATTCTTTTTAAGTTAAATTTCTAAAACACTACAAAACATGTGTCAAAGACAAATACAAGCAAACGTCTCCACAGTAACACAGTAACAGTTGTTTGTGTGTCAGTGTGTGTGTATGCGTGTGTGTGTGCGTGTGTGCGTGCGTGCGTGCGTGCGTGTTAATAATTATTATTATTATTAATAATAAAATCTGCTAAATAAAAAGTAACTGAAGCTGTCAAATGCTGTATTTATAGTAGAGTATAAGTAACAAAAATGGAAATTAGAGTAAAAGTACCTAAAAATTGTACTGTAGGTACAAGTACTTGTTTGTATATACTTGAGTAAATGTACTTGGTTACTTTGCAGCACCACTAGCCTTACATTAAGACGTCTCTGCCGAGACTTTCGCATTGTCACTGCAGGGCCGACTTATGTAAGGCTACATCACCACAGAACAGCCAATGACAGCCAAGCCTTTAATCACAGCTGTGTCAATCAGTAGAGTGGAGAGGGACATTTATTTATAGTTTTAACTATAACTATAGTTTTATACATCACACAGCTTAGACATTTGGATCAAATCAGACAGCAGACCTGTGTGAACGCATTGATATAAATAGCATATCTGAAGTGTGAATATTGCAGCCACAGCGACTTAATATAAACATGGGTCCCTTTCCTCTGTCTCACTCTCTCCCCACTCACTAAACCCATTGGAAATGCATTGGGTGCTTAAAGTTAAACATTTTTATTTTTTTATAATTAAACTACAAAACATTTCAAAACCAAAAGTACAAGCACACGTGTCCTCAGTAAGCTGAACACATAAAAATTTGAATGGTGTTGAAAGGTGTAAGCGTTTAAGAGATGAAGCGCGCCAAAGTTTTGAGGAGATACTGACTGACTGACTGACTGACTGATAGATAAATAATGAAGATAACATACGTGTGCTCGCCTTCCAGGCGAGCCCACAACTAGAAATACTGTTCCTTCGAAACAGTGTGGGCTCGATTCCAACCCAACAAATAGGATACTTTAAGGTACTGTAAGGTACAGTACCTTACAGTATTGTACTGTACCTTACTATACTGTACTGCACCTTACTGTACTGTACTGTACTGTACTGTACTGTAACTTACTGTACTTTACTGTACTCTACTGTACTGTATTTTACTGTATTCTACTGTAACTTACTGTACTTTACTGTACTGTACTGTACCTTACTGTACTGTACTGTACCTTACTGTACTATACTATACTGTACTCTACTGTACCGTACTGTACCTTACTGTACTGTACTCTACTGTACCTTACTATACTGTACTTTACTGTACTCTACTGTACTTTACTGTACTCCACTGTACCTTACTGTACTTTATTCTACTTTACTGTACTTTATTGTACTTTACTGTACTCTACTGTACCTTACTGTACTGTATTGTACTTTACTGTACCTTACTGTACTGTACTCTACTGTACCTTTCTGTACTGTACCTTTCTGTACCTTACTGTACTTTACTGTACTCTACTGAACCTTACTGTACTTTTACTGTACTCTACTGAACCTTACTGTACTGTACATATTCTATGTGTTCTAGATCTACATTTTTGATTCTGTGTTTGGGAACCAGCAACTGTCAAATGGACTCCAACTGTAGTGGAGTATATTGAGTGCATATACTGTAGGCTAACAATCCCAGATCACATCTGTCCTCCACTATGTCTATAACCAAGGCGTTCTTCTATGTGGCCACTCCAGACTGAGGAGTGGAGCATGGCTTTTATTGTGTTTGTGGATCTGACTTGGAAATGCATTGGTTTTGATATCTCCCTGACAACCAACAACAACCACTAATATGGCTGACTGTCCCTGCGGGCTCTAGGATATATGGCTATGGGATTTACATCCCATCGCCCGGACTTGATTCTTGATCACAGCTGTGTAATCAGTAGAGTGGAGAGGGACATGTATTTATAGTTTTAACTATAACTATAGTTTTATACATCACACAGCTTAGACATTTGGATCAAATCAGACAGCAGACCTGTGTGAACGCATTGATATAAATAGCATATCTGAAGTGTGAATATTGCAGCCACAGCGACTTAATATAAACATGGGTCCCTTTCCTCTGTCTCACACTCTCCCCACTCACTAAACCCATTGGAAATGCATTGGGTGCTTAAAGTTAAACATTTTTATTTTTTTATATTTATACTACAAAACATTTCAAAACCAAAAGTACAAGCACACGTGTCCTCAGTAAGCTGAACACATAAAAATTTGAATGGTGTTGAAAGGTGTAAGCGTTTAAGAGATGAAGCGCGCCAAAGTTTTGAGGAGATACTGACTGACTGATAGATAAATAACTAGAAATACTGTTCCTTCGAAACAGTGTGGGCTCGATTCCAACCCAAAACAATAATAGTAAAAGTGTCAAGTTCCCAGGCAATGCTCTCTTTCATTTTACTGACGTAAAATGGTAATGCAAATACAATGTAGACAAGCAGTGTTATTACATGAACTTAAAGGACCAGGTCACCTTTGGGACAACCAGATCTTATTTTATTGTTGTGTGGGGACACGATCAACACAATGTTGAGTTATTTTTTGTGTTCAATCTGTGTTTTTAGATATTTTAGTATTTCAGTATGCTACAACTGGTCATATGATGCATTTTGCATCATATGATGCATGAGATGATGCAATATCATGCTACAAAGCATCATATGACCAGTTGTAGCATGCTGAAATAATAAAATATCTAAAAACACAGATTGAACACAAGAAATTACAGGATTGTGTTGATCGTGTCCCACACAACAATAAAATAAGATCTGGTTGTCCCAGAGGTGACCTGGTCCTTTAAAGGTATGGACAATTAAATCAAAATAAAATTAAAATATAATGTGGACGGGTAACCAACAACAAAAGTTCGAGACCAGTAGCATGTTGGGAACTGAAGTTATGGCTGTTTAAAGCCTGGGAAGAAAGATGGGGAACCTGTGTGTGTGTGTGTGTGTGTGTGTGTGTGTGTGTGTGTGTGTGTGTGTGTGTGTGTGTGTGTGTGTGTGTGTGTGTGTGTGTGTGTGTGTGTGTGTGTGTCTGTCCTAGGGGTCCCTGAACTACACTTTGCAAACCAGCAAACCACATCAAAGTAATAGTACGCAGATGGTCCTAATATTGACAAGCTTTTTAAAAACAGCAGATCTACAAGATCACAACATGTCGCAATGTCACATTGTAGATCAGCTTCTACGTGATTCATCTACCGTATGTTTTGTATTAATAATAAAATCTGCAAAGTAACAAGTAACTAAAGCTGCCAAATGCAATTGCAGTGGAGTATAAGTAACAAAAGTGTAAAGTAAAAGTTGGTATACAGTACGGGACATGCTGATCCAAATGCATATGGGATATACTAGGATTCAAATGCAGACAGGCTGAAATTCATGGCTTTTAAAGTGTTTGGGGTGTGGTTTTGCCAGGTGGGTCCACTTCGGTTGATCGTCTGATTTGGAAATGCATTGGTTGTGATATCTCCCTGACAACCAACAACAACCACACAGAGTGCCCCTGCGGGTTCTAGGATATATACTGTAAAGCCCATCGCCCGGGAACCTTATTCTTTTTAAGTTAAATTTCTAAAACACTACAAAACATGTGTCAAAGACAAATACAAGCAAACGTCTCCACAGTAACACAGTAACAGTTGTTTGTGTGTCAGTGTGTGTGTATGCGTGTGTGTGTGCGTGTGTGCGTGCGTGCGTGCGTGCGTGTTAATAATTATTATTATTATTAATAATAAAATCTGCTAAATAGAAAGTAACTGAAGCTGTCAAATGCTGTATTTATAGTAGAGTATAAGTAACAAAAATGGAAATTAGAGTAAAAGTACCTAAAAATTGTACTGTAGGTACAAGTACTTGTTTGTATATACTTGAGTAAATGTACTTGGTTACTTTGCAGCACCACTAGCCTTACATTAAGACGTCTCTGCCGAGACTTTCGCATTGTCACTGCAGGGCCGACTTATGTAAGGCTACATCACCACAGAACAGCCAATGACAGCCAAGCCTTTAATCACAGCTGTGTCAATCAGTAGAGTGGAGAGGGACATTTATTTATAGTTTTAACTATAACTATAGTTTTATACATCACACAGCTTAGACATTTGGATCAAATCAGACAGCAGACCTGTGTGAACGCATTGATATAAATAGCATATCTGAAGTGTGAATATTGCAGCCACAGCGACTTAATATAAACATGGGTCCCTTTCCTCTGTCTCACTCTCTCCCCACTCACTAAACCCATTGGAAATGCATTGGGTGCTTAAAGTTAAACATTTTTATTTTTTTATAATTAAACTACAAAACATTTCAAAACCAAAAGTACAAGCACACGTGTCCTCAGTAAGCTGAACACATAAAAATTTGAATGGTGTTGAAAGGTGTAAGCGTTTAAGAGATGAAGCGCGCCAAAGTTTTGAGGAGATACTGACTGACTGACTGACTGACTGATAGATAAATAATGAAGATAACATACGTGTGCTCGCCTTCCAGGCGAGCCCACAATGAAGATAACATACGTGTGCTCGCCTTCCAGGCGAGCCCACAATAATGAAGATAACATACGTGTGCTCGCCTTCCAGGCGAGCCCACAATTACGTCACCACCCAATGACTAACCCTAACCCAAACACAAAATTGTCATAAAAACAAAAGTAATTGTCCAAATAACAAAGTGTCATTCAACAACTTGTTCCAACTAATTCAATTTTTGTTTAACATCTTATCCTGTAAATTAGTTGCACAAATAAATTCAATGATTTATACACATACATCTGAAAGGAGGACCTAAGGATACCTGGCATGCTGCTGTGGTAGTCAGATACAATCTGTACTCATTTGGACAAAGCAACAACAGTGATCAGATTGAAGTCCACATCTTCACACATTGTCTTCGCGTTGGAGGAAGTTGCCTCCAGTGACAAATGGAAGAGGACAAAGTCCCATTGAGGTTCCCTCCAGGCGCTGGGGCCACACAGCTGTGCTGGTGGAAGTAATTGTCTACATCTGGGGAGGATACTATCCTAACTGCAATGTGCTTTATGCCTTTGATGTCGACACCCACAGCTGGTTCATACCCAATATTTCTGGGACTATTCCAGGTATGTCCTGGAGAAGGTCATGTATGTGTATGGAGGATATACCAAGTTGACTGGATGTACTGATGTCATGTACAAGTTGGACACCAGCATAATGGTCTGGTCTTTAATTAACACCAGAGGAACTCCACCACCTGTTTCAGCAGGTCACTCTGCCACCATCATTGGAACAAAGATGTTTGTATTTGGGGATCTGGGGGCGGCTGCTACTACAACAGCATCAGAGTGTTTGACACAGAGACCAACTGCTGGCTGAGCATGCCTTCTGGACACCTCCTGCCAGAAAGACGTCCACATCATTCAGCCTTTGCCTACAATGGAGAGCTGTACATATTTGGTGGTTACGACCCAGTGCTTCAACGATCTGTGGAAATTCAGTCCAGAGACCTTTTCCTGGAAGCAGGTTAAGCCCAAAGGGAAAGAACCCTGTAGGATGCATGGGATGTGCTGTTGCATGGTGGGAGATTGTATCATCATCCATGGAGGACACAAAGGAAACAACTTCACTTCTGGTGACATGTACATCCTAGACTTAAATCCTAGCCTGAAGATGTTATGCAAGCTAGCAGTCACTCAGCATGGTCCGTCTGAAGCAGTCTGAACTCCCACATGACATCAGGTGGGAACTGGAAACACCGACTACCAACCAGAAAAGAAATAAAAGAAAATGATATAAAACTCTGAGCTGGGAATATCATAGTTTTGGCCCAGAAGTTCCTCTTGTGGCGAAAAACATAACTTCTGGGAACTCAGATGACTAAACCAGAGCTAATCTCACAAAACACAGTTCCACATTGCTTGTGATTGCCGCCCAAAGAAGTACTTGGCATTGTTAAAAAAAAATCTCACATTTTCTTTCTTTCTTTCTTTCTTTCTTTCTTTTATACTCATTAACATTCATTAAGACATGTCCTCCACAGTTTTGCAATTGTACGATGGCAGAATCAAGCGGTTTGCCATACAAAAGGAATTCAACATTTTTGTAGCCTGAGCAACACTAGTTTACCTGAAACGGATGTCTAATGTAATGGAGAAGAATAAAATATATCAGAGGTAATGGAACAGAAGATCTAAAGGACATCATGGAAAGTCAACAGAATAAAGCTGAAAACTGATCAAAGAAAGCCCATATCTGTCCAGCAGGTCAGGACAGATATAGATCGGTGGTTCTCAACCTTTTCTGGATCAGGACCCTCTTGAAAATCTTCAAAGCAATCACAGCCCACCCATCTGACCACTTTTGTCAAGGCTTTACAGTTTTTCACGATTGTTAAAGGAGTCGTTCAGACCAAAACACATATAGGGTTAAATCTGCCTTTTATCATACCCCTTCATACGTGCTTTAGTCGATTTCTTTCATAGCTGCCCCTGTTGATATATTTCAGCTGCCCCTGTTGCTAGATTTCGCAGGCCCTCTCAGAACTAACAGATAGTCCTTAGGCTAGTGCGTTTATTTCTATAGCTTCAAAGTTAGTATTTTTTTATTGGATTGTGTTTACACAACGTCCTAAGACCAACCAAACCGCTTTTTTAGTGTGGTTGCTTAATCCTGGTAATTGACATCATCGAAACAAATTAAAAGCTGATAAAAGCGCCAAACTTTTGAGGCTTCTTTAGGACCTAACAATGGATTTTAGCCTTGGGTACCAAACTTTATTTTGAAAATTACCCATAGAATTATCCATATCAAGTTGGGCTCCCATCAACTTCTTGATCATTTTTGATCAAATTGATAATTTTTAAGTAAAAATAAAAAAGCAGTTAAAAATGGTTCTCCCTCCCAGAAGGGGGTCAAAAGTACCCTTTACTCTCCTATCGGCAGCGCTGTGCTAGACAGTTCTCCCCCTGGTCAGCCTGTATGCCATGACATTTAAAAAAAACTTTGAATATTTCACTGCATACACAATGAACCTACAATGAAAGTTTAGAAAAAACAATATTACAGAAGAAAATGAACTTTAACACAATATTCTAATTTTATGAGAAGGATCTGTATAGTGACTCGTTGTGATATCAGTGGCGCGAGGCAACAGCCGGAAGGCAAACCCATGGCCAGTCAAAGAGGCAGGCTCCTTAGCAAGCGGCATCACAACACAACATCCCCGGAGCCTACATTAGGTCTCACCAAAGGACTTGCAAAGGACTTCAAACCATGTGACTCCATCGGGAATGAATTGTGCCGTCTCTGCCCCCCTCCTCCCCCCAGAACTCTGAAAGAACAAAAGTTCTTAATGTCTGTAGCCGGCATAACAACTACTGAATATTTAGTGCAACAACCTAAATTAAACCAACACAGAGTTTATGTATTTTAGTTGCTTTTTCTTACAGCTGTCAGTCATTAGACAGCTCAGCAGCACCAACACCAAACAGTGAGGTGACCTCACCCTAAAGCCAGTTAATAGTTCGAGGGGCAGTAGAGGGCAGAAAAGAATAGATAAATTCATCCACTGTCATGATGTCTCCACAATTTTATGGTAACTAGTTTCTCTTCAGTAGGAAAAAAAGAAATACACATTTGAGGATTAAATTACTTTATTAGAAATTCTTCTCTATTGCATCACAGCAACTGTCATGTTGTCTTCACTCTTCATTGCAGAACTCTGCAGGGAGAGACAAACAGGAATATGAGCAAGATATACAGTAATTATAGGCTACTGTGGAAAGTCCGATTGATTCATTGATTTGATTAGTTTTGTTTGAACCTTTGTCCGGGTTGTAGTGGAAGCTGGCTGGCAGAGTGAAGTTCAAACATTTGGCCTGCTGACGAAAGTCTTGAAGGTCTGATTCCTCAAGGCTCTCCGTTCTCGCTGGAAGAACAATGTTAAAAATTATAAAACGCTCGATTCAGATAGATTTTGTTACACTAGTTTGCGTGCGTGTCCATTTAGCCAGTACTTACAGAATATATGCAGAGAGTGCTTAGGGGTTCCGACTCCACATGAGGTGGTGAAGTCAAAAACCGCACAGTTAACGCAAGTAGACAAAAAAGTTCCCCTGATCAACTCTGTAGAGAGAGAGGAGTGTAAACGACTTAATGGATTTGTTACATTTCCTTTTAATTATGCATATCATTCTTTTTCATCCCGCTGTCTGTTCTTACATTCATGCTGATGTCAAATGTGTTGTGTCTTACAGTACCTGTGCGATTATGATATGCCATGTCTATGATATCATAGACATGGGTGATTTTGGCAGTCTTCCATATTTCACATGTTCCATTGCTTTAGATGAGGAAACAAGACATTCAGTTAACACATGTCCTTATAGATACAAGACAACATGTCAAAAACCACGCACACACACACATACACACATCACACTCACATGCGGTTGTAATGTGACAGGCTGTAGCTGCCCTCTGGAGAAACTGTGAGGTCAACCCAGGAAGAATCCACAGATTTTAAGAGATCAGTGTCATTAAACCCTTCGATGAAGTTCCACCGTCCTAAAAGCTATTGGAGAGAAAGACCAGGACAGAGACGAACATCGAGACAGCCTACTAATATAGTCAAACAAGTAAAACCAGACTACCAGAGACAGCCAGAAGACACTTCTGCAGTGACTAAGAACAATGTATTTTTAACATGTATTTGAATCAGACCTTGGCTTTCTTGGCAGGGGTGTCCAGAGTCAGCGGTGTTACCGTGGACTCACAGTCCAGTGGTGGTGTTTGTGTTGAGTTACAAAGGCTAAAACTCACGACCAAAAGAGACACGCTGTTCCAGGCACTAAACATGGCTGACCTGCCCTGATCAGGTTTCCTAACAAAAGGTTGACTAGAAAATGCTCCAAATAGTACAACTGGAAACAAACAAAAAGCAAAGTAAATGTTAACAAAGAGCTGCAATATGTGTTAGGCCGCATTCACACACATGCATGAAACATCTTCTCCGTATCATCTGAGAATGAGGGGTGAGGGGAGAGTCCAATGCATTTTCAATGGAAGGTTGTTTGGTGTTTTGTCGTGTCTCTTGCTCAACCGAAGGCTGTCTTTTGGCCAAGAGACACGGCAACGACAAAAAAACCAAACAACCTTCCATTGACAATGCATTGGACCTTCCCCTCCCCCCCTCATTCTCAGACTACACGGACACGATAGCTGTCGCAACTGTGTGTAGCGCGCCTTAGGAGTAGTTTGAAAGGTCACTGAAGGCAGCAGTATTGCTAATCAAACTGTTTTATTCCCCAACTCCAAGATTAAAGGGATAGTCCATAGGGAACAAAGCATTCTCTTTGTCTCCATAGGGAAACCACTGCTGGTCAACGAAATGGCTTTGAATGCGACAAAAACAAAATAATATCCATGAATTCAAGTCTACATGGAGTGAGTAATCCATAGAGAAATATTTTGGGTGAACTCCCTTTAAAATCTGTTTTCCATGGAACACTCTTCATCTGCCGGAATGGACATCACATTAAATAACAATTAAGGGATATTCCACTTTTGGTCACTTTATCATCTAATCAGGCTTTTCTGAACACCCTGAACAGTTTTTAATTTACTTCATTCAATATTTAGATATTTGATGTAAATGTTATCTGCCCCCCCCCCCCCCCCAGGCTCAGGGCCTCTCCACATACACCCATTGTAACTTCAAACTTAATTTAACCATGAGATTCATTGAAAACACCCATTATTTTTCTGGTAACTCATACTACCCTCCTAATACGTGAGCAGGCTGTGTTTTCTCAATAACCCTTTATTTATTTTTAATAATTCTTGGGAAAATGAGAAATTAAATACAAAACAAAATTAAAAAATCACACCCGTGTGAACTGAGCGGTGGTTGTGGAGGCTGTGCAACAGCACTACTGGGTGGGTGCAGCGGGGTTAGTGTGCTTTACAATGCTGTAGTTTCTTCACACACTCTAATTTATTTGACCCTAAAACATTCAGTTTGTTAATAATAATAATACTTGACCACACATGCTGACCCACCCTTCTCCCGTGTGTGTGTGTGTGTGTGTGTGTGTGTGTGTGTGTGTGTGTGTGTGTGTGTGTGTGTGTGTGTGTGTGTGTGTGTGTGTGTGTGTGAGAGAGAGAACAACAGCGCCCCTCCCTTAACATGTAAGGTCAGAAAAGGTACTGCAGGCTTGAGGCTACATACACGGCCGGACGGCCGGACGGACGGCCGGACGCATACACACACGGCCACGTATAGGAGACGGTGTGACCACCGCTCAAAAATCACACTCGTGTGAACTGAGCGGTGGTGTGTGTGTGTGTGTGTGTGTGTGTGTGTGTGTGTGTGTGTGCAACAGCGCCCCTCCCTTAACATGTGTGGTCAGAAAAGGTTACTGCAGGCTACAGACAGACAGACAGACACGGAGACAGACAGACAGACAGACAGACCCACACACACGGCCACGTATAGGAGCATTGTGACCACCGCTCAAAAGAAAATTTGCTAAAAAACACGGCCTGCTCACGCATTAGGAGGGTAGTACGAGTCACCAGAAAAAATAATGGTTTTATAGATTCAAGTTTTCAATGAATCCATCATGGTTAAAATGGAGTTTGAAGTTACAATGGCTGTGTATGTGGAGAGGCCCTGAGCCTGGGGAGGCAGACACATGCAAGGCAGAGTTTTTTTTAAAGTGGAATATCCCTTTAAGCCAAGAAGTACCACTAAATACATTACAAGGTTACCAAATGAACTTATAACACATGTAATACAGTCCTAGGTCATGAGTCACCACAATAACAGTAAATACTAAAAGGCATAACCATGTCAACTGCACTCACCAGGGACCAGGCCTTTCTTAATTCTGCTGCTAACAGACTACGACTGAATGAACAGAGCCAGCATAATTTATACCTGGTCACTGACGAGTTCTGAGCAAGTTCAGGTGTGATGGATTAGTGAGAGCAGGTGAGGGGGTGGAGCCAATCATGGGGACTGACCAGGGGGAGAACTGTCTAGCACAGCGCCGCCGATAGGGGAGTAAAGGGTACTTTTGACCCCCTTCCGGGAGGGAGAACAATTTTTAACAGTTTTCTTTTATTTTTACTTTAAAAATGATCAATTTCCAGTTAGAATGTATTTATTTATTTATTTTTTCGGGCCGCGCGATATAGAAGACATTTATAGAATCGGGTCAAAATGTTGAAATACTTTTTCACCATTCATCAAAAATAGCAGATCTACAAGCTCACAGCATGGCACTGTCTGCTATTTTTTTTATAGTTAATAAAGTATAAAATAATGGTTAAAGTAATAATGCATTCTGACAGGGAATGCTTCAGAAATGCAATTTCCCCATTTGTCCTGAAGCATTTGCCGGTCATAATAAAAGACAAAACGATGGTTTAATGATGAGTCATCATGGGTGTTTTTGGGGGCCATTTCTAGCCCACGGAAAGTTTGTTTGCAAAACAAATGCTTGCAATGGATTCAGAATCATGACAAACCCCTAGTTAGACCCCTCACATCCTACTTAAAGCAGATTTTTTTCTGGGTATTTATTTTCCTCCTGTATAGAAAGTTGATGGGAGCCCAACTTGATATGGATAATTCTATGGGTAATTTTTTTCAAAATAAAGTTTGGTACCCAAGGCTAAAATCCATTGTTAGGTCCTAAAGAAGCCTCAAAAGAAGTTTGGCGCTTTTATCAGCTTTGTTTAAGCAACCACACTACTAGAGTCCATTCACACATCATTGCTTTCGCAGCAGAAACCTCTTACATGCAAGCCATTTACCATGAGAGGGAGCGGGTTGTTGGCTGATTTACCACTGTTTCAGGTTTCGCCTCGTGCCAAAAAACCCTCGAATGGTAAATTGCTTTTCTACCAATTCTACCATATAAATGAAAGAAAACACAGTTGTAACTTGCAAGATCTTGGAAATGTTACAACTGCAACACAACAGTGGGCGGGGTCCATGAGCTAACTCAAGGTTGTTGACTGATTTACCACTGTTTTAAGCCAATCAAAATCCAGTATCTGAACATGTGACCACAAAAAGTGGTAGAAAGCTCAAATTGTTCGTGTGTTTTGGTAAATTAAAACCCTGTACTCCATCATACAGTCAGACCAGTACAAGAGTATGGTCAGTCAGTCAGCCAGGCAGGCAGGCAGGCAGGCAGGCAGCAGGCAGGCAGGCAGGCAGGCAGGCAGGCAGGCAGCCAGGCAGGCAGCCAGGCAGGCAGGCAGGCAGGCAGGCAGGCCAAACTTTTTTTGAGGATTTTTTTGATGGATTTTAGCCTTGGGTACCAAACTTTATTTAGAAAATTACCCATAGAATTATCCATATCAAGTTGGGCTCCCATCGACTTTCTATAAAGGAGGAAAATACCCAGAAAAAGAATCTGCTTTAAGTAGGATGTGAGGGGTCTAACCAGGTGTTTGTCATGATTCTGAATCCAAAAAAAAACTTTCCTTGGGCTAGAAATGGCCCACAATACAATGGTTTAATGATGAGTCATCACATTTCACAGATTTTGGGGTGTTTTTGGGGCCCATTTGTAGCCCAAGGAAAGTTTTTTTGTGCAAAACAAATGCTTGCAATGGATTCAGAATCATGACAAACCCCTAGTTAGACCCCTCACATCCTATTTCAGATTTCTTTCTGGGTATTTACTTTCCTCCTGTAGGCCTATAGAAAGTTGATGGGAGCCCAACTTGATATGGATAATTCTATGGGTAATTTTCAAAATAAAGTTTGGTACCCAAGGCTAAAATCCATTGTTAGGTCCTAAAGAAGCCTCAAAAAAGGTTTGGCGCTTTTATCAGCTTTTAATTTGTTTCGATGATGTCAATTACCAGGATTAAGCAACCACACTAAAAAAATCTTCAGATAGATGGCCATGTTGACTCTGAACTTGATAAAACACAGTGTGGGCAAAACCAGCATTGCATTGTATTGCTGGTGTTGATCCACTGTGTTTTATCAATTCAAGTTCAGAGTCAACACAGCCATCTACCTGGGGATTTTAGAGCACTATGTGCTTCCATGGGTTGACAAGCTTTATGGAAAAGATGAAAGATGAAAGATGAACCCGTCTGGCCCATGGACTAATATCACAACGAGTCACTATACAGATCCTTCTCATAAAATTAGAATATTGTGAGGATGTGAGGGGTCTAACTAGGGGTTTGTCATGATTCTGAATCCATTGCAAGCATTTGTTTTGCAAACAAACTTTCCTTGGGCTAGAAATGGCCCCCAAAAACACCCATGATGACTCATCATTAAACCATTGTTTTGTCTTTTATTATGACCGGCAAATGCTTCAGGACAAATGGGGAAATTGCATTTCTGAAGCATTCCCTGTCAGTAATGGGGTCCACCAGAGTGGGCTTTTATGCCCTACGTATGTTCTTTAACTCATTTATTTAGACCGGGAATGCATTATTACTTTAAACATTATTTTATACTTTATTAACTATATAAAAAAAATAGCAGACAGTGCCATGCTGTGAGCTTGTAGATCTGCTATTTTTGATGAATGGTGAAAAAGTATTTCAACATTTTGACCCGATTCTATAAATGTCTTCTATATCACGCGGACCGAAAAAAAAAAAAAAAGTTTCTAACTGGAAATTGATCATTTTTAAAGTAAAAATAAAAAACAGTTAAAAATGGTTCTCCCTCCCGGAAGGGAGTCCTTTACTCCCCTATCGGCGGCGCTGTGCTAGACAGTTCTCCCCCTGGTCAGTCCCCATGATTGGCTCCACCCCCTCACCTGCTCTCACTAATCCATCACACCTGAACTTGCTCAGAACTCGTCAGTGACCAGGTATAATATGCTGGCTCTGTTCATTCAGTCGTAGTCTGTTAGCAGCAGAATTAAGAAAGGCCTGGTCCCTGGTGAGTGCAGTTGACATGGTTATGCCTTTTAGTATTTACTGTTATTGTGGTGACTCATGACCTAGGACTGTATTACATGTGTTATAAGTTCATTTGGTAACCTTGTAATGTATTTAGTGGTACTTCTTGGCTTAAAGGGATATTCCACTTTAAAAAAAACTCTGCCTTGCATGTGTCTGCCTCCCCAGGCTCAGGGCCTCTCCACATACACAGCCATTGTAACTTCAAACTCCATTTTAACCATGATGGATTCATTGAAAACTTGAATCTATAAAACCATTATTTTTATATCTATCAAAGCAAACCTGGGCTTCCATAACACCTCAGCAATACCACAGGCTGACCAACTTCATGCGACGCCGCATCAATGAAGACATTTGTTCAAAAGTATTCCATACCAAGTACTGAGTGGACAAATGAATATAACCTTTCAGAAGTTTGACATTTCTGTATTATAAATCCTTCTTTTGAGTGGTCATGTGGAATATTCTAATAATTTGAGACATGGATTTTTTTATTTTCATGAGCTGTATGCCATGAATTGGAAAAAAAAAGAAAAAAAAATTCACTGCATACACAATGAACCTACAATATATGAAAGTTTAGAAAAAACAATTATATTACAGAAGAAAATGAACTTTAACACAATATTCTAATTTTATGAGAAGGATCTGTATAGTGACTCGTTGTGATATTAGTCCATGGGCCAGACGGGTTGTCGGTATCGGTATAGTTTTGGCTCTGTGGGCTGGTGCCAAGTGCTTCTGGCTAAAGGCAATCATCTTTTCCATAAAGCTTGTCAACCCATGGAAGCACAGTGCTCTAAAATCCCCAGGTAGATGGCTGTGTTGACTCTGAACTTGAATTGATAAAACACAGTGGATCAACACCAGCAATACAATGCAATGCTGGTTTTGCCCACACTGTGTTTTATCAAGTTCAGAGTCAACATGGCCATCTATCTGAAGGTTTTTAGTGTGGTTGCTTAATCTGGTAATTGACATCATCGAAACAAATTAAAAGCTGATAAAAGCGCCACACTTTTTTTGAGGCTTCTTTAGGACCTAACAATGGATTTTAGCCTTGGGTACCAAACTTTATTTTGAAAATTACCCATAGAATTATCCATATCAAGTTGGGCTCCCATCAACTTTCTCTACAGGAGGAAAATAAATACCAGAAAGAAATCTGAAATAGGATGTGAGGGGTCTAACTAGGGGTTTGTCATGATTCTGAATCCATTGCAAGCATTTGTTTTGCACAAAAAAACTTTCCTTGTTACAACTGGCCCCAAAAACACCCCAAAAACTGTGAAATGTGATGACTCATCATTAAACCATTGTATTGTGGGGCCATTTCTAGCCCAAGGAAAGTTTTTTGTGCAAACCAAATGCTTGCAATGGATTCAGAATCATGACAAACCCCTGGTTAGACCCCTCACATCCTACTTAAAGCAGATTTTTTTCCTGGGTATTTTCCTCCTTTATAGAAAGTCGATGGGAGCCCAACTTGATATGGATAATTCCAGGGGCGGCCTTAAGAATTGGGAGGCCCGTTTCAAGATCTAATTTGCTGCGACAGCAATGATGTGTGAATGGACTCTAGTAGTGTGGTTGCTTAAACAAAGCTGATAAAAGCGCCAAACTTCTTTTGAGGCTTCTTTAGGACCTAAAGATTTAGGATTTTAGCCTTGGGTACCAAACTTTATTTTGAAAAAAATTACCCATAGAATTATCCATATCAAGTTGGGCTCCCATCGACTTTCTATACAGGAGGAAAATAAATACCCAGAAAAAAATCTGCTTGTAGGATGTGAGGGGTCTAACTAGGGGTTTGTCATGATTCTGAATCCATTGCAAGCATTTGTTTTGCAAACAAACTTTCCTTGGGCTAGAAATGGCCCCCAAAAACACCCATGATGACTCATCATTAAACCATTGTTTTGTCTTTTATTATGACCGGCAAATGCTTCAGGACAAATGGGGAAATTGCATTTCTGAAGCATTCCCTGTCAGTAATGGGGTCCACCAGAGTGGGCTTTTATGCCCTACGTATGTTCTTTAACTCATTTATTTAGACCGGGAATGCATTATTACTTTAAACATTATTTTATACTTTATTAACTATATAAAAACTAGACCAGGTCAACCTGGTTGTGCCAGACCCCGGTTCTGCCAACCCCCTGTCTGTCATCATCATTTATGACATCATGCCTTTTGTAGGCAAAAAAAAAAAAAAAAAAAAAAAAGTTTCTAACTGGAAATTGATCATTTTTAAAGTAAAAATAAAAAACAGTTAAAAATGGTTCTCCCTCCCGGAAGGGAGTCCTTTACTCCCCTATCGGCGGCGCTGTGCTAGACAGTTCTCCCCCTGGTCAGTCCCCATGATTGGCTCCACCCCCTCACCTGCTCTCACTAATCCATCACACCTGAACTTGCTCAGAACTCGTCAGTGACCAGGTATAATATGCTGGCTCTGTTCATTCAGTCGTAGTCTGTTAGTAGTAAGGGAAAGTTAGCCTATTGCTACATCAATCTGGGAACTAAATCTAAATCACTAGCTTTCTTCACAAATGTGTTCATAAAGGTGTCTACTATCACCTCTGAACTTTGTCAAACCCAACTCCCTTGACATACTTTGTGGGAGCCAATCAAAGTTGGGGGTATCGGGATACCCAGGGCCTGGGATTAAAGGGGGAAAAATAAAAAATGGCCAATATGAACGTATGAGGTGTGTAATTAGGGTATTGTTGTGCTGCTGAATCCATTCCAACCATTAGTTATCAGTAAAAATGACTCCTTGGCCATAAAAAAGGCCTAATTGGCTAAGGCTTAGCCAATCATGTCATTCGAGTTCACCTGTGTCCTGTTAGTCCCTGTTTTAAACCCTGTGTTTGAGTGTTCCTTGTCAGATTGTATCATGTTATCCTGTGTGTCATGATGTGTGCTTACCCACCTGATCTTGAATAGTTTTCATGAATTCAAACCCTACTCCAACTTTTTTTATTGCCAGTATTATATGTCTCATGGACAGACAAAAGTAGCTGTGGCCTATTTTATGGCCAATGAGTCATTTTAACTGAGAACTAATGGTTGGAATGGATTCAGCAGCCCCAAAACACCCAAATTACACACCTCATACGTTCATATTGGCCATTATTTATTTTTTCCCCTTTAATCCCAGGCCCTCGGGATACCCAATAACTTTTATTGGCTCCCACAAAGTATGTCAAGGGAGTTGGGTTTGACAAAGTTCAGAGGTGATAGTAGACACCTTTATGAACACATTTGTGAAGAAAGCTAGTGATTTAGATTTAGTTCCCAGATTGATGTAGCAATAGGCTAACTTTCCCTTACTATAGCAGCAGAATTAAGAAAGGCCTGGTCCCTGGTGAGTGCAGTTGACATGGTTATGCCTTTTAGTATTTACTGTTATTGTGGTGACTCATGACCTAGGACTGTATTACATGTGTTATAAGTTCATTTGGTAACCTTGTAATGTATTTAGTGGTACTTCTTGGCTTAAAGGGATATTCCACTTTAAAAAAAACTCTGCCTTGCATGTGTCTGCCTCCCCAGGCTCAGGGCCTCTCCACATACACAGCCATTGTAACTTCAAACTCCATTTTAACCATGATGGATTCATTGAAAACTTTAATCTATAAAACCATTATTTTTTCTGGTGACTCGTACTACCCTCCTAATGCGTGAGCAGGCCGTGTTTTTTAGCAAATTTTCTTTTTAATTTTGTTTTGTATTTAATTTCTCATTTTCCCAAGAATTATTAAAAATAAATAAAGGGTTATTGAGCAAACACAGCCTGCTCACGTTCTAGGAGGGTAGTATGAGTTACCAGAAAAATAATGGGTGTTTTCAATGAATCTCATGGTTAAATTAAGTTTGAAGTTAGTGTATGTGGAGAGGCCCTGAGCCGGGGGGGGGGGGGGCAGATGACATTTACATCAAATATCTAAATATTGAATGAAGTAAATTAAAAACTGTTCAGGGTGTTCAGAAAAGCCTGATTAGATGATAAAGTGACAAAGTGGAATATCCCTTTAATTGTTATTTAATGTGATGTCCATTCCGGCAGATGAAGAGAGTTCCATGGAAAACAGATTTTAAAGGGAGTTCACCCAAAAAATATTTCTCTATGGATTACTCACTCCATGTAGACTTGAATTCATGGATATTATTTTGTTTTTGTCGCATTCATAACCCATTTCGTTGACCAGCAGTGGTTTCCCTATGGAGACAAAGAGAATGCTTTGTTCCCTATGGAGTCTCCTCAAAGTATTGGCTTGTATGCGACAAAAACTAAAATATCGATGAATTCATGTCTCCATGGGGTGAGTAAAGAAAGACATTTTGGCAGTGAACTATCCCTTTAATCTTGGAGTTGGGGAATAAAACAGTTTGATTAGCAATACTGCTGCCTTCAGTGACCTTTCAAACTACTCCTAAGGCGCGCTACATACAGTTGCGACAGCTATCGTGTCCGTGTAGTCTGAGAATGAGGGGGGGAGGGGAAGGTCCAATGCATTGTCAATGGAAGGTTGTTTGGTTTTTTGTCGTTGCCGTGTCTCTTGGCCAAAAGACAGCCTTCGGTTGAGCAAGAGACACAACAACGACAAAACACCAAACAACCTTCCATTGAAAATGCATTGGACTCTCCCCTCCCCCCTCATTCTCAGACGATACGGAGAAGATGTTTCATGCATGTGTGTGAATGCGGCCTAACACATATTGCAGCTCTTTGTTAACATTTACTTGGCTTTTTGTTTTGTTTGTTTCCAGTTGTACTATTTGGAGCATTTTCTAGTCAACCTTTTGTGAGGAAACCTGATCAGGGCAGGTCAGCCATGTTTAGTGCCTGGAACAGCGTGTCTCTTTTGGTCGTGAGTTTTAGCCTTTGTAACTCAACACCAACACCACCACTGGACTGTGAGTCCACGGTAACACCGCTGACTCTGGACACCCCTGCCAAGAAAGCCAAGGTCTGATTCAAATACATGTTAAAAATACATTGTTCTTAGTCACTGCAGAAGTGTCTTCTGGCTGTCTCTGGTAGTCTGGTTTTACCTGTTTGACTATATTAGTAGGCTGTCTCGATGTTCATCTCTGCGTCTCTGTCCTGGTCTTTCTCTCCAATAGCTTTTAGGACGGTGGAACTTCATCGAAGGGTTTACAGACTCTGATCTCTTAAAATCTGTGGATTCTTCCTGGGTTGACCTCACAGTTTCTCCAGAGGGCAGCTACAGCCTGTCACATTACAACCGCATGTGAGTGTGATGTGTGTGTGCGTGTGGTTTTTGACATGTTGTCTTGTATCTATAAGGTCATGTGTTAACTGAATGTCTTGTTTCCTCATCTAAAGCAATGGAACATGTGAAATATGGAAGACTGCCAAAATCACCCATGTCTATGATATCATAGACATGGCATATCATAATCGCACAGGTACTGTAAGACACAACACATTTGACATCAGCATGAATGTAAGAACAGACAGCGGGATGAAAAAGAATGATATGCATAATTAAAAGGAAATGTAACAAATCCATTAAGTCGTTTACACTCCTCTCTCTCTACAGAGTTGATCAGGGGAACTTTGTTGTCTACTTGCGTTAACTGTGTGGTTTTTGACTTCACCACCTCATGTGGAGTCGGAACCCCTAAACACTCTCTGCATATATTCTGTAAGTACTGGCTAAATGGACACGCATGCAAACTAGTGTAACAAAATCTATCTGAATCAAGCTTTTTATAATTTTTAACATTGTTCTTCCAGCGAGAGCGGAGAGCCTTGAGGAATCCGACCTTCAAGACTTTCGTCAGCAGGCCAAATGTTTGAACTTCACTCTGCCAGCCAGCTTCCACTACAACCCGGACAAAGGTTCAAACAAAACTAATCAAATCAATGAATCAATCTGACTTTCCACAGTAGCCTATAATTACTGTACATCTCTCTCCTCATATTCCTGTTTGTCTCTCCCTGCAGAGTTCTGCGATGAAGAGTGAAGACAACATGACAGTTGCTGTGACGCAATAGAGAAGAATTTCGAATAAAGTAATTTAATCCTCAAATGTGTATATATTGTTTTCCTACTGAAGAGAAACTAGTTACCATTATCTAAAATGTGGAGACATCATGACAGTGGATACATGTATCTATTCTTATCTGCTCTCTCCTGCCCCTGGAACTATTACTGGCTTTAGGGTGAGGTCACCTCACTGTTTGGTGTTTGTGCGCCAACAGTAGAAGACTGTGGTTGTAGTACAAGAGTAGAAAACCATGCTGTACTGATCAGCTCCCAGTACAACAGCAGAAATCTGTGGTTGTACTGGTCATATCCCTGTGACTAACAGTAGTAGACTGTGGTTGATCAGCTCCCAGTACAACAGTAGAAGACTGTGGTTGCACTGTGTATTTCACAGCATTTTACAGATATATTTTTAATTGTATGTGGAAAATAAAGGTTGATTGAAGACGGTGGTTGCACTGGTCATCTCCCAGTGGCCAACAGCAGTAGACTGTGGTTGTACAGGTCAGCTCCCAGTACAACAGTAGTAGACCGTGGTTGTACTGATCAGATCCCAGTGACTAACAGTAGAAGACTGTGAAGCAGAGAACAAGAAAAACTAGGTGCTCAGGAGTTAGCAGCAAAGTTAAAAACGTGTGGTGGGTGCTACTAGGAACAGTGGGATAAAACTTAAAAAAAGAGAAGGAGGATCCGAGCACTCAAAAAATAAAAAGGAGGGTAACGGACGTAAAAGCAGTGTACTTTATTTCAAGACATAATAATAAAAGCCGACATGTTTCGACCCCCTCGGGGTCTTCATCAGGGCATATGAGGCAAACAGACAAACAGAAGTCATTATATACAGAGGGCTGCAGAGTAGCAGAGACCTAGTCAATCAGCACTTAGGACACACACCCAGAATTGCACACGTGTGTGTGTGTGTGTGTGAGCAGCACAAAAGGTTATTACATAGGGACAACAAATACTGGAGCAATCAATCAATTAGCCAATCAGAATAAATAAAGAGAACGAAAAAATAATATATAACAAAACGATATACCTTAACAAAAAACAAACTTAAAGAAAAGTATAATTGCAAAAAAGTTTAAAGAAAACACAAAGTCTATATCCTCATTCAGACCTGGAGGGCACAGTGCGTCTAGGGAGTGGATCCAAAATGTTTCTCTCTGGTTTAATTTTCTGAGCCGATCTCCGCCTCTGGTTAGCGGTTTTATATGCTCAAGACCAATGATGCGCAGCAAACCATCATTACTGTTGTGCATTTCTTTAAAATGTCTTGCTACTGGATATACCATGTTTGTGCGAATAGCATACTTATGCTCAGCTAGACGGTCCCTAAGGCGATGTTTGGTTCTTCCCACATAGAACACACCAGGGCAGGTGCATGTTAACCTGTAGATGACATGAGTAGTGCTACAGTTAATGAAGTCATTAACCTTATACGTTTTATTGCGACCGAAGGTCGCATATACTCTGAAGAATCGTGTCGCTTGAGTGTCCTTCCTTCCTTCCTTCCTTCCGTATCCTCGTGACCGTCCTTCCGTATCCTCTGTGATGTCAGTGTGATGTCAGCGAGTTGTGACATCACTTCCTGTACAGGGCGGCTACACGAAATGTGGATAACACTATATACTATATCCAGTCCATCATGTCATATGGGACTACCGTCATAGAAAGTAGCCATTGTTAGGCCGGAGTCATTGGCTGTCTAAACATGGAGATGTGGATAACACTATATATGGAGATAATCTAGTCCAATATGTCATATGGGACTACCGTCATAGACGGTAGCCATTGTTAATCCGGAGTCAATGGCTGACTGTCTGTACAGGAAGTGATGTCACATGACATACTTTTTATGCCCATATATGAGTCCTAACATGGAGATGTGGATAACACTATATATGGAGATAGTCTAGTCCAATATGTCATATGGAACTACCGTCATAGACACAGCCATTGACTCCGGCCTAACAATGGCTACTGTCTATGACGGTAGTCCCATTACCAGTAAGACTCCCTAATCGGGAGATAAGCGACCGTAGGTCTCGCTAGAAGAGCGCCATGTGAGAAATGAGGGGTGGGGTCTCCGCGTTGCCTTGGCGGACGAATAGGTACCGGCCCCGGCTCTCCCGGACGCTCCTAGGCCGAGTTAGGGCATTTTATGTGAGCTGCAGTGGAGGGGGTCCTCCACTGGGGGCGCCACCACTTTTGCATCCGTTCTGGAGTAGCAGGAGTGGGTGGTCCCCGGGAATTCCCCGTGAGCAGCCCCGTGGGGGTGGTCATTTGGTCATTTTTGCACATTTGGTATTTTTTTTACACCTGGGGGTCCCTGGAACTCCGGGGGTCCTTGGAGGTTGTAGTTTGGCAGGTAAGGAGTGTGTGTGCAAAATCTGGCATGGATCGGGGCAACGGTTGCGGAGATATGAGCAGGGCAAAAGTGTGACGTCTGACGTGTGACGGACGGACTGACTGACTGACTGACGCACGGACACCTGGTGGAGCTTTCTGTAGTAAGTGCGACCTACGGTCGCAATGACATGATGGACTGGACTATCTCCATATATAGTGTTCTCCACATTTCCATGTTTAGGCCCCATCGCTCACACCCTCGATGGGGTTGGCGATAGGGCCTTTCTGTGTGGAGTTTGCATGTTTCCCCGTGTCTCCTAGGGTTGATACCCTCACAAAAACATGAACAAACTCCCCCCAGAATGATAACAACTAGAATCGTCAGAGAAACACTGTGGTTGGCCAGATAGTCAAGAATTGGCGCGACCTCGCCCTTTAGGGCGAGGTCGCATGTCACCCTGAGGTGTCTTACTAGTTAGTCTTAAAGTCCATAAAATTTTTTGTTTGTTCAACGTTGGAACAGTGTGGACAATGCATACATTTATAACAGCCTATTGGTCTCTTAAGCCAAGAATCGCTTTTGGGGGGAGGTAAAAAGTTATTGACTAATTTGTCCCTTAAAGTCGGAGCCCTTTTAAAAGAAACCACTGGAGGTTCAGGGAAGACCAGTCTAAGAGTAGGGTCACTGTTAATGATGCCCCAGTTGTTTTTGATGATGCGGCTGATATGGTTGGCAGCAGTGTATGTTTATTGTGTAACAAAGTAAGGACGGGATTGAGAGGAATTGGTAGGTCTACGTTTCTTTTTTATTAATAAGTCGTTACGATTAATGTCATGTGCCTTGTTGCGGGCACGTACGACCACCTCTTGCTTATCCTCTGCTTACAAAGCGACCAGCCATATCAGTAGCCTGTATGTTAAAGTCATCTTCCTCATCACATAAGCGGCGTAGCCGCTGAAATTGACCAAAAGGAATATTATTTATTAAATAAGAAGGGTGAAATGAGTCAGCTCTGAGCAGCGTGTTGCGAGAAGTCTTTTTTCTAAAAATAGTAGTATGGAGATTTCCCAGTAAATCTTTGGATATAGTGAGGTCTAGAAAGTTAATGGCAGTTCGAGAATATTCAATAGTGAGTTTAATATTTCGATTAAAAGTATTTAAATACTTATGGAATTCAAGCAACTGCGTCTCAGAGCCGTTAAAAATAAGCAAAAGATCATCAATGTAGCGACCATACCAGGTTATGCAAGGGAAAAAGAGGTTAACAGTGTTTAAAACAAAACGTTTCTCCCAATAGCCAAGATACAAGCATGCATAGTTTGGAGAGAAACATGACCCCATAGGAACGCCAATACACTGTTTATAAATAGCGTCAGTAAACATGAATACATTGTTGTGAATGATCCAATCAGTAAGTTCAACAATAAAGTCAGTGGGTGGCAGAGCATCTCTATCTGAAAGGAAAAACCTCATGGCCTCCAAACCATCATTATGATCAAATGGAGCCTGCGGTAGTTCTTTTATTTGTGGAAGGCAGGATGTGTTGTTGCTATCTCCCTGGACCCCCTCTTCAACCAGTTAATTCATTCACACCCCCACAGAGCAGTCCGTCCCCTCATGTTCATTCTCATTGGCTACAAGCTTAATTCTCCTACGCCCTCTTACCCACAATGCATCACAAACAGTCTATTTAAGTAACTTCCTGTTCTATGTTCATTCTAGAATGTTTAGCTGTACTACTGGTTGTGCAGCTGTATGTGTTAAAAAATCCCTCCACCTCCCCGTCCTCCTCCCTGTATATGTACTGTAGTTACTCATGTCATATGTATGGTTTACAGATTGTTCTGTGTTTTATGGATTATGACGGATCTCAAAACATGTGTTTATGGATTATGATGTGATCTCTTAAATCATGTAAATGTAGTTATGTTATATGTATCATTACAGATAGTTCTGTGTTCTATGGATTATGATGTGTAATCTCAGTACTGTGTTCTATGGATTATGATGTGTAATCTCTTAAATAATGCAACTGAAGGTTCAATGTTATGTGCATGTTATCTGTATATCATGCTTTGCTCTGGGGGAGTTTGATATATCAGATTATGGCTCATGTTCGAGCAGATCATTTTGTAAGATGGGCCAGTCTTACTGTTACGTCAAAAACAGCTGTATTATAATAATGCAATACTATTAACCATTTACCATTAAAGGAATATATATATATTACTGTTGTATAATTATTCTTATATAAATCCAAATGGGAAAGGGGGACCTTTGTTGCCGGACAACGCCAGTTGGATTCTAACCAACAAACCATTAAAGGTTTAACACCACTAGGCTAGACACAGGTTCGTGATTATACCAAGGAGGAGAGCAATAATAGGGTTCGAACACCCAGAGAGAACTGACACCAAACGGTTGTTCAGGGGGGTACAAAAGTACAAAAATGTTTATTATAAAAGCCTACACGGGCGGGGACTCTAAATCACCCTAAAACACAATACAAAAGAAAAACCTAAAAGGCGCCGCTAGACTAAAACCATACAGATCATTGTTTAATAGTTAAAATGTTTCTAGTTAAAATATTAGGTTCCACTCCAGCGAGTATGTCGTCCGTAGACGAATGGGGGTAGCAAGGGGTGAGCAGCCAGGGAGCCACACAGCATTCAACAGAATGGGGTTTTCAACAGCATACAGTATAGGTCGTCTCCTGTAACACACAAATAGGAGACCGCCAGTTCATCTGTGCATAGGTAGTATATTTTTGGTCGTCTACGGGTGGGGTGCTTAATTTCAATGTGTCGCGGTGGAACAGTACTTACTCACAAGGGAAGCGGTTGCTTCCCTCCGAGTGTTATGGGCGTGCGACACACTCAGGACCTCACTCCGTCTGCCTCTCACAAGGGACCATGTAATCGTCTCTCCGTCCTTCTCCGTCTCTCTCACCGGCGGTTTCCGGTACTCGTCTCGTCCGTCCTCACAGCGGCCAGGCAGCCTCTGCCACAGGCAGCCAGTCTCTCCGTCTGCTGTAACTTATAATAGTTCACACAGTGTCTCTCATTTAGCGTAGCTACCGCACTCAGTCCACGAGTCTCCAGCTCTCTCAAAGCACACCTGTGCTCTTCCCCCTGCTCAACCTGAATGAGAGTCAGTCACTCTTTTATAGTGCTATGCTCCGCCCAGCTGCCACCCCATTGGCCAGCCGCGACGCCAACTTATTCAGTCACTTAAAGTCCCACTGTTCATTCATAAAGAGGAGAATAGGGTTAAGGGAAAAGGAAGTTAATTCAACATAATACCATAACGAAAATACAATGTGTTTAAATAAAAGAAACAAAAAGAAAACATCATTGTAGTTAAAGAAATAATACAAAAAATGAAAAAATAACACACCTTCCTTTCATCTCCCTCACACTCCCCCCTACTTTATCGATAGCAGTCCCTGCGACGAATCAGGCCTGACTATACCTGGCAGGCGGCTGCCCCAAATTGCTCCTAGTGGAACGTTGTGGACCCATAGGGAAAAAACCATAACACTGTGGCACTACTGGTCTACTCACTTCTAGTGGGTAAGAGACACTAAATGGTTGTAAAGGGGCCCGGGGCTCTACCCTCGTTTTCTGTAGGCTGCAGTTGACACACCCTTGATGGAACCGGCGTACCTCACCCTCCATGCCAGTCCAGTAGAAGCGGCGCCGCAGCTGGGCCAACGTCCGATCCGCTCCAGCATGTGCCGCAGCCACATGCACCTCTCTCCACACGTCCTGACGTCGAGAACCTGGACAGACAATCTGATAATACACTTCCTGCGTATAAGGATCAGTCATTCTACGGCACAGTACACCGTTCTTCAGTTCCAATTTGGCCCATTGTCGCAGCAGCTGATTAGCTCCCCGGGACCAACTCTGTTTCTCGCTCAGCGTGGGGTGGCGTCCGCGGGCCACACATTGCGCCACCAACGTGATATCCCCATCATTTTGCTGCGCGTCACGCCATTCACTTCTCTCCTCACCATTCTGAACAGTCTCTGGCGTCAATTCCACCATAGCCACTCCAGTGGTTTCCACGGGGAACCTGGACAAGGCGTCCGCGTTAGCATTACTTTTGCCCGGTCGATATTTAATATCAAATGTAAAGGATGCCAACTGGGCCGCCCAGCGTTGCTCTACTGCTCCCAAACGGGCTGTGTGGAGATGCGCCACAGGGTTATTATCTGTGTAAATGGTAAACTGGGCCCCGGTCAGATAGTCTTTGAACTTTTCCGTCACGGCCCACTTGAGGGCTAACAGTTCTAATTTAAAAGAGCTATAGTTGGCATCATTTTGCTCCGTCGGATGCAGACTCCGGCTCGCATAAGAAATAACCCGTTCTCGGCCATCTTGGATTTGTGCCAATACAGCACCCAGGCCACGGTTACTCGCATCAGTATACACCACGAATGGCTGGTTATAGTCGGCGTAAGCCAAAACAGGAGCCTGTGTAAGGGCCGTTTTTAGCGCGTCGAAAGCCTTCTGGCAGTCAGCTGTCCACGCTATTTTATGCTGGTGGGCTTTAGCGTCATTTGGAATGCCGATTAGTAAATTGTTTAAGGGTCGGGCTATAGCAGCAAAGGATGGCACAAACCGGCGGTAGTATCCCGCAAACCCCAGGAACGCACGGACGCCGCGCGCCGTCTCAGGGGGGACCCACTCTCTCACTGCCACCAGCTTGTCGGGGTCTGGCCGCACACCCTCCTGGTCCACGACATGCCCCAGGAATTTCACTTCGCGTTGGAGAAGCGTACATTTATCGAGGCGCAGCTTTAGCCCATGTTTCTCTAGGCGCTGGAACACTTTATCCAGGTGCTGTAGGTGAGAAGAAAAGTCAGGTGAGTATATAATAATATCATCTAAATATACTAATAAAGACTCAGCTAGTTGCCCGCTCAAACACTGCTGCATCAGTCTCTGAAAAGTGGCAGGGGCATTACATAACCCAAACGGCATTCTTTTGAATTCAAACAGCCCCAAAGGGGTTGTAAACGCAGTCTTCTCTTGGTCCCGAGGGTCCATTCCGACCTGCCAGTATCCGCTGGCCAAGTCGAGCGTGGAGAACCACTTCGCCTGTGTTAGGCTAGTTAATGTCTCTTCAATACGTGGCAAGGGGAAAGCGTCTTTATGAGTAATCGCATTCAGCTTGCGATAGTCCACGCAGAAACGCCAGTTACCATCTTTTTTCTTCACCAACACAATCGGTGCGGCCCAGGGACTACAGCTCTCTGCTATAACTCCCTTCTCCAGCATGTCACTCAGCAGCGTCTTCATCTCCTTATACATTGCGGGTGGCAGAGGTCGATGTCGCTCACGTATGGGGGGGGCATCTCCGGTGTGGATCTGGTGCTGCACGACGTCCGTCCGGCCGAAGTCCTCATCATGGGCAGCGAACACCCTCTCCCAGGTGGACAGCATGGCCCGCAGCTCGTCTCTCTCCTCATCTCGTAGATCCGTGCGTTCCATCAGTGTCCGCATCTCCTGTGGTAGCGGCCGCTCCAGCTCATCCGCTTCAGTGGTGATCAAGGCGACGTCCACCGTTCCGTCTTCGCCCAGTGACAGGCTCAGGTCTCTGCGCCCCCGGACTTCAGTGGCATCTACCGGGTACAGTTGCCCCAGTCGTTCGTACCGGCCCACCCAGATTGGATATGGATGTGGATTACACAGCCGCACGGGAACCCGTCCTCCCCGTATGGTCACCAGAGCGCGCGCCACCCCCAGCCTATGGCTGTCGGGTAGCGTCTCCAACAGAGCCTCGAAATCCTGCCCCCACACCAGGGCTTCACTTTGGGCAGGAACCCGGATCTTCTGTCGGTGAGCAGACCACACGTACCCCAGCGAACCGTCTGTCTTCGTCACAGCCTCCACCTGTTTACACGCTGCAAACGCATTTTTCCAGGCAGCTCTCCCCTGTCGCAGGGAGAAGGCAGCCTTCCCCGGCCCCTTGAACAAAGTATTCCAGCATGCACTTACAACATTCATACCGATAATTAAAGGTTGTGTGCAATGCTCGTCTTTTATGATCACGACCCCCCTCCCAGGCACAGTGACTCCCTCCAATTCCATATCTAGCACTGCATAGCTAGTATAGGGAATCTCTAGGCCAGTGGCCGCTCTTAATTTAAAGACGAGAGTCTTTTTGCCCAATTTAGCCGGAGAAAAATATTTATTAAACAAACTCTGTTGCATTAGTGTAACCTGCGATCCCGTATCCAATAAGCCCCGTAAATAAATTCCCCCCATAGTGAGGCCAATCGTAGGACATTCGCCAATGAACATTTCATGGTCCTTAGTTTCTCTTAATAGAGATTTAACTCCCGCTGCTCGGACCTCAGCAACAGGCCTAGTTAGTTTAACGGCGGCTGGCCGGTTCTGCAAAACCTAGCAATATGGCCCGCCCGTTTGCATTGGCGACATATGGGTCGACCCGTCTCATCCCATTCATTTCCCTGTGTAGGCACATACCGATGGCTAGGAGGTGCATGACGCGGCGGTGGTGCACGGCCAGCCTGGACAGGCTCATACTGTTGTGAAGCGGAGGCGGTGCGGGAACAGCAGCGGCCTGTAGAAGTGGACGGATTTTGTTCATTAGTTCTTTCGTGAATCCCTGCATTTGGCTCTTCACATCATCCAAGATCTCTCGTTTCAATTCGTTCCTCCACTCGGCCGTCTGTAAAGGGTCAGGAATAGGCACAGGGTTAACAGCATGGCATGTAACTTCAGGTGCTCTCACACTTCCATATTCGCTATCTAGAAGTACAGCGCAGCAAAGTCATTATCCGGATTTCTTCTGGCATATATTCTTAAGGCCTGGCTCAGAGGACCTTTAGACAACGCCAATTATGTAAGATGGGCCAGTCTTACTGTTACATCAAAAACAGCTGTATTATAATAATGCAATACTATTAACCATTTACCATTAAAGGAATATATATATATTACTGTTGTATAATTATTCTTATCTTATATAAATCCAAATGGGAAAGGGGGACCTTTGTTGCCGGACAACGCCAGTTGGATTCTAACCAACAAACCATTAAAGGTTTAACACCACTAGGCTAGACACAGGTTTGTGATTATACCAAGGAGGAGAGCAATAATAGGGTTCGAACACCCAGAGAGAACTGACACCAAACGGTTGTTCAGGGGGGTACAAAAGTACAAAAATGTTTATTATAAAAGCCTATACACGGGCGGGGACTCTAAATCACCCTAAAACACAATACAAAAGAAAAACCTAAAAGGCGCCGCTAGACTAAAACCATACAGATCATTGTTTAATAGTTAAAATGTTTCTAGTTAAAATATTAGGTTCCACTCCAGCGAGTATGTCGTCCGTAGACGAATGGGGGTAGCAAGGGGTGAGCAGCCAGGGAGCCACACAGCATTCAACAGAATGGGGTTTTCAACAGCATACAGTATAGGTCGTCTCCTGTAACACACAAATAGGAGACCGCCAGTTCATCTGTGCATAGGTAGTATATTTTTGGTCGTCTACGGGTGGGGTGCTTAATTTCAATGTGTCGCGGTGGAACAGTACTTACTCACAAGGGAAGCGGTTGCTTCCCTCTGAGTGTTATGGGCGTGCGACACACTCAGGACCTCACTCCGTCTGCCTCTCACAAGGGACCATGTAATCGTCTCTCCGTCCTTCTCCGTCTCTCTCACCGGCGGTTTCCGGTACTCGTCTCGTCCGTCCTCACAGCGGCCAGGCAGCCTCTGCCACAGGCAGCCAGTCTCTCCGTCTGCTGTAACTTATAATAGTTCACACAGTGTCTCTCATTTAGCGTAGCTTAGCTACCGCACTCAGTCCACGAGTCTCCAGCTCTCTCAAAGCACACCTGTGCTCTTCCCCCTGCTCAACCTGAATGAGAGTCAGTCACTCTTTTATAGTGCTATGCTCCGCCCAGCTGCCACCCCATTGACCAGCCGCGACGCCAACTTATTCAGTCACTTAAAGTCCCACTGTTCATTCATAAAGAGGAGAATAGGGTTAAGGGAAAAGGAAGTTAATTCAACATAATACCATAACGAAAATACAATGTGTTTAAATAAAAGAAACAAAAAGAAAACATCATTGTAGTTAAAGGAATAATACAAAAAATGAAAAAATAACACACCTTCCTTTCATCTCCCTCACAATTTGATAATCAAAGCAGAGCTACATCGCCAAACTAAGTTGCAATATCATTGCATAATTGGTTATATCATTGCAATAAATGGTATGGTTAATCTTAATTGGTGTCGTTCATCCTGAGCTGAAACATATAAAATAATGTTAGTATAAAGGGATTCTACATCCATGGTAACCAAAAAATTATTTTGTAAATTAGTAAGAATAGAAAGCTTATTTAAAACATCGGTGGTGTCCTCTATAAAATAGGGGAGTTGTTGAACATAAGGCTTAATAAAGCTATCAATAAATGTGGAGAATGGTTCAGTAAGAGTGCCAATTCCAAAAATAATAGGGCGGCCTGGAGGATTATCAAATGGTTCTTTATGAATTTTCGGGAGTAAATAAAACAAGGCGAGCATAGGGAATTCAACACCTAAAAACTTATATTCATTATCCGAGATCCATTGAGCCTCCCTAGCCTTGACTAGGAGTTCATGGAACTCAGTTTGCATAGCAGGTAAAGGATTAGTAGACAATTTCACATAATGTTTAGAATCAAGTTGTCGCTCCGCCTCAGAAATATATTGCTCTTTCGACAAGATCACTGTGGCTCCGCCTTTGTCGGCCGGTCGAATAATAATAGAGTCATTCTTTGATAGTTCATCTAGTGCCAAACGTTCACTGTGTGTCAGGTTGGACTTGGGTGTAAAACCCGAGCCAAGGTGATCCGAGAAAGGTTTTTCGATCTCAAAATCAACTTTCTTGGTAAACGCTAGGAGGGAGGGATTAGAAACAATAGGGGCAAAGCGAGATGTGGGTCTGAAGACAGCGCCAGGAGCCTCTGTAATATCAGACTGAATCTCATGAGTAGAGTCAGAGCTTAAAGTGGTTGGGAGAGGATTGCTGTGAGTGTGTCCAGCCTGGTGATGATACCACGTCTTTAAATGTAGGCTCCGATAAAAGGCTCCGATAGAAGACTGTGGTTGTACATGTCAGCTCCCAGTAAAACAGTAGATTTCACTGCATTCTAGAAATACTACTTTTTAAAAAATGGAATGTGACAAATAAAGTTTGATTGATTGAAGACAGTGGTTGTACTGTTCCCAGTGACCAACAGTAGTAGATTGTGGTTGTACTGGTCAGATCCTAGTGACTAACAGTAGACGACTGTGGTTGTACTGATAAGCTCCCAGTGGTTAACATTTGTAGACTGTGGTTGTACTGGTCAGCTCCCAGTGGTTAACATTAGAAGACTGTGGTTGTACTGGTCAGCTCCCAGTTGTTAACATTAGTAGACTGTGGTTGTACTGGTCAGCCCCCAGTGATCAACAGTAGTAGACTGTGGTTGTACTGGTCAGCTCCCAGTGATCAACAGTAGTAGACTGTGGTTGTACTGGTCAGCTCCCAGTGATCAACAGTAGTAGACTGTGGTTGTACTGGTCAGCTCCCAGTGGTTAACATTAGAAGACTGTGGTTGTACTGCAGCTCCCAGTGGTTAACATTAGAAGACTGTGGTTGGGGGGGGGGGGGGGGGGGGGGGGGGGTCTCAGCTTGTGTCAGACGTAAGAAGGTGGGCTCCGAGGGGGGATAAAAAGTTGGGAACCTGTGCACTAGTTGGTTGCTTAGACTTTTCCCTGAATGCAGGGTGACAGATTGCTGGGGGAACTGCTCAGAGAAAATATGAGTCACTCACTAGGGGCCATGCCTTCTACTCACACATACACATACAGTATATAAACATACCGTACACAAACAGATGTGCAGATTCCCAATAGAGACAAACACTTGTTTCAACTATACAAACGCACACAAGCATACTCAGGTATGTATGGGCATCAGGCAACGATGCATGTAAACGCACGTGTCACATGTTCAATCTTTGTCTCTCTACTACGGTATCTGTCTTTGTAGTTTATGCAAACGTAAACACACACGCGCACACGGCTACCACACAGGCATGCATGGACACGTGCACGCACACGTACACGCATGCACGCATACACGCACACAAACACACGCACACTGGTTGGTTTGTTCAGTGTTTCCTGGCCGGGGGCAGGTCATGCTTAGGTGGGGAAACTGTGACATGTCAGAGACGCCCCTGATTATGGGCACCATGGGAAGACAGCCAAGACCAACACACACACACACACACACACACACACACACACACACACACACACACATAACACACGCACACGCACACGCACACGCACACACACACGCACGCAAAGCCTCAAGGGAACAGAATGTGGCGAATGTTGCCAAACAGGGCACCAACTAAGATTAAAAAATTCAATGTGAAATAATGTGCCAGGCCCGAGGGCACACTGGGAGTGCTGGTGGACACTGTACACATTGTGATGCCATAACAGCAGCTCTATTTCAACACTGTATGTACACCGGTGGTTCTCAACATGGGTTTGGGGGACCCACGGGGGTCCTTGAAGGGGCTCCAGGGGGTCGTCTATGACATGTCACACTGCTATACCTCGGCTAAGACCATGAATAAGTACCGAAAATAGCCAACCTCTATTTTCAATATTTTCACCAAGAGGACCTTTCGGAAATTTCAGCCCCTGCCTCTCTAACATTCTCTGCACGTCCCTGCATGTTCTCAAAAACATCTTAACAACACAAATCTTGTATGGGAGTCCCTGGCAGTGGCACACAATCCTTTCAAATGGGGGTTTGCTGCCAAATACATTCATTTGGGGGTCCTTGACTACACATTATGCCAACTAGTTGCACTACAAAATAGGCTTTATGCACACTAGCCTTGGAAAGAAATTAGATTTTGCCTTGTATAAGGGTATCAGTTAGGCTTGCGAATGTGAGTGTGGGTTGATCCGTGGTTATGGCGTTATTGCATGCATGTTTCACCCTTCAGGTGTAAAAAAAGAATATCACAGTTACCAATTCTAGACTATGCTGACATTGTTTACCAAAATACCTCAGAAACAATCCATCTCTATCCACTTAATGTAATTTATCTTTGCAGGTTCATCTCGAGGTGTCCTTACGGAACCCACCACTGTGCTGTGCTATGTATGAGTCACTTAACTGGTTAACCCCCAATTCCAGAAGACACTCTCACTGGCTTCTGTTTGTTTTTAAATGCCTAAATTTTAAAGGCCTGTCCATATAGTACCTCCGAAATGTTCGGTGAGTTGGACTTTCCAACGTGCAAATTTCCGAACTCTCATTCAGTCTAATGCTTTTCAGAAGTCGCGAGGGACATCATTTTATGGTCGAAAAGGACCTTTTGAACGAAAAGGGCGGTTTCGGTCAAAGTATGGACAGTCACAGGGCTTAACTATCTACACTATCTGAAACAATATTTGCGCCCCTTCAGCTCACCATACACTTAAAGCTATACTGTGTAAGATGCTCAACTAGTGGTCAGTAGCCCTATAGCAAACCGCGGTCGCGTCCGCGTCTTTCGGCCGTTTTTCGTACCTTCACACCCCTGTGTCTGCCTCCACAACGCCGAGAGCTATCTTTAGAGGGGTCCCTGGTTCCTGTGCGTTCAGGCATTCCGGAGAAACGGACTACTTCACCCTGCCTGGTAGGCGAGATTACCTTTTGAGTATAACTCTATGATAGAGACACACGGGCGACTACAAATATGGCCGCCATAGCGACCCCACTTCAAGATGCGCTGTGATTGACCGGCAGTGTATAACCCTCGCTGTGATTGGCCGGTAGTGTGATGACGCAATTTTTCCGCGAAAACCGGTCCCCGGTAGGGATCATAGAAAACATATAAAGAGAAGGCTTTAGAAGCTGAAAATAACGGAGTGGGGGTTCTAAAACTTTAGCGATTTAACAGTTAGGACAATTTTAAGATTTGTTTTATAAAAAAAGTTACATGGTATAACTTTAAATTACGACGCACTGAGTATCCATATTTCATTGTCCCCACCAAAATCAGTAAAGAAGTTGGTCGACATGCTTTCAAATTTAAAGCGCAAAATGATTGGAACAATCTTCCCAGCTCCCTTAGATCCATTACCTCTTTTAATAGCTTTAAAAATCCATCTTTACTTCAAATATCCTGTATGCTTCTAATTGCCCCTGATCGTTTACTTCTTCAATTCATCCTGTTAATCATATTGTGCTTGTCTGTATTATTTATTTGTATTTGTAAGGGTATGGCTTATGCTTGCTACTGTATGTGCATGTATGTCCTGCTCATTTAGCTTTCATGAATACATTAATTGCGACCGTAGGTCGCACTTACTACAGAAAGCTCCACCAGGTGTCCGTGCGTCAGTCAGTCAGTCAGTCCGTCCGTCCGTCCGTCACACGTCAGACGTCAGACGTCCCTGGGGGACCCCCAGGTGTAAAAAAAATACCAAATGTGCAAAAATGACCAAATGACCACCCCCACGGGGCTGCTCACGGGGAATTCCCGGGGACCACCCACTCCTGCTACTCCAGAACGGATGCAAAAGTGGTGGCGCCCCCAGTGGAGGACCCCCTCCACTGCAGCTCACATAAAATGCCCTAACTCGGCCTAGGAGCGTCCGGGAGAGCCGGGGCCGGTACCTATTCGTCCGCCAAGGCAACGAGGAGACCCCACCCCTCATTTCTCACATGGCCCTCTTCTAGCGAGACCTACGGTCGCTTATCTCCCGATTAGGGAGTCTTACTGGTGCATGTCTGTTATTCTGTGGGTTCTGTAGGTGGGGTGGGAGCGGCCAGTTTTGGGAGAGCTTTTGCTTTAGTTTGTTTTTGTTTTATCAAATGTCTTCGTTGAACTATACATGGATGTGTGCGCCACCATGAGGCTGATTCTTGCAAAACACATTTTTGGAGTCTGCCCCTACAGATTTTGCCCTAAAATTTCACAAAGCGCGGTACATGTCATCAACATGGATCTGTCCCATTTCCCATATTCCCTCCTGATTGACTACCATTGCCTTCTGAAGTTTATGTATCTCCCGATTTAGGGAGTCTTACGGTTAGGAACATCACCTCCAACTGTTGGCCGGTGACTAGTGAGGGAGAATAGATGAGAGCCTTGTGCTGCGAGGCTGTGAGGCTTAAAAATGATGAATAAAATGTGTAGATAAAGAGGCAAGTGTCTCCAGGGTTCAGAGTAGTAAGTTGCTGCTGTCAGATGGACAGCAGCATGCTGTATGTCCAAAAATGTTTCTTTTCAGGATTCAAAAATAGCAGATGTACAAGCTCAAAACGTATCGCATATTGGGTGACACTGTAGTATGACAAAGTAGGCTATTCATTTACGCAAAAGAAAGTATGCCCGACAGCACGGAGAGTGTACGGTTAGGAACATCACCTCCAACTGTTGGCTGGTGACTAGCGAGGGAGAATAGGTGAGAGCATGTAATGGATGGAGGACAAGGGGAGAGGAAGAGAGAGAGAGAGAGAGAGAGAGAGAGAGAGAGAGAGAGAGAGAGAGAGAGAGAGAGAGAGAGAGAGAGAGAGAGGTGGATATGACAAGCCAAGGCTGACCAGTCCAGCTGCCCAGTGTTGTTGTTGGCAGTGTGTTTGGGCACACACACACACACACACACACACACACACACACACACACACACACACACACACACACACACACACACACACACACACACACACACACACACACACACACACACAAACTCAGTCACACATGGCAGAGGTGACCTCACTTCTGTAAAGTTTGTGCTAACATATAATCACCCCCTGAATGGTTAGGGCCTGCTTTACAGACTCCCACAGATTTGGACCCCAACACACACACACACGCACGCACGCACGCACGCACGCGCATACACGCATGCACGCACGCACGCACGCACGCACACAAACACACACACACACACACACACACACACACACACACACACACACACACACACACACACACACACACACACACACACACATGCGCGCTTGTGTGTGTACACAATTACACTAAATACAAACACACAAATACTGTACACAGCACCCTTGTGCAAACACCCCCCCCCCCCCCCACCCCACACACACACACACACACACACACACACACACACACACACACACACACACACACACACACACACACACACACACCCTAGGGGCACACACTTAGCACTAACAACTCACCATAACTGCCCACTTAAAACAGCAGCCCCCAAACCACATTATTAACCACACACACAACCACAGAGGAAGGATAAACCCATGAAACAAAGCTTCATTTCTGTGGCAACAACATTACAAATCAACAGCCATCTTGGGGATATAGAAATGACCACGATATAAAAGCTGGGGGTGGAGTGTGGTTACAGTGAGGAGAGTCACAACGCCATGTAGGAGGAGTGACACTTTGGGGTTCCATTCAACGTTGCCAGATCTTGCGAGAGAAATAAGCAACGAGGTCTATGAAAACAAGCCGAAGAAGCGACTATATAGACAACTTGTAACATAACTCCTGCTGACCTACAAGTCCATGGCTATATGTGGGCTTGTAGGTCCGCTATTATAGTGATGAAACCGTTGTTTATCCCGACAAGCCGAGTTGAAACTTGCAACTTGCAACATAATCCAACATGACTGTCTAGTCCTGTATGTGTCCTGTCTGGTCCTTGACATCAAGGTGATAACCGTATAACGTGTTAGCTTCCATAGCAAGTCAACCTATTACATTATAATACAAATCTGATATACAGTAGCTATACCATCATTTCTCCTTTTCTCTCTCCACCTCTGTCTCAGGCAGGTGGGTGCTAGACTGTGTTTTCTGTCTCTCTACCTCTCTCTCACAGGTTCTCACAGTGCTAGACCAGGGAGGCAGCGCGAGGCGTTGTGAGCTTGTAGATCATCTATTTTCGGCAAATAGGTTTGGTGTAGAGGGGAAAAAGAGCAGACAAAGTACAGAGTGAAAGGTCAAGTTTATTAAGTATTGACGGCTCAAGTGGTTAAATATCTGAAAACACAAATTGACATGAATCCAACATACACTGATGATCTGTCAAACGATGAAACTATATGGAATCTATGAAAAGGTTGTGGGGGTCCCTGCTTCATCTCTCTCTCAAATAAGGGGTCCCTAGCCTGACAATGTTGAAGACCCCTGTGCTAGACTGTGTGTGTGCATTTGTGTATCTTTGCCTAGAAAGTGAAATGAAGGGTAGATATGAAGATGAGAGAGAGCCAACACTGAAGGTTGTTCTTGAACATATCATCATGCACACTGTTCGTGAGGGAGAGTGAGAGGGGATATGAGTGACCAATGTGTTTGTGATACAAAGATGTATTGCAAATTGCGATTTGACAAGTATCAGCCGGCATCAGCCAACCTACAACGGGCTGATTCAGACTGCCCTGAAATGTTCTAAAACCTTTTTTTTTGTCCTATCGTGTACGACATTAATTCACCTGCACACATGGTACCTTATCAGGGGATTGAATCTGGCATGTCAGATGAATTCAGTAAAATCTCTTGTGAAAATGATAATAGATCAGAGTCAAGTCTAGTGGAGTCGAGTAATGTATGTCTGGGGCTGTAAATTGTTCTGACCTCAGTCACATTAGCAAGCACTTTCTTTGTTTTCTTCCCTCTGTTTGTTTGTAACACAACCCCTCCTTAAATGAAGTGTAAGCTGTAAACCACTCAAACCACTTAACAAGTGTGTGCACGTGCATGTGTGTGTAACCTTCTAAAATAACCAGAAAGCCATTGAGACCCTTCTCGCCTCTAATGAGGGTATAGATAGGCCTACTTAACTCTCAAATGCACATAACATGCACACAGCCACGCACACAAACATGCATGCACGTGCACGTGCACGTGCCGTGCATGCACGCACACTGGGACGCAAGAGCTAATACATGAATTGTTATGCAACACACATGAACAAATAGATCTGTGCACGTGTGGACACAAATATGAACACACACACACACACACACACACACACACACACACACACACACACACACACACACACACACACACACACACACACACACAAACACACACACAGCAAAGGGTCATACTCTTGTAAACAACACAGAGGTGTCGTAAAAAGGGGTCCCTGGGTGAGTGATGTCAGTGAGCGAGCTACGAGGCCCACTCTCACTGTAAATTAACTCCTACAACAACACAGCAAGACATGAGGCCCTCGCACATACACACACACACACACACACACACACACACACACACACACACACACACACACACACACACACACACACACACACACACACACACGCGCGCGCGCGCATGCATGCACTCTTCCGCTCTCTCTCTCTCTCTCTCTCTCTCTCTCTCTCTCTCTCTCTCTCTTTCAGAACATTACAGTCTGTCCTGGTTAATGACTAATGATTTGTGTGACAAACAGGAGATGAGGTAGCAGCATTAACGGTTATTAAACCACATTATTATTATTTTTAGTGTTCTTTTTTTTCCTTTTCTTTTGCCTTGGTGTGCCAAAACTGTCAAGAATAAATGGGTCTGTTACTGTAACCAAAAGCATAATGATTAGAGTGGCAAATAATTCACCCTTTATCAGCCTTCTGGTTGGTCCCTGACTGACCAACCAGCAGGCTCTGCCTTCTGCCTTGTTTATGTTGAATTTGCTAAAGCATCATTTTTGGAGAAATACAAACATTTAAAAACATGCCCAGTCACTATACTGCACCTGAGATGTTCCTTTTTACTGAAACAAAGTTTAAAATGAGAATTGAATGCACTACAATATGAAGCAATTGAAAAACACATTATTGCAAAGGTAGTGGATGGAGAGAAAGGATTTTTGTCCAACCAAGACACAGCAAAACCAATGGGTGCGAATATGGGCGGGACGACGGGCGGAACTTGGCAATGGGTGAATTGCGACCGTCAGGTCTATGAAAGCCTCCAACTCATGTCCGTCCGTGAATCACGCTAAGACACAACACTGATTGGCTGTGGTGTTCACACACTGCTCAGCTGTTTAACCGAACTTTGTTGCACCTCTGTCAGCTGCGCCGATCTTCACTGATTGCTGCCACCTTGTCCACACACACACACACACACACACACACACACACACACACACACACACACACACACACACACACACACACACACACACACACGTCCATTTGGTTCCATCTGTATCCTCTTGGAGTATTACCGAGCGCATTCTCACACGCATCGCCACTGCAGTGACCCTGCTGCCACAGCCTGGGTAGTGGTCCAGGCACCTAGGCAGGTAATCCAGCCCTTGCAGTATCGCAGGTTCGAGTCCCGATCCTGAAGACCTTTGCTGCGTGTCACCCCCTCATCTCTCTCTCCCCGTTTCCTGTCAGCCTACTATACATCTATCAATAAAGGCAGAAATAGCCCAAAAAATATCTATATATCTAAAAAAGAAATATATAAAATTTTGAATTTAGACCCAACGGTCGCCACTCGCCATTAGGGCGTGTTACTTGTTGGCAAAACAGTAACATTTTATGAATATAACAAACCACAAAGAAAATAATTGCATTTGCATCGCATCGCATTGCACCGTCTTATGAGCTTATACAATTATTATAAAATAGGGTTAACCACCCCTAAGTGGTACAGTATCTGGATCCCACTTTGAGAACCTCTTATGTGCTACAACTATGATGCACAGACCTGGAGAGAAAGAGACTCACACTTTCCATTAAATATGACGATGATGCCAGTGCATTCATGCATGTGCACCGGACACTGTTATAGTATGTTTGTTTGACTATTTTGGTCTCTGCAATAACACGTGGTTAATTTAATCAATTATATGAGAAATATATAGATTTATAATTTATAATTGAATAATTATTGTATATATAATACAATAATTTGATAAAATAATATATCAACAATCTATTAATCTCATTAACTGCAGTTAATGATGGAAGTTTGGCAGACATGAAATGATTATGGATATATTACAGTACAAAAGCGAACAAGGAATATGTAGTTATGGCCGGCCCGTGCCAACAATGATACGTTTGTTTATAGCCTTTCCTTAAGTTGTCTCTGCCTCCGTGTCAGCCCGATGCTGTGCAGTAGGTGTTCTGTGTGATGTGTTGTCGTTGATTTGAATTCATTCATGTATGTACATAGGGGGGCTCTCTCCATTCCGACATGTCGCCACTCCGACAGTGACTTCTTATTGTCGGAGTGGCAACACTTCCATATAGAGGTTAAGGTTAGGGTTAGGGTAAGAGATAGGGTTAGTGTCTGTTGGAAAGGAGACATGTCGGAATGGAGAGATGCACCCATGTACATAATGCATGCATGCAGCTATTGCTGGAGGTGGTTGACACCATAGACATAGAAAGGTAGGCGCCTCCATCGGCTCGGGTGCATACAGTATATTGCACCCCGACGGTCCCGAGGAAATCTTCATCGCTTCCGTGTGCATTGCTTCCACGTGCGTCACAGAAACAGTATTTGGTAGGCCAATTGGAGGCAGGTGGGGGCGGGTCTTACTCTTTTCGTACACAGCCTCTAAGAACAGCTGAGCCACGCAACATCAGGAACTGTATGGAAACATGCCAACAAAGCTCTGTTGAATTGAATTGATAAGTCCCGGAAAAGATGCGCTGTGATTGGCCAGTAGTCACTTTGACTGGCAGCCTACCCTCAGTTTTTGCATACGTCCGGCCTGGCCAGTTGTTCACTCCAATAAACTGCAGCGGCGGATGAGGTATCTAGCTTTTTATATCTATGGTCAACACAGGTCTGTGACATCGCACAAAGACACCCGACTTAATATTTTGAGGGCAATTAATGAATTAGCCTAATTAAATTAAAACATTTAAATTACAGTAAAACATTTCGAGAGCCCCAGGGTAGAATCAGATTTGCGTGCGTGCCCTCAAGGCAATCAGACTTCTTTTTAGCAACCATGGATGGAGTCAGTCACTCACCCCTCGCAGTTCTCTCAACAGAGAGAACGCAGATTTCACAGAACTTTCACACCAGGAGCTTCTGGCTTGATACACACATGCAGGGGTGTCGCACCAAATTCTGGGCCCTGGGTACAAGGATTCACTGCGGGCCTCCCAAGAATGTTCTTCATAGGGGAGGGGGTTTAACCCATTTAGACTGGGAACGCATTATTATTTATCTATAGAAAAATAGCAGATATACAAGCTCACAGCTTGTAGATCTGCAATTTTTTTTTTTAATTGTGAAAAATTGCAATTCTATTTTTTTTAAAACCTATGTCAGTGGTGTTCAAACTTTTTCATGTGAAAGACCCAAAACGATATATATTTGGCCACGGACCCCCATCTCAAAATATTTAGTTCCAGGGACCCCCCCAGAAGCAAATTTGAGTTACAAATGTTTGCTTAAGTACATATATTCAAAGATTTGCACACAATTTCACACGACTTTTCAAAAAAATTGCACTCTGTGCCGCGCTGTGAGCTTGTATATCTGCTATTTTTCAATAGATAAAGTATAGAATAATTAGGGCCCCTCTACATTGGGCCCTATAGCAACTCAGTACCACTTTTCCCTCCCTTGTGACGCCCCCTGCACACATGATGTACTATATTATGAATGTACGTACGCTATATGTGTGAGTGTGCAGGGCAGCAGCAGTAGGTGTCAAGTATAATATGTGGCAGAGTGGTCGCCCAGGGAAGGACAGAGTGTGTGAGAAACCACATCCAGCTCATTGTAGAGAAAGAGCCTGTCACCATTTATTAGACTGGGTAAGCCCTCCCAGGCTCTGTTCAGTCATAAACACACACATGTGCACGCACACGCACGCACGCACGCACGCACGCACGCACGCACGCACGCACGCACGCACGCACGCACGCACGCTCGCACGCACGCACGCACGCACACACACACACACACACACACACACACACACACACACACACACACACACACACACACACACACACACACACACAGAGCAACACAACGTAAGCATATTGGCTATTGTTTGATGCATAAGACTCCATGCAACTCTATAAAAAAGTTCCATTCCCACTGAGCACTAACTATAAAGATAACTATAACTATATTGTTCAACATTGTATTTTTTTAATAGTTGGTATGAACACTCGTCATCCACTTGAACAATTTTTAGAAGTATAGTTTTTTATAGTTAGTGCTCAGTGTGAATGGCCCTTAATTCAGGCATAACTCCAACATATAGGCTACCAAACCTCTAAATGCCTAATCCTAATCCTAATCCCAACCTGAATATTTTCCTTTGTAGGCCTAAGTATTTTTTTAACCATAAAAACATCCATTTATTTTGTGAGGACCAAGAACATTTTCCTCAGAATGTATATTTCCCAAATTCCATTATACCTACTTAGGACATTTGGCCCTCACAAGTATAGTAATACAAGTGTACACGCACGCACGCACGCACGCACGCACGCACGCACGCACGCACGCACGCACACACACACACACACACACACACACACACACACACACACACACACACACAGACACACACACACACACACACACACACACACACACACACACACACACACACACACACACACACACACACACACACACACATTAAGGGTCATAAAGTGTGTCCAGATAAGTTAAGGCGAGCAGGGGGACTCTGACATCATGACAGCTCCACACCAGCGCTCCACTTTTCCTTGTTTTCTTTTGCCTCAGAGAAAGTTTACCTTCCACGGAACCGGAGGAGAGAGAGAGAGAGGGAAGGAGGGAGGAGGAGGAGGGAAAGAGAGAGGAAATGGGAGAAGGAAAGATGGAGGAAGAGGTTTGGAAAAGCAGAGGGAAAGGTTGGTATAGGGAAGGAGGGAGGAAGAGAGAGTGGGGGAGTACAGATGACGAGGGAGTGAATGAGGGATAGAAGGAAAGAGTTACAGTAGGAGAGAAAAGGAGAGAGGATTAGAGTGGGAAAGACCAACGACCTGTTATCATTTTTCTGTCTCAAATTCATTATTCTAGCTGTCTGCCGAGGTGTAGGTCAAGGGGGGGGGGGGGGGGGGGGGGGGGATTTGGGTGTGAGAGAGGAAGATTCAGAGAGCCATTGATTGGTCCAGAATGCCGCAGCACGCGTGGTCTTCTTCAACCAGCCAACATTTTCACATGTCTTCCCCATTCTCCGCTCCCTCCATTGGCTGCCAGTTATAGGCTACTGCCCGGACAGAGTACAAAACACTGATGTTGGCCTACAAAGTAACCAAAGTTATGGCACGCACATATCTTCAAAGCCTGATCCTGAACCTACAACCCTTCCCGCTCACTCAGATCAGCTGACACAGGGAAGATGTCAGAACCTTCCCTAAAGCATCCGGGACAACGCTCCACACCTCCCAGACTCTTCTCCCTTATGGCAGTTCTCCCAAACTGTGGAATGAACTCTCCATTGCAGTTAGAACTACAGACTCACTCCCAATCTTCCGCCGGGGTCTGAAAACTCACATCTTCAGACTCACATCTTCAGACTCACATCTTCAGACTTCACCTTAGCTAGCCCGTAGCACCTGCCCTAGCCTTGGCGACCTTGCAGGCTTATGCAAAGGCTAAAATGTAACTTAGATAGTATAATATGTAGATAGATGCCAGGTCATTTGTAGACCTGGCACCCTATCATTTCTATAGTTTCATGTACAGATTATAGACCGGTTTCTTGTTTACAAACATTGAGACTAAATGCACAGCTGAATGTATCATGTAATCAATTCCCACCAATCCCCAAACCTGTTGTTTTGGGGAGCGCTGCATGGTTTCTATTTATTGGCTAATTTTGGTACCGACCCATCAGTGTGACGTGGACCAGAAACCCGTCTATAGATTTTTCGATATTATACTGCTTAGACTGATGATAGATTCTTGGTTTACCTATGATCCTAGATTACTATTTCTATGCAATTGATGTATCACCTTGTGTTTTCCTTGCTTACTGTATATCGCTCTGGATTAAGAGCGTCTGCTAAATCCTAAATTGTAAATTTTAAACGAATTGCTACTGTACATCATTCAAGCATCAGTTTTCAAAGGTGAATATTTATAGAGTTGGCATCAGCCAATACTATGGCTTGTTTTTCTTCTACAGGTAATGCCCTGAAGAAGACCTTTCCAGGTCGAAACGTTGGTTTCTATTTAAATAAATTCTGCATCTTGGCTATGAGTGTGCAGCCCTTTCTTTACTTTTCTCAGCTCTTTTTCCACCTTAGAAAGTTGTTACATTATAAACAAAATAGTAAGTAGTACAGTAATGAAAAAGAAAAAGAAAAATGGGGTTAAAAAGTAATGCATAGTATTAGTATTAGTATGTGCATTGCAGCTATTATTATTGCTGAAATGAGTTTCAGAGTGGGTAACATACACAAATATCATTAAATCCTTGCAGTACTTGTGCACATGCATGCAGAGCTGAGAGGGCAAAGAGAAAGAGAGGAGAGAGAAAGAAAGAGAAAGACACCCTTGCTCGTAAAAAGATTGCAACCAGAATTAGCCAGAGGAGGAGGTGAGGTAGAGAAAGAATAAAAGCTCCTATAGTTTTATTACAACTCCATACGGACCCCCTGTGGGTTAGCCTGTGCGTAACGAGCCTATATGACCCCACTGAGCTGTCAGCGGCCTTCTCGTATTAACACTCACCTCTCGCCCCGGCTTCCCAAAGGCGTCTATGATTAACTTAGCGCTATTGTATGGTTTTGTCAACGGGGGGTATAGAGCGATCTCAACGCTGTGCCTCAGGGACAGCCCTGGGCTGAGTTGTGCATGGGTTCAGCAAGTTTGATCCTTGGCTAGCGGTAAAGGCCATTCAATGACCGTTAGCCTTCGCCTTTGCAGGCACGTGTTGACATTATAAAGTGCAGCGACAAGAAGGGCAGTTTTTTTGTGGTCGTACTGCAGGTTTACGACAAGTAAATATAGTTGTGAGGTAGTTTAGAAATATCTGCTTCTGTTAGTGAGATAGGACGTATGTAAATGTGAAAATGTGTGGCCTTGTTTTAAATATAAATAAAACGTGATGAGAGCCTACCGGTATATTGAATAATTTGTAGTAGCCTACAAAGCGCAAAATAAATCAACCTTGATTTTAATTGGCTTACGTTATCTCAAGTTCATTTCAGGTCCAGAAAAAGTGGTTACGTCAATGGATAAAGTGATGCAAGCAATACATTCTGAAAGAGCAGAGAGAGATCTTTCTGAAGGGTGCAAGTGCCAACCTTTTAATTAAAAATTCTGTTCTGTTTTAGTTTGCGCTTGGTTCTTTTGAGCGTTTTCTAGCCCATTCTCTCGTAAATAAAGCGATTGTAACAGTAATTGAGAGAGCTTTCAGACTGAATAATGGAGTGAAACGAAATGAAAATTTCGGCAAAGACCTTTGGTGTAGAGGGGGAAAAAGAGCAGACTAAGTAAGTACAGAGTTAAAAGTCAAGTTTAAGTATTGACAGTTCAAGACAAGTGGTTAAATATCTGAAAACACAAATTGACGTGAATCCAAAATACACTGATGATTGCGCTGTCAAAAAATGAAACTATATGGAATCTATGAACACGTAACTTGTGGGAGGTCCCTGCTTCATCTCTCTCTTGACTAAGGGGTCCTTGTACTGAAAACATTGAAGACCCCTGCTCTATGACAACTACACACTGACCCATAATCCACGTGTTTGATCGTCAATAACGAGAAATTCACTGTGGTGAATCTGAGAGAATGACAAGGAACATGAGAGTACTGTATATGAATCCCTGCTGACTGATCTCATTTGTTACTGATAGTCAATCAATCAATGTCTGCGTTCAAAATCAATACATGTCTGTCATCTATGACTTGTGCTTTGATGACTCTCTCTCTCTCTCTCTCTCTCTCTCTCTCTCTCTCTCTCTCTCTCTTTGCTTATTGTGTCACACAGATGCTCTGGAAAGTGTTTTCTCCAAGTTTGAGGTGCAGGCTCACAGCAACATGACAGCAAAAATAACCCATTAAGGAGAAAGAGCGGCTGCCTCTCAAATGACATCTGTCATGTGCTGGAAGAGCTGGGAGGTCACAGTTTCATGAAGGCAGATGCTTTGGTATGTGATGTTCAACATCTGCAAAGAGGTGTCAGTCTTTCACTGTGCATTCCTGTTTTCACTTTCTTTGTTTATTTGGGAAAGAAGTTTAATGAACAACACTTACATTATCTACAGACACAGTACTGTGAATATGCCAGATTTAGCAACTCATATTCACACAGTACTGATCCATTTTGCCTCTGACATTGGGTGGTTTGCGTACTCTCTCATGGGGAGATGGGATCTGTGTTGGGTAGGGACACTCAGGACAGGAGGTGTGACTGACCAGTGGCAGTGCCCCCACCTCAGCAGGGAAGCCCAAGCTGCTCTTCATCCAGGTGTGCCAGGGGAGGGATTTCTCCGACACCCAGCGAAAGACTCTCTGCCGTTTGTGTTTGCTCTGGCAGTGTGGCCTATAACCAAATGGACCCAGTGCCTTATCGTGTCGGGTTAATAGCTGTAGTCGAAAATGGGCTTTAGAGGAAGACGCCGGGTTGGTCTTGGGCCACTCAGTTCCGTGGGGCGCAGACTTCCTGAAAGGCATGGCGACCGTAGAGGAGTGCAAATCATCCCGGAAGATAATTTAACACGGTTCCATCCAAGCCCCCAGAACGGCTTGTAAATATTAAAGCGGCCACCCATACTGGCCAAAGCTGGAACTCAGGCGGGGTGAAAGATACATGCACGAGCATAAGAGCGCGCCGCTGGGGTCTACAATAGGGTTCAATGGACGTCGAGTGACATTCGTGACATAATTACGTCTCAACGTCAGTAAAACTGGCAAACTTTTGTTTGCCAATTTCCCCCATAATGCACCTGGATTCAGCTACTTCCGCATGCTTCAAAACACCACTGAGCACTTGCAATGAAATGAATAGCTGGGGTGGGGCTATCCGTTCTCTATTATATATATACTCTATGGTTCCATCCTCATCCAGGAGCTGTGCAATCAGCTGGAAACAGCAGCAGGTGAGAGGGAGGTTTCAACAACTGTCAACACTGATACTGTACATGGCTTAACTTACTGTAAACTTATAGGCTATTTATCCTTTGTTTTTACTTTACAAAAAAAGCCACTGGGAGGAGAGTACCAATGGCTTATTTTCTCAATCCAGTGATGTTAATTCAAGGTGCAGTGTTTGTTTAATAGTGCACTGTGCACCTAGTAGAAAAAAAATACATATCACAACAACATGACATGTCAAAGGGACAGCATGTTGCTGATCTATTCATAAAAACAAAACAAATGTCCAAATTAATTCATACCCTAAAGATGCAAGCCTACAATTCAGCATTGGATTTGTTTTGATGCCATTCTGGGAGAGATAGCCTAGAGAGCTTTATGTGCCTAAATCAATTGAAAGACGCTGAATGAAAGTTACATGCAGGCCACAATCGCCACCTTCAGCTGTACTAATGGTGAGTGACATATTTATTTGACAGATTTACAAGAGGTCACTCCAATATAGTTGTCAGTTGTCATCCCAACTAGCATACATTAGATACATTGTTACAAGTAGGACAATGTGCAGGTGAGCACAGATGAGACATCCTTCACATGCACATAGACTCATAAACACATACACCATTGCTTCTGGGAAACAGAACAGTATTACATCAGAACATGTGGAGTTATAATTCTTTCTTAAAACACTGAAACCCATACAAACCGATTAAAACTAAATCAAAGAGGTGTTGTGACAGGGTGGTCTACCACACCTTGTCAATACATGATGTAGGCCTATGTACAAACATACCCGCTCCCCACACACACACAAAGGCAGACACACAGAGGAAGGCACGCACACATGCATACTAAACACACACGCACCCACGTGTGCACACTCATACACACGCACGCACAGTGAGTCGCACAAGTGAACTGAAAGCTTGCACACAAATACACATGCAAATGGAATAGCCTACTGCAGACACACATGCATGCAGCAGGTTATCCGGTTTATTTCTTACGGTCCAGTTTTAAAGTTTGTTTGACAAGAGGACAAGATTAAACCGAGATGGTCCCTACTGGCATCTCCAATCTCCATCCCCTAAAAATATTATGACACGTTCATCAAAACACCGGGACACACACACAGTCACACACACATTATTCCCACGCCACGCACGCAAATTCACAATAGAATCACATGTCCCAAAACTCACAGGTCAGTTCAGACATTTTATTCAATCCCATGCCATGTGGCACTACATCGGATGGTGAAAGAGTTCTGTCACGATAGATGGGAATTGTATTTCTATACTGTGTTAGGCTTCCAGTTCAGCTTGACAAAAGCGATCACTATTAGTTGTCTTGTGTCTACTACTCTCCTTTCATTCCAAGAGGTTTGTCAGGACACAACTATTTTCTGTCTCCGTGCTAGAATGTCCCTTAACTGGCAGCGAGGGCAGAGTGACCACTCGTCTTCTTGGTGAAACATAAATTAAATTTAAAGGTTAGATAGAAAAACTATATTTACAATGATGCATTGCTTAAAACTGCCCGAATCTCTACTCTTCATCAGAGGAAGATAAGTCAGACCAAAATGTCATCAATAAAGTACTATTAAAGTGATTAAGGACCACGTCCTAAGATAAAAGTAAATTAAAGACGTATTAATCGACCAACCACAGCCCCCCTTCGACCAAAGCCGGGCCAATCAGCCAATCCTCTAGTAACCGGAATAATGGGCATCATATATTGGTGCGCTGGTACAGGGGCTGCGCCGCGACTCAGCGTGTCACGTATGCCTTGATGTGTTACAAATGTTTGTATATGTTTTGAATACATGACTGCTGTGTCGTAAGACAAATTTCAGTGTGAACGGACAATAAAGTACTATATCATATCATATCATATCATATCATATCATATCATATCATATCATATCATATCAGAAAAGCATATATTTATTATTCATTTGTTTTTTGTTTTTCTTGGGAAAACCACTTACCTCTTAGCTTTCCTCCTGTATGTCTCTCCTAAAAGGTTTCCCTCTCAGCTTTCCGACTGTGTCTCCCCTCCCCTGTCTTCCACTCCCAAAAGTGGACTGTCCAACATAGATAGATAGATAGATACCTTTATTATCCCAAGGGGGAAAATCAGTTGCCCAGAGGCAGCACAGCAGTATAAGGTTATTTACAAAGTTACAGAGGAGTACGAAAAAAGATAAAAAGATAATAAAAAAAACAAGAACAGAGTACAGTAAGAGCAAGGTACGTCAGGAAAGGGAACAAATTATATATATATATATATATATATATATATATACATACACACACACACACACACACACACACACACACACACACACACACACACACACACACACACACACTCACTCACTCACTCACTCACTCACACACACACACACACACACACACACACACACACACACACACACACACACACACATAAAGTGTCCTTAGGCACAACTATCAATATAGTACAGTGCCCCCAAATCAAAGTGACCATAACAGTCAATGCTAGTTAGTGCAACAAGTATCTCACCATCATGTCAAACACAAGCAAAAATACTCAAAACTACTAACACAACCTAATAGTGCAGAGTGTCCAAAGGTCAGTGCGATATAAAAACAACTAGAAAAAGAAAGAGAGGGTGACGCAGCAAGACGCACAAGAGCACCCTCCCTGGAAGGTCCTTAGATGTAAGAGTCAGTGCAACTAAAGTTCCAGTAAGAAAGGCTACCCTCGTCCTAGGTGAAGAAGGTAGTCCTCTTCAATCGATTGTGTGTCTCGTTGTACAGCCGGTACAAAAGACTTTCCTAGTCTCTCGCATCCCCGTCCTGGGTAGGCAAAACGGTCATTTCCAATCTTACTCCAGTAACTGAAGATCTCAAGATGGAGGGGGTGGGAGGAGTTCTTCAAGATGGAGTCTAGCTTCTTAGCCGTTCGCAGTCTGGCTACTTCCTCCACCCCCTGCAAAGAGGACCCAACGACAGAGCCCGCTTTCTTCACCAGTCTGTTTAGGTTAAAGGTGTCACCCGCTCTGTTGTTGCCGCCCCAGCAGGTTATTCCAAAAATGAGGACACTTGCCATGACAGACAGGTAGAACATCTGTAGCATCCTATTGCACACGCCAAACGATCTCAGTCTTCTCAGGAAGAACAGCCTGCTTTTCCCCTTGCTGTGAATCACCTCCTCGTTGTCCGACCAGTCCAGTGAACTGTTCAGGTGCACTCCCAGGAATTTGTAGTTGTCCACAAACTCCACCACCTCTCCATTAATGGTGGTTGGCACCGGGGGAACTCTCTTGGAAGTCCACCACCATCTCCTTGGTCTTGCTCGCGTTGAGCCTGAGGTGGTTGGCCTCGCTCCACTGCACAAAGTCCCTAACCACACCATCGTGCTCAGCCATGTTATCACCCGAGATCTGGCTGACCACCACAGTGTCATCTGAGAACTTCTGCAGATGACAGGTCTTGGAGTTGAAGCGGAAGTCCGATTTAGAGAGTGAACAGGAAAAGTGAGAGCACAGTGCCCTGCGGGGCACCCGTATTGCTCACCAGCACATTAGACCGACAACTCTGCAGCCTCACTGTGGCCTGCGGTGCCTGTGGTCTGCCTGAAAGGTAGTCTGTGATCCATGCCACCAAGCCCTTGTCCACCCCCATCAGCGCAAGCTTCTCCGCAAGCAGAGGAGGTTGGATAGTGTTGAAAGCACTGGAGAAGTAAAAAAACATGATTCTGAATGCCTTGTGGAGCATGTAGGTGATGGTATCATCGACCCCAATGTCAGCCTGGTAGGCAAACTGAAGGGGGTCCAGGTGTTCACTGACCGCCGGTCTCAGTTGGTTCAGTACCAGCCGTTCAAAGGCCTTCATGACTTGTGATGTCAGGGCAACTGGTCTGTAATCATTGAGGACTGAAGGACGGTTCTTCTTAGGCACTGGGACAATGCAGGAGGACTTCCACAGTTGTGGTACCCTCCCCGTCCTCAGGGAGAGATTGAAGAGATGCGTGAGGGGGACAGCGAGCTGCTCTGCAGAAACCTTAAGCAACTTAGAGTTGATGTTATCGGGTCCCGCAGCTTTCCTGGTGTTGATTTGTGCGAGTTGGCGCCTCACTTGCTCGATGGTGAGAGTCAGCGGAGATGAAGGTGCAGGAGAAGGTACAGGTGGCTACCATTTCTCCTGCTAGCAGTAGGCCCAGCAGCTGCTCGTCGAACACTAACAGGAGCTCCGTCAAACCGGTTGAAAAAAAGGTTCATCTCGTTTGCCAGCTCCCCCGTGCCTGACACAGTTGAGTTAGCAGAGCTGTACTCCGTGATCTTTCTGAAACCACCCCACACTTGTCTAGTGTTGTTCTCCTGCAAACAGTTCTCCAACCTAGCCTTGTAGTTCACTTTTGCCTGAGCTTTGACTACACCACCACCCTCCCGCCCTCCGAGTCTCCTGCCTGGAACAGATCCTTTTTCCTCTTACGGAGGTGAATGATTTCTTTTGTCATCCACGGTTTGTTGTTTGAGAAGCAGCGAACCTTCTTAGTAGGAATGCACACCCTCTCGCAAAAACAGATATAGTCAGTGATGACCTGACAGAGGCTATCCACATCATCTCCGTGTTCATTGAAAAATGAGTCCCAGTCTGTCATCTCAAATTCGAACCTGAGTCTCTCTTCTGACCAACACTGAACATCCCTGGTGATAGGGGGCACTCTCTTCACAACAGGAAGATAACAAGGCACCAACTTCACCATAGAATGGTCAGAGCCGCATACTGGGGGGAGTGAGACACATCTGTATGCATTCCTAACATTAGCATACAATAGATCAAGGGTGTTCTCACCTCTAGTGGGAGAAATCAGACAGGACATAGAGACCTTCACCTGGTTGAAGTCACCTGCCACTTAGTGCACTGCCACTTGGTGGACAGTACACGGTCAAAAGGACAACACACGAGAATTCACGTGGGAGATAAAACGGTCTCAAAACGACCCCCAGTAGTTCAATATCTGGGTTACTTATCACCTTTTTCACTGTGGCATGCTCTTCCCTGCACCAGTCTTTGTTAATGTAGACAAGAATGCCCCCTGCCCTTTTTAATTTCCCATTATTTTTCACTATCTCTCGATCTGCTCTTATCAAAGTGAAGCCCTCTGCAGAGAGTGAACTATCTGGGCATAAACTGTGCAGCCATGATTCCGTTAAACAGATGATGTTGGCGTTTTTGTACTCACTCTGTGATAACATAAGAGTGACCAATTCGTCGGCCTTGTCCTGGTCTTTGATAGACAGCACGTTCCCCATAAGGACAGATGGGATGTATTGCCGTGTAGAAGCAGTGGTGTTTTTATTTCTCCACTGCGCATTCTTTTCACTTCTGTGGATCACACTGCTTTTCCGGCTTCTTTTAATCCTTAGAAAGGGAATAATGTCCTTAGTGGGCAAGGAATATTGATCCTTGAACGAGAGAAGCCTCTCTCTACTGTATTGTAGTCTGGCGCCTCCGAGCGCCGCAGATTGCCCTTACTCACGTCCGTGCGTAAAAGCGGCCATGACCCACTCCCGCGGCGACGATGAGCGTGTCCTTGATTCCCCGCCCATCACGCCGCCACGGCTCGCATCCAAAGACCCGCACCGATCGACTCAAGGCAACGTGATCCGTGTATCAGCCCGGCTCACGTCTTTAAAAGAAAAAGACGAAAACGCGCGGCTCCGTACGCACGTCCGCGGCCCTCTCCAGCTCCCACGGCACTGATGATCGTGTCCTTGATTCCCCGGGCCATTCCAGCCCGACACGCTGCCACGGCTCGTATCCAAAGCCCCGCACCGATCGACTCAAGGCACCGTGAACCGTGTATCCGTTCAAGTCTTTAAAAGAAAAAGAAAAAAAACACACGGCACCGCCTGGAGACTCCGAGCGCAAAAACAGGGGCTAGGAAAAAAAAGAAGGCCCGAAATCCTTTGTTCTCATCTCCGACTCCGACCCACCGGTCAGAAAGAAACAGTGAAAAAACACGGATTAAACACTAAAAACAGAAATAAAAACGAAGACCACCAAAACACATGCCAAGGCTGGCCAATGTTAAGGGTCACACAGAAGAAAAAAGACGGAAAAAAGTAAGAAAAAAGAGAGAAAGAAGGAAAATACTGCGGAGCTACAACCAAACGATCTTCCCGCAAGGGGCGACCAACAGTCAACATACAAACAAACAATGAACAAAAACGATTGTGAGAGTGCATATGCACATGTATACTGTAATATATGTACATGTCTACATTTGTTTGTTTCAGATGCACAAGTATCTTCATGCGTCCATACAAACTGTCAAAAATTCTGCATTGTTTGTTTCCATAACGAGTATTGTACCGAGATGCATTTCAAATGTTTCCCCCACACCACAGACATGGGAACAACTCCACAAGATTTTGATCGCTGCAACCCATTATGCAAGTATACAAGAGTCACATTTTGGGGTTTTGTACAGTATGTCCTCCATATTGCGGCAAGAAGAAGAAAAATCAAACCCCAGTTTGCATTTGAACAGTTAATTTCATTAAGCTGTGTGTGTGTGTGTGTGTGTGTGTGTGTGTGTGTGTGTGTGTGTGTGTGCGTGCGTGCGTGCGTGCGTGCGTGCGTGCGTGCGTGCGTGCGTGCGTGCGTGTGTGTGTGTGTGTTTGTGTCTGTGTGTGTGTGTGTGTGTGTGTGTGTGTGTGTGTGTGTGTGTGTGTGTGTGTGTGTGAGAGAGTTTGTCTAGCTATACTTATGGGGACTAAACGCATGTTCACAAAGTCACCTGCAGGGGACCTCTGACAGTGTGGGGACAAAATAGTAGGTTAGGGTTAGGTTTAGGTATAGAGGTTAGGGTAAGGCCACAGGATTTGCATAAAAATGAATGGAAGTCTATGTAATGTCCCCACAAGTGATGTAAATATATAGTGTGTGTGTGTGTGTGTGTGTGTGTGTGTGTGTGTGTGTGTGTGTGCGTGCGTGCGTGCGTGCGTGCGTGCGTGCGTGCGTGCGTGCGTGCGTGCGTGTGTGTAGCTCAACAGCGCCACTTGCTCATCTCAGCCTGCCACTGGTCACCCAGCTGTATTGCAGCTCATGCTACATACGTACATAGTTACATAGTTACACACTCAGTCAAGCATCGGAGCCGTTATGCACTGCTCAAATAGTAAATACTATTAGACGTGACCGTCATGCAGAAGCCTCATATCTCCATATTCCAACGTTCCGTAAATGTACTTTATCAATTGACTATTTTAAAACAAATATTAACAATAATAATAAAAAAGGGATGGTTTTGGACATTCCACCCGACAGCAACGATAGATAGATAGATAGATAGATAGATAGATAGATAGATAGATAGATAGATACCTTTATTATCCCAAGGGGGAAAATCAGTTGCCCAGAGGCAGCACAGCAGTATAAGGTTATTTACAAAAGTTACAGAGAAGTAAGAAAAAGAAAAAGAAAAAACAAGAACAGAGTACATTAACGATATCATCACGGCTGTGGTTTGGTCATAATCCCCTACATAAGGGAGGCTGTATAGGCCAAGTGCCGAGGATAATCACAGCCGTGCTGTTAAACAATACGACAGCACGACATCGAGAGAATTGCTCGCTTAATTGAAAACAAACAAAAAGAGACTAATACCGGGAAGAGAGGGTTCCCCTGTGGGCAACCTTAGTGAGTGACTACACTCACCAACACTTTGTTTATGAGATCAGATCTAAGCTCATAACTGCTTTAACCTGATCTGTGGAGTCACTACCACAACACATGGAACTGCTTAAAGATGGGTGAGTTTGACAAAGAGAGAGGAGAGGGGAGGAGAGGTACGATCAAGTAACCGAAAATGTGTTTCCACGATTGTGGGACATGGCCTTTAGAGATTTATGCACTTTAAATAAAAATAGGTGGTTTGTCACGTTCGAATCGAACGCAGCTACTCCCCACGTGCATGTTTACTATGCCTTTCATGATTTATCCTCATAGGAATGCATTTATGTGTCATGATGTTAAAAGGGTAGCCACAATTTTCTGCCCTAAAGGGGATATGGGAGAGGGAAAATAAAAAGAATAACCGACTGGTGTTGACAAACATGCTTGATCTTATACTCATAAGCTTCAGAGCTTTATTTTGTTGTCTGAAATGTGTAACAGTATTGTGGTTTACAAGAAAAGACTAATTCCATTAGAGTTCTGTGATGTGTTGATGGCACACAGTAACTTAGTGGTCAGCACTGTTGCCTCAGAGCAAATAAAGGTCCTGGGTTTGAATCCCACTGGAGTGGTGGCCAACTTTGTGGGTAGAGTTTGCATGTCGTTCACATGGGTTTAGTGTACCCCCTACACCAAAAGACATGCACAGACGTCAGCGTCTGTCTGCAAAAATCTGTTGACGAATAGACAGTGTGTACACTGTCGCTTCGGGTCGTAAGTTATAGGGACCGTCTAAAGTCCTCTACCTCCTCTCCGCCAGCCCGATGGCCGACCCCAACCGAGTGCTCATTCTCCAACTGATTGTGGATGCGCGAGGCTCGTGCGTTGAGTATCATACAGTAGGCTACTTGAACAGAAATTACAGGCTTTGTCATCTTTTTCTTCTCACAAGCAATATAAAATGACACTACGCTCTAACTCTAACAGCCAAAGATCACCACTTTGATATGGAAACTCATCCCCCAGCAAATGTTCTTTATGACATGCAGCCTGCAGTGGAGCAGATCATGTACTGTATCTGTGTTTACACACTGTGACTCTAGTTGGAGTAACCCTAGGCTTATTGTTTTATGTCCGTCCATCCCTGTCTCTTAAATGCAATATCTCAAGAACTGCCCACTTGGACCCGAGGATGAACTGATTAGAATTAGGTAAATGTGGCCGCACAAAACAAAGTTATTACTCAATAATTATGATAATTATAACAAAATATCACTCAAATGTCTAATAGCTAATGATGAAGTAATATTAATATCTAGAAGATCAAAGGTCAACTTCACTGCAACTTTCTCTTGTTCTCCGAAACACACTTTTCTCTGGAATAGAAGAGGAGATTGTTACCATATTTCTAGGGTACTCACCTTGAAACTGTAGTGAATATATATATATATATATATATATATATATATTTTCCCCTATGAAAATGTGTGTGAAGCACCCATGTTTTGCTTCTTTATCTACTGTCTTGGCTACAACTTTCTGTTCTCCGAATGTGAACACATACAAGGAATTTGTCTCTGTTTTTTGTTTCTCTTAATTAACTTACACACTAATAGACATATAGAAGAACAGAACAAGAACAACACAGCTGAACAAAGTCAAGTCAAATCAATTTTATGTGGTCTAAGCAGGTTGTTTGCAATAGCTGAGATCACCAGTGCTTCTTAACAATGTCCGAAACAGTTGATTTCGACACACTTTATGTTTTGGCTATGTCTCTAATTGATTCATTCTGTCTTTTTCTTTGTAGCCTCATGATGGCCTGTTTTACTGGTAGACCATCAAACTTTTTTTTGTCTGTGACCCCAAAATAAACATATATGAACTGGGGACCCCCACCCTGACAAGCACTTGGAATATAGGTATTACATTTAATGTGACTCGGTTCCACAGATAAATATTGTGAAAATAGCAGATTTACATGCTCACAACTCCTCGCACTGCGAGGCGTTATGGCATTGTGAGGCATTGTGAGCATGTAGATCTGCTATTTTCACAATATTCGCCTCTTGCTTACTTCATATTTGACAGTTTGGCCAGTCTTGAAAGTCCTTAAATTGTCACTTAATAAATGTGCAGATACCCTGTATACACGTATGTAGGTTTGTTTACCCCACAAAAGAATTTGGGGACCCCACTTCCGAGTCCCAACCCCAATTTTGAGAACCACTGTGGTAGACTATTGGTGATCTACATCAGCCTCCAAATAAATGCCAATGTCACATCTAGATTTTTTTGGGGGCTTTCTTGTGCATGAAATACCTGTGAAAACCACACACCTGCCCAAGGTACAGCTGAGCATAATTGCATATTAAAACAACTATTTGAGATGGCCAGAAAGTATGCTAAGTTCTACTATGTACTAGCCACATTTCTGGTGTGAAATGGCACAAGGGACCACCACAGAAGTGCCCTTTTGTGAGGTTTGAGCACCTGCCCACTAGGGTTGTAACCAAACGTTTGGAGGTTCGAACGTTCGTTTGTTATGTTGGAAATCGAAGTTCTAAATTAATGGGTTCAGTTTTTTTTTTCACGTGAAAAATATATTATCATAAGCCTATTCAGAATATAACAGTAGCCTGCCTAGTTTTTATTTAAAAAAAATATAGGCTATACAGAGCATGCGAGCAGAGCGGGGCTCTTTTTTATTGAGAGTGAGCGAGTTTTAAAAAATGAATTTTGCAAGCTCGGGCCGTCACACGGACAGACACAGAAATCCTCAATACTGGAGCAGCAGTAGCCTCGTACAGCAGTAGCCTAGCAGTAGCGTTAAACTTTCTCCATAATCCACAAGAGTATGTTTATACCTTGTGGCAGTTTTTTTTATTCCCCCAAAAATATATAGGCTTAACAGAGCATACGAGCAGAGCGCGATAACTAAAAACAAAACTACGCTATAGACGCTCTAGTTTCTGCAAGCCGGCAGACCAGTGGTGTTACTACAATAAGTACATTTACTCAAGTACAATTTTGAGGTACTTTTACTTTACTGGAGTATTTACACTTGTCAATACTTTTGCTTCTACTCCACTACATGTCAATCTACAAGCTCAATGGGTCGCATCGCGACGCCTTTTACTTCTAGCAGAGTATTTTTATGTTGTGGTATTGCTTTTACTCAAGTAAAACATTTGAGTACTTTTTTCCACCACCGTCGCTGACTGCATTTACAGGCTAGTGCAGGAGTGTGTGTGAAACTCACGCTACAACGCCAAAGTCTGATTTACACAAAAAAACACATTTTTACAGATAAGAATAGCTCCTTTCAGAACCTCTCCCTCCGCTATAAAGCTCATCTCGGAGCTGTATAGTGGAGGGAGAGGTTCCGAAAGGAGCTAGTCGCCCTAATAGGATTCTATAATGAATTGTAGCTGGTTAAAGGTACAGTAGGTTCAATGGTCCTATTGTTCGTTTTTTATTAAATTAATTAAAAAACGATTGTTCGATGGTCTGTTCGGAACCCCCCCCCCCCCCAGAAAATGTACTGTAGGTCAGGACTTTGGGTCGATGCATACTTTAATAAGTATACCTAAATTATTTCGGTTCGGGTAGAGTCTATTCATACTCTCTTAACGGCTAGCGCCGAATTCGCTTGTAAATAATGGAGGTCCTTGGCATGAAAACGTTTGTGGCCGATAAATGAGCTTTGCAGGGCGGATACATATTTGACTGGCCCTCGCGGCTGCACGCTGACTGAGAAAGGGGGTGTCTCTCTATCTCTATCTCTCTCTCTCTCACACGCACACGCACGCGCACGCGCACGCGCACACACACACACACACACACACACACACACACACACACACACACACACACACACACACACACACACACACACACACTGCCCCTGTTTTGTGTGCTTGTGTGTGTCTCTCCAGCCAGAGTGAGAGTCAGCTGACAATCCACTATGCGACACTCAATACACGGCCACACAAGCATTTGGAAGTCGGCTTGTCTCCCTTCCAAACGACCGCTGTTTCCTTGGCTTCACAGCCAAAAATATGAACTTGAAGCTGGGCTGAATGAATGAGAAGACACCGCTGAGCACCGAAATTAAGTTGGGAGGTCACAACATTTTGGCACCACCGAACCGCCAAGTTTAAGTCGGGTGACGCCTCCCCGAACCACTGAATGACGTCATATCGTGGTCTGGACAGTGCCGAACCGAAATAAACTCGGCTCCTTATTAAAGTACGAATCGACCCTTAGAAGGCGTTTTTAGGTCTAAATTGGTTGCAAACAGCATCTATGCTTCAAAAAGCTGCCTGATGCAATGTGCAATGCTGTTATAAATGTAGTGTTTCTTACAGCTGCTGCACTAGCCTTTCAATGCTTCATACAGCTGCTGGTTCTATTGCTACTACAACAATGCTTCATTGTTTCATACAGAGCTGTATCAATGCTTCAGTGCTTGAATGCCCAATTTATTGGACCCAGGTCATTTCCATTTGCGTCTGTACTGGCCACTTTTTCTGTAGAATGCTACTGATCAGTGATCAAACAAAAGGACACTTGACCCCCAATCCATATTACTTACTGTAAGTTAGGAAGGCCTTACTCTTTAGGAATGTCAGCTGATACAACATATCTCTGTCAATATTACTGCGCAGGATTATGTAGGCTTATAGATAGACAAATAGATAGATGGATGACAAATAATTGTGGATAAATAATAGCATATAGAAAGAGACATTTCTGTTGTGACCTGATGGAGCACATTGTGTCTTACTTTTTAAACTCTGTAACGAATCTTGGTCTGAGTCTCTGTTTTGAATTGTTCCGCTCTTGTTTTCATTGGAAACAAATGGCTGTGTTTTGTTTGGATAAAAAAGGAGGGGTCAGTATCCAGTAGGCATCAACAACAGGGAATGCTTTGAAACTGTAGACCTGTAGGCCATGTAACCTTATTCAGTCTGTCAGTGATCAATGTTTCCATGGATTTATCTACAGTCTTTGGATCTGGCTTTCTCTGTTACAATATGCTATTTGAATATATTCCGTTTAATTCAGTCCATTTCAGTTCAACGGTCATGTTAATTGCGACCGAAGGTCGCAGTATAACCTGAGAAATGTCGCAGCTTGTCTCCGTCTGTCTGTCTGTCTGTGTCAGTCATTCAGACAGTCTTTCAAATAAATTACATCCTTGTTCGTTTTATGCCCATATATGGAGATCCCTGTCCCAGTGTCATCAATATTAAGGGCATATCTGGGAATCCCCATATATAGGCATGTTTTGACATGCCCATATATGGGCATTCCCAGATCACACTTGCAAATTAATTACGTCCTTTTCCGTTCTATGCCCATATATGGAGATCCCTGTCCCGATTTCATCAATATTAAGGGCATATCTGGGAATGCCCATATTTGGTAATGCCCATATATGGGCATGTTCTTGAGATTGGGTAACTGGTCCGATATACATCACTGGACAGATAGCAAAGAAATGAAGCTTCAGCGTTAGTTTATGCAGGACATGGGAGTCAAGTTGCTGCTCAGCTGTAGTCAGATGTCAGTCAGCTGTTCTCATACCTCATTAACATACCGGTATCTGCTGGTCATTATGTCACATGACTGCCATACTCTAATCAAAGCTCTCAATCAGTAAGGAAGGCTCCTTTAAATACAGCTTGCTTCTCTACCAATGCTTGGTTTCCAAAGCTTCGGAATCATTTGCTGCTTGCTGCCTCCTCCACCCCAGCCTCCACCTATTTGCACGATCATTCTGGCTAAGCTCAATACTCGGTGATTGCTGATTAAGTTACATGTCAATGTGGTTAATCTCAAGTACTGTGATCTTAACTAAGTTCATGTCAATGTTGTTAAGCTCAATACTGTGATTTTTTTTACTAAGTTCATGTCAATGTTGTTAAGCTCAATACTGTGATTTTTGACTATGTTACAGGTCATGGTTATTGCTATTATTTTGCTATTGTATCCCTATGGGGGATATTGCTTTGCGTTCTCTGGTTTTGCTTAGCATGCTCAGAAAAGTTTGCACAAAATTCAGGGAACATCTCTGAACGCGGAGCCCTTCAAACGCCAAGATTAACTGTATTCCATTTATGCAATAAATGGTTAAATCTTCTTGAATCTTCCTAAATTGGCGTAACTCGCATGTCGCCCTGAGGCGTCTTACTAGTCTTACGCATCTTAACAATGAGGCAAAAACCACATGTAACATAATTGAGTGGATATAATGCATATGTGGCGATGTGCAGCTATGTCTGCCATTTTGTGTGTCCAGTTATAACTGACAGCGTTGAAGTAGTGGATGCATGTATTTTAGCATGAACATCTTTGACAGTCACATGCTCATTGACTGCCCCGAAAAACAGGGATTTTCAGGTTATATGCAGCGATCTTCTTTTTTTTTTTGTTTATCCACCATTGATGTGCTAGCTAGCAAGTTGTGTAACAAGGAAGTGAACGCAGGAGAAAGTGGCCACAGAGGAACGCGTTGCCCCGCCCCCCAAAAATGCATTATCCATTTCCACTTCTGGTACCAAAACGGAAGCATCGTCTTTGGGGCACTTTTTATTTCAATACATTTTGGATTGTTTTTAATCAAATCTATTTGCTTAATAGCTCAGGAAACTCGAAAGATATCGGAATAGCTGAGGAAACTCTGGCTTGGGCAGTAAATTTGTTAGGATTAGGGTTGTTCAGTGCTACAAATGAATACTATAGCCACCCACAACAAGCTCACAACCAAATTTGCAAAACAGCAAGGTTTTTCTCCATGTCAGCTCCAGCACTATTGAGGTCCAACCGGAGGAAACGCTGTATACTGCTGTTGATACACTGTCATGATGTGTGCGTTTTCTGTAGAATCTGTGACGATTCCATTCCATGAACCAAAATACGAGTGAACGAGGGGAGGGTTTCATTTAATTTAGCACCAGCAGCCATATGGGCAATAAATAGTAGGATAAACGCAAGTGTTACTAATCCTACATATAATTTTAGAGATGAGGTCAGTCACTCACAAAATGCATTATCTATTCACTCGCTTCAGCGACTGATCTCAAATTTAACATGGCATTGGTCATTAGCATTATACACACGATGACGGAGCCCGAATTTCATTTTTCCCAAATTCTAGCGATTTTTTAGCGTTTCTTCACTCTGAGCTCTACAGCCTGTTGTCAGGGTTACGGCCCGTTCCTCCAGGCCATGGGATCTGTAGCCCCACGCATAATTTGGCCCCTCTCTCTCTCTCTCTCTCTCTCTCTCTCTCTCTCTCTCTCTCTCTCTCTCTCTCTCTCTCTCAACGGGTGATGTGTCTCATCTTCCAACGGGTATAGAAAACTTATGTGGAGCAAATACATCCTCATACTTCTATATATTCGAACGGGTAAGGTCTAGTAATACTAATTAGCTCTATAGTGTAACAGAGCCTTTCCAAAGAGCCAACATGCACAATAGCTGCACCCTGACTCTGTTTAACCTGAATGGAATTTAACCTTATTGGTAACACCTGTGTTTACCCTGCTATTCCATGCCAATATTGCTGCTGTGAAAAAAGGTCTATTCCACTGACTTTACAATAAACTTTTTCCTCTTTTACTGTTGGAATGCAACATTGGCCCTTGTTTTTCACTTTATCGCTTCGCTTGAAATCCTGGCCAGATTAGTGAAAGGTTCAGATGAGTGGAATATATTTCCCAAGTAATATTATATCCATATACGTATAGGCTAAGCATTCATCTAGGGTTAAAATGTCAGTTCAAATGTGTGTGTGAGTGTGTGTGCGCGCGTGCGTGTGTGAGAGTGCGAGCGAGTGAGTGTGTACATACATACATGCATGTGTGTGTGTGTGACTCGTGAGTGCGTGCAAATTGTAATTGAGAGGGGAGGGGAGGATATAGCGGAACAGAGAAGAGGAGCTGAGAAGAGAAGGAATCCAGGGAAAAGATAAAAGACAGATGAGTGCAGAGTGGAGGACAGAATAAAGATTGTGTGGAAAGAGTACTGGGAACTACTGTACCACTTAAACCCTATGTACCGGTACACACATTGTTGTACATCAAATAGTTAAAACATCTTTGCATAATGTTCACCTATTGGTATGGCATTGAAACAACGGCTCTTTAATCTGATGCACCATTGGTCCGACGGCATGCATTATTAGGAACACTAAACGATTATGTTTTGAGCATCAAGTTTCGAACGCCTCGTCGCACTACGTGTTTTTCTTCTCAATCTTTCCCTCTTCCTTACACTCCATTCCGTTCCTCGTGTTAGTATTCAATGTTATTATTATTGTTTGATTTTTTTACCCCATGGCAATGATTAGCAATTGCTTAGAGAGAAGAAACGGAATGGATTTGCTAACCTGTGCTCGAGAACCTCTCTTTGAACTGGCGTGCTCTCCTGGATCCAGGTTGAGTAACAAATTGTTGTTGATGCTCTTGTTTTTGTTGACGTCATTACATATTTTGGGGGAATTCTTCGGAGGTCACATGCGGTTTCTGTGGTTAGTCTTGGCTACGGTGTTGCCATAGCGAGGTTGAAGTGCGACGGGTGGCTGGCGATGATGGATGACCAGGAAGTAGACGTGATTGGGTTTGTAGGCAGGTGCAAAGCATCATGTGAGTCCCCTGTGAACAGCACAGCAAATTCAAAAACCTGAACATCTGTCTATGAGTGTGTGTGTGTGTGTGTGTGTGTGTGTGTGAGTGTGTGTGTGTGTGTGTGTGTGTGTGTGTGTGTGTGTGTGCGCGCGCGTGCGATGTGCGTGCGTGCGCGCGTGCGTGTGTGTGTGCGAGCGCATATGTGTGTGTGTGTGCGTGCGTGTGTGAATACGCATAGGCCTACCGGTATGTGCGTTCCTGTGTGCGTATGCGTGTGCATGCATGTGTGGATGTGAATGTATCGGTGTGTGTGTGTGTGTGTGTGTGTGTGTGTGTGTGTGTGTGTGTGTGTGTGTGTGTGTGTGTGTGTGTGCGTGTGCGTGTGTGTGTTTATGCATGTGTGCGAGTTAGTGCATGTTTTGGCGTTAGGGCCAGCAACAATCAAGGTAAAATGGTCCGTTATTAAGCATTCCTTACGCGTTACAACCTGTTTATCCTGCCACAAACGCTCCAAATGGGTAATTGTGGGTATTTTTGGTGTGTTCATGCTATACACAGCAATAGGGAATTTGTTTCTTTGTGTGTGTCTAACAGATGACACAGGTTCATGAGTGCATTTCAACTGAGGGGTCATTGTTTAAGGCAGTGATTCTCAACCCTTACCACTTAACACGTACGGCAGTCGAATAGCCATGTGCATTTTCAGACTCTCTGAGTTACAAATGGTTAAATTAACATTTCTTATTGTGTATCGGATGGTTACTGGGAGGTTCAGTATTACATTTCTCAACAGGCAACTCCTGGGGCCTGAGCTGGTCTTAACTACAGCTTCAGAAAGACACTCAGAGTAGATTGGAGTAGTGGAATAGATCACATGCGGTCAGGTTGTATAAGCATGATCTAGAAATGCATAGTTTTAATGTTTCATCGTGCCATCTTCCTGGATGTTTTGGGATAGGCCTATCTGTCTGGACTGTTGTGGCCCTAGTATGGTGGGTGCCCCAATATTGAATTTTTCTTCTCACTCGCTTGCAGGGACGTGCTGGGCCCCTGATTCAGCCCGGGAAAAAGAGCTGGAGAGGCCCTCATTTTTGCGTTATATTTCGTCTTTGTCGGGTGGAAACCTTGTATGTCCAAAACCGTTTTGTATTTATCATTTTAAAAATGATTTAAACTAGTGAAAACAGCCGATCTACAAGCACACAACGCCTCGCACCGCGAGGCGTTGTGTGCTTGTAGATCTGCTGTTTTCACTACTTTTGTGCAACGGCCTTGTAAAAATGTATAAATTTGAAACTTGGAGATACGAAGTTTCTGCCCGACAGTGACGATTTACTTTGTTGGCCGCCCAGCCCCCAAAATGGAACGTTTTTTTTTCCTAATGGAACCGGCCGTTCGGGAGTTGTCCCGCTTTTCCCAATGGCCAGCACGTCCCTGCTCGCTTGGATGCATTTCTTGAAACTCTAAACGCAATCCCTTAACATTGCTTCAAACCCACACACCATGTAAGGCAACTGCCTGGACAGTGGACAATATACCATTTCACTTCTCATTGTGTTCAGGGGCGTCACAAGGGGTAGGAAAGTGGGACTGAGTAACCAGGGCCCAAGGTGGAGGGGCCCTAGTAACTTTAGCTATTGAAAAATAGCAGATATACAAGCTCACAGCGCGGCACCGAGTGCCGCGCTGCGAGCTTGTAGATCTGCTATTTTTGAAAAGTCGTGAAAATATGTGCAAATCTTTGAATATGTATTTTTTAAGCGAACATTTGTAACTCAAATTTTGCTTCTTGGGGGGTCCCTGGAACTAAATATTTTGAGATGGGGGTCCGTGGCCAAATTCATATCATTTTGGGGGTCCTTCACATGAAAAGATTTGAGCTCCACTGACATTGAAACATAGATTTTTCAAAAAACCTTAGAAGGATTTGAAATATTCAAAGATTTTTCAAAAATAGCAGATCTACAAGCTCGCAGCGCGGCACTCGGTGCCGCGCTGTGAGCTTGTATATCTGCTATTTTTCAATAGTTAAAGCACAGGGGCCCCACAGTAAATCCTTGTACCCAGGGCCCATAATTTGGTGCGACACCCCTGATTGTGTTCACATAGAATGCAAAACGCTAAACGCTAAACGCTGTTGTCATAGTGTTGATGCAATTTTCATTCCACTTTGACATTCCAGTCAAAACCAATCGTTTTCCCCTCTTAGTTGTATGTACATTTCTCATTCGTATAATATTGACCGTTGTAAATCAAAGAACGCAAAATATCATGAAGAATTAGCATTAGCATTGTGTTTGTACAAAAGATATAGAAAAAGACAATAAAAGTTTTTCTGTGTGTGTCGAGATTTGTCATTGGCAGCAACACTATATACACATCTGTCTTGTTTGATACAAATACTTTGCAATTTGCGTGTCAGCCGGTTTACACAATGATGAGAAGGTGCTATTTTGATGATATTGTTGTAGCAACTGATTGACTTAATGTCTTTTGACACATGTGGTTATCATTTTAATTGTTATGGTTTCTTTTGCATGGGTGGTATTACTGTTATGAGAAATTATTTTACTATTTCGGGGATTGCCTAGAGTTTTGGGAATGAGGTTAGAGTTTCAGGAAATGCATCCAAGGAATTGAAAAAAAAAAAAAAAAAAAGTAATAGAGTGTACCATCAGGCTCTTGATTCTATGTGGTTTTAGGGGTTCAGTAATTGATTACTGCATGCTCTCATGTTGGCCATGTGTTTACACTTACAGTAGTAAGGCTTGCTGACAATCAGAGCAATTAATGCCAGAAAAATGACGTGAATCTATATTTTTTTCTTTTCCCGCAGTCATACTGTACATGTGTGTCCGAAATAGAAAGACATTTACGATCAGTGGAGGCTATTTAGTTAAGCTGAAGTTTATGTACATGTATGATCAGGGACGTGCAGAGAATGTTAGAGAGGCAGGGGCTGACATTTCTAAAAGGGTCTTCTAAAAGGGGGAAAATATCAAAAATAGCAGACCTCCAAGCCGCAATACGTTGTGAGCTTGGAGGTCGGCCTTTTTCGATGCTTGATACCTCACTGAACTAAGCATAATCAAGTCAATGCATTGGAAATGTTGCGTAACGGCATGGATTTCTACACAGAGATGGCAATTCTTTCAACATGAGATGCAGCTTCAAGTTCAGGAGAGTTTGGACAAGGCAATTCTCTTGAATGCTGCCTTCAGGTATGGCATGGAAAGGGGGGCATTTAGCATTTCTTTCACCATAGTAAAAATGTCATTCATGGTCTGGAGAGGGCACTTTTTACAGACGGATAAAAGGGCAGAGGCTCAAGCCCCCTTTGATGTCTATGTGTGCACGTGCCTGTGTATGTTCAAATCTCACCTCCTTTAATTTTGGACATGGTCTGTCTAAGCAACATACCAAACTGGAAGAGACAGGGGAGCGATGAGGGAGGGTATTAGGACTGAGCGAGAGAGGAGGAAAATAAGAGAGGGTGAATTGACCAATAAAGAGAAACTAGCCCTTACCCGTTCAAAGATATGAGCTCCAAAATGATGTGCAGTGTGTGGGTTATGGGATGTGCACTGTGCACACAGTATATGAGGGATGGAAAGTAACTTTAACTGGTGCTTGCATGATGTAGGAGCATCAATGTAAGAAACCCGTTTCGTTTAATGGCTACAGAGATACTGTTCCCCCCCCCCCCCCCCCCCCCAGCCCGCCCGCCCACCCGCCTGCACACACACCCGCCTGCCTGCACACACACACACACACACACACACACACACACACACACACACACACACACACACACACACACACACACACACACACACACACAGAGCTGGTTAAACATTTTGCCTCAAGCTAGATGCAGAATAGATGTGCCTCATGCTAGATGCAGAATAGATAGTAGATACACCATAAAAATGCTAATATACAGCATACGATTTGTGAAAGTGACAAACGGGCTTCACAGTTATGTCAGGTGTGTTCATATGCTTATGGTGATGCGATTTCAGATCAATTGCTCCAGCCACTGAGGAGAAACGCTGTGACAGACAGACACTCACTCACTCACTCACTCACTCACTCACTCACTCACTCACTCACTCAGACATTCGCAAAATTATAGTATAGATGGAGGAGGAAAAGGGGACAGAGAGAGTGAGTCAACTCATCCAGGTGACCACCTGCAATACTTTTGGCAGACCACAAAATCGAATATATATATATATATATACTAGACATTACCCGTTCGAAGATATGTGCTCCAAAATGAGTGTGGGTTGTGGGGAAAGTTACTGTAACTGGTGAGTGCGTGAGAATATGTGGGAGCATCATAATGTAAGGAGCAGCCCATGGAGGAGTGTATATTTATGATGGATACAAATAATTTAACAGCAAATTTAGGTGAATAGAAGTATGGGGATGTATGCACTTGCTCCACATAGTTTTTTCATACCCGTTGGAAGATGAGACACATCAAAAAACGCACCTGGTGAAAGCGTGAGTGAGAGAGAGAAAGAGAGAGAGGGAGAGAGAGAGAGAGAGAGAGAGAGAGAGAGAGAGAGAGAGAGAGAGACCATGCGCATTCCTAACTGTGAGAGAGAGGAGTGTGTGTGTGTGTGTGTGTGTGTGTGTGTGTGTGTGGCTACAGATCCCATGGCCTGGAGAACGGACCGTAACCCTGACAACAGGCTGTAGAGTTGAACAGAAGTGGAAGAAAAAGGCTAATAAACAGCTTTCATTTGGGAGAAATGAAATTCGGGCTCCGTCACCGGCATAATGCTAATGCCAATACCATGTGAACTTTGGGATCAGTTGCTGAATCGAGTGAATAGATAAACGTGGATAAGCGTGAGCGTTAGAGCGTGAGTTTGCTCGTTTAATATATATATATATATATATATATATATATATATATATATATATATATATATTAAGGCTGGGACTTTAACTGATTAATTGCGATTAATTAATTACAGAAAATTAACGCGATTAAAAAACATTACGCATTTTAATCGCACTTAGTTTTTGCACCACAGAACCTTCAGTTTCGGGCATACCGATCATAGCGATGCACCAACCAAGAAGAGACAACAAACGCAAAGGGAGAAGTAGCCGATCAGAGCACTTTGCTTGGCCCAGTGGATGCGAAATGTAGATTTAAAAAACTCACTTGTTGATTCACTCGTACAACAAAATGTGTTTTACTTGAAAAAAAAAATGCTTCTCAGGTCAAATATCGATGTGCGATTAAAATGTGATTAATTGCGATTAATTAATCACAGAGCCTGTAATTAATTAGATTAAAATGTTTAATCGCATCCCAGCCCTAATATATATATATATATATATATAAAACATTGGGAAGCAGCTTGGTGTTCAAGGTAAAAACAATGGGGCAGAAGGCTATTTACTGTAGCACTGGAAAACCACACACACACACACACACACACACACACACACACACACACACACACACACACACACACACACACACACACACACACACACACACACACACATTTGGCCTCAAGATCCACATACTTGTGACGTACCGTTAATCTTTTACATGTAGCCATTTTACATAAATCACAGAAATAGACAAATCTAAAGATCTATTCTACAGTATATTCTAATATAGACTAACATAGTGCTACCTACCAACACAATAGGCTGTGTTTGGGGAGAGCGAAGCAGGGCAGGGAGAGTGAATTTTGTTGTTGCTCATAATGTTGAATGCGAGGAGTAGGATGGAGGCACGGCATCCTCCCGGTGGGGGCTCCTCACTGGCAGTTGAGCCAGTAGTGGCAACACAGAAATGTGTGGGGAGGGTTAATTGACTTGGTAAAATGACTTGGGGGAAAGACTCGTCTATACTTTAAATTTAAGAAAAAAAAAACAACAACAGCAACTTGACATTATACGAAGAACAGATGTTTCTGAGATGTATCTGAAATCTTATTTTCTTATTTCTAAATCACCCAAAATGTGACCTTTTGGTGTTTTCATAAAACAGTGAGGCTGTGTTACAGTAGCAAAGGAAGAAGAAGAAGAAGAAGAAAAAAAGAATGTGTTCGTCAGAAAAGGACAAAGCAGTCTTTGTTTTTGTGGGGAAACCTCTGTGGAACACAATTTAATGCTAAGGTTCAGATGAACAGATAAGGACACGTTTTAGGAGTGCTTTAGTCTTTACAGTCTCTGATGGAGGCTGAGGGCCACGTGCTGAACTCACGTCCTTCATAACAGCAGATGTTTTACATGAGGAGTGGAGAAAGCCCTGCCACCTGAAATCATGTGTGCATGCGTGCCTGTGTACTTGTATACTTGTGAGAGCCACATATTGAGAAAGACATTGTTAGGACCATTGTCCTGGTTCTTACAAGCAAAATGATCAAATAATATTCTTAGAGTTATGTTTACAATTAGGAAAAGATTCAGGTGGGGTTGAGGTTATAGGATTAGCCAGTTGGAGGTTCGGTTTAGGGGATAGAGTTGAAATTGTGCATGTCAATGTAAAAAAATGGCATATACACGCTCACAACACGCCAAAAAATGGCAAGAATGGCATTCATATATATTGTTTGTGTGTGTGTGTGTGTGTGTGTGTGTGTGTGTGTGTGTGTGTGTGTGTGTGTGTGTGTGTGTGTGTGTGTGTGTGTGTGTGTGTGGTGTGTGCGCACGCGCGCGCTCACATGTGTGCGTGCTTACTTATGCATGTTTGCATGATTCAAACAAGTTTACTGGAACACTTACACCTTACATTATGTGTTAGTGTGCATGTGTCTCTTTGTGTTCATGTGTAGATTCTCCCTACCTTGCGTGTAACACCTGTTTCGTTTTCCAAACATCTGAGGCCACTAAGGTCCAGGGACTACAGATGAAAATTTGCCTATGGCTAACTCTGGCTCATTTACATTGAAGTGAAAACTGACATGTCAATTAATGAGTATGTCCCTGTCAAATAAACAAATGTTCAACTTTCAACAAATTATTAAAACTCACCACAAATAACAAGACAGGTTCATGTGGGTTAAAGAAGATGCTCAGTCCCTGGATTTATATTCTCCCAGTGTCATTAATAATGTGATCGAGAGAAATGATGTGATGAGAAAGAGCGAAGGGTAGATGATGTGGGGGTAGTGAACCAGAAAGTGAGACGGATTGGGAAGGAGGAATCGATGGCAGCTACGAAGAGGATGAAAAATGGGGAAGGCAGTTGGACATACCGGTGGAGGTGTGGAAATGTTTAGGAGAGACTGCAGGCAGTGAGACGGATACCTGAACAGTGGAGAAGGCATCTGCTGGCACAGATTTTCAACGCCGATGTACATACAGAGCTGTAGTATTACCTACAGAGGTATACAGCTAATGAGCCACAGCATGAAGCTCTCAGAAAGAGCAGTAGAAGCTATAGGTTTCCTGGGAGAAGTGACGATTAGTGAGCAATATGCAGCAATATGAAGAAAAGCACTGTAGACGTGGTGTTCACCCTGAGAGTGTTCATGGAGAAGTATAGAGAAGGTCAGTATAAGTTACACTTTCTTTGCGGAGCTAGAGAAAGCATAGGGTGCCGAAAGTGACTGGATTGACCGAGAGATTGTCATCTCCGGGACACCACGCTGTAAAATCTTCTCTTCTGGGGCTCCCTGGCACAAAACATTTTAAGATGTAGGTCCATGACCAAATAATACATATCAATTTGGAGGTCCTTGATATGAACAAGTTTAAGAACTACTGCTATAAAGGACTCTGGGGCTGGGGGGGAGCATAATTTAACTGCAACAAAATATATGCTGTCCGAAACAGCTAAAACAAGGTGTATAGAGTGGTGTTTTGGTCGTTGAACGCGATACAACGGATGGCGTGTGGACAGATTTTCTTTCACATGCACGTGCAGTGCAGGTACGGTAGACCCCTCGATGAGCCAAGTAAATGGTAACCCCAAAAGGCTACCTTGAATAACAGGTTTACAAGTGAGTGTGCAAATGCCAACACAGCATGTTGGCTTCAGTAGGGCTGCTGCTACTGTAGTATCCTATCTGCATGCAACAATGCCTCAGCCACCATCCCAGCAGAAGAGGGTCGTTCAAAGCAAACTTTTAGTTTCAGCTCCTATTATTATTTAAAGCATTCATTGAGAAGATTTTCAAAGACTAAAACTAAACTTAAAACTAGTAATTTACTATACAAAGTGTTTCCTACTACTATTTATACACCAGTAAAAAAGAAACAAAATCGCATATTAATCGCATATATTATAGGCGCACATGCTCGCGCGTGACACACGTGCATGTGACGTCATTTATGACTGCCCCCCCGGGGGGAAAAAAACACCAATACACCACTGGCTATAGAATACAAATATTTGATTGACCGAGCTGAACTGTGTGGTGTGGGAGGTTGGGGATAAGTAATGGGGGGCATAGGGGGCACACAGCAACGTTTTATGCAGGAAGTGACATATGTGCGTACGTTGACTTAGGCCAGTCATTCAGCTGCTAACGGGGGCTGGCCATTGTTGGAAATGGCAAAAGTCTCTATTTATCCATCAGCCTCAGTGGCTCAGGTTTCACACGAGGGCCCAATCCCATTTTCTTTCTTTAAATGAACATACATGTGCTCTATTGTAAATCCCAATATGAGCACTGCCAGAGTTAATTTGACAGTTGATACGGCGCCCAAATGCTCCCAGAGGAAGTCCGATTTCAGTCCTTCTGCGTTTTGTTTCTTTGTCTCTGCGTTGAACCGCAGGAAGCGATGGTGTTGGTACCACAGTGGTGTTGTGTTTTAGTGCCGCTCCCCAGCTGCATATTTCAGAGGTGAGGAGAGAATTGTGGAGCCCCTTGCGCCAAAGTGAATAAACTCTTTTACTGCTAAGGTTTCAGTGTAGCAGACCGTGATTTGGGTAAGTTTCCGGGATTTACCTGTTGATAATGTGGTAATGTTGATGCTTAAAGGAGTAGTTCACCCCCAAATGACTTTTTTCCCCCTATCAATTAGACATGGATTAGGATGGAGACACAAATCATGCATTTGTGTCTCCATCCGGAATCAATTTATTATAATCAAATTATTGTTTTAGGACAAAAAAAGAAAAAAAAGAAAGAAAGAAATTGGACTTAAGTCTTGCTACTCTTTACGCTGGGTTGGCGGTGCCTGTGACCAAAACCTTGGTCAAAAGGCACGTATCCTACTGTCTGAGTGATATGATGGGCACAATATAAACTAGAAGCAGTGCTCTTCCGAGCACAGGTCTCCACCAGGCCACACAAATCGGCCTGTTATAGCGCCACCATGAGGCTGATTTAAAAAATGTGGGGCAGAGGTTCTGAATTAGCATCCAGGGAGTGTGTGTGCTCAGTTTGGCAGCGATCGGGCCAACAGCGCCGGAGATTAGCTGGTAACAACCAGGCCACACAAATCGGCCTGTTATAGCGCCACCATGAGGCTGATTTGAAAAATGTGGGGCAGAGGTTCTAGATTGGCATCCAGGGAGTGTGTGTGCTCAGTTTGGCAGCGATCGGGCCAACGGTGACTGAGATTAGCTGTTCACAAACTGCGAGGACGCACGCACGGACGCACGCACGGACGCACGGACGGACGGACGGAGGGGAAAACATACTCTCCCTCAGCCTTCGGCTGGTGGAGACAACTATAAACCGTGTTTGCAAAGCACAATGTGCACATGCAAGTCAAAACATGCCATAGTTTCGCAACCACATACTGTAAGTGACAGTCCACGAGAGAGTAAATGTAATTGTTTCTATCAATTCTAAATCAGTAAGCCACCAAAAAAAAAAAAAAAAAAAATACAATGCTCTTGTGCCTTCTTAGAGATAGGCATGTCCCTTTTCACGTAGGTGGGTTCTGTATTACCTGCTTATTCTAAGTTGCTTTGGATTAAAAGCATCTGCTAAATGCCTAAATTGAAAATTGTAAATTCTTCTAACTTTGATCTACAGTCAGTCGGCCTACACTGACTTTTAATCATGGAATGGAACAGTATGAGCGTACCTTTTCATGTAAAGCTTTCAAATATGTGGTTGCACTACACAGTACTACCTACAGTAACCTGCATGCTAGAGGCGTTAAACAGGTAGTTTGCGTAGGATAATAGTACACACTGTTTATACAGTACCATCAGCAGCATGTGCTGTGGGTTGAAGTCTGACTCAAGACATGTGTCATCTCTTTTCTCTCTTTTCTCGGGCTCATTATCACTCTCTCTCATCTTCTGCCATGATGTACTGTAGATTGTCATGTAAAACAGACATACTGCCAGAACAAAATCCAGCAAGTAAACAAACCTCATAAAAGCCCTAAGATGGAGCTTTTCTGTTTACGGTATTTCAGTGTACCCGTCTTGCACTGTTGTATAAGAACCCCAAATGTCCCAATCTGTACTTTGGGGCCATGTAAAACCCTATTAACGTCAAACTGACATTTTATTATTTTCTACAATCACTGTTTTGCATTAAAGAGGCCAAGAGGCTATGAAATATGGTGCATTGAGGAAAAAGATAATGTGTGCAATATGGTTAGAGGGCAAAAACAATATATACAATATAAGATGGAAAACATTAGTGCTAAATTATATTATCTGCAAATTATAAGATGTCAAATGACAGAGAAAGAATAACTATAGAGGAAGCAGTAAAACCCCCAGCATTCATTTATCTCCAAGTGTGCAGTCAATGTCGGGATTTTACTGTGTACAGACTAGGGAAGAGACAATTGGACATCGAGAGAGAAATTGTGTGAAAGAGAGAGAAATAGAGAAAGAGAGAGTTGAGGTTTGCTTACAAAAAACAGATATGGAATCTCTTAATAAGGTCAACGGTCACTGGATGAACAGAGCATGTGGTTAAATAACTAGAACATTGTGTTATCTTCTGGCCAGAGTTTGGATGTTACATATTAAACAGAGAATGGGAATCAATGGGAATGAGGAGCCATCGCAGGGCTACTGTGTTCTTTTCGTTTTTATTTGCGTGAGGACAAAATGTGCTCATATACTGTGAATAGAAAGACAAGGAACATCTCCATCCTCATGTCACCCTAGGGGACGTTAACATTTGTTGGTCCTGACAACTTCAAAGGGCCTTTTTAAGCTTAGGGCTCCCAAAAGTATGGTGTAACCGAGGAAGTAGCTATGGAATTGATGTTGTCAATTAAAGGTTCTCACACAGTATACAGTAGTACAAGAAAGTTGAGTTTGCTTGCGTGCATACGTCAGTGCGTGCGTTTGGCATCAGTGCATGCATGTGTTTCTCTGCGTGTAATTTCCTGTCACATAATGAACTTCAGAAACAACAGAAAAATCATGTTTTAGCTGGAAAGCAATAAAGATAAATAAAAAAAAAATCTCTAATTTGAATGACTTACTAATGACTTATTAACAATAATGACTTATTAGCATTAACACTAATCCTGGCTTATTCAGAAAATACATGATAAATATGTGGTCACATAATGCAATATGTCCTGAATCATTATTTTGTAGAGGGCCTACACAGATGTCACATATTATTTCTCAGGTGGAAACGTCATTTGCTTCACCAATCTTCATGACTTTACATAAAGCTGACATGCTGCATCAACCTCACATGACGCTCAGTTGACAGGAACATCAATCATTGTCCAGCTACTTGTTTTATTATTACATTGCTGTGTACACACTTTGTACATTTGATTATTTGATTCTGTGGTCCCACTGCGTTTGTTTTTGTTTGTGTCAGCTGGCCTAACACTCACACAGCTGTGTACAGGGCTGATACTAGCATGTTGTTGTTCTTTATAACTAATATCATTTTGAATAATATTTTGAATTGACTTGTTGTTGAAATGTGCTATACAAATAAACGTGCCTTGCCTAACGTGTTCTGTACTTTGGACAATTCTTGCACATAAAAATCTGGTAATGAATTTCAAAATGACCCTATCATTTCTTTGTACAATGAAGACTATATACTGTACATATATTTCACAGCAATGTATATAACTATGTAAATTGATATGAATAAAAACTTTTGATAACAAAAAAAACGATGGAAATTGATATGGAAATATGACATATTATAAAATGTATCCACAACTTTCCAACATCCCATCGTGCATTGCGCAGAAGTTGCACGGAGCTTCCGGCGCCGCAGCCGAGTGTGATCTACAAGCTCACAACGGTTGCAACTGCCATAGAAAACGGACCAAAATAACAGTGAAAAGTGATGACTCGTCACTTTTCACAGGTTTGAGAGGCTGAAATCTAGCCCAAGGAATGTTTTTCATGCAAAACAAATGCTTGCAATGGATTCAGAATCATGAAGAACCCTTAGTTTAACCCCTCACATGCTACTTAAAGTATATTTTTTGGTGTGTTTTTTCCAGTATAGTGAAGTCAATGGGAAACTTTTTTTCGCAATGTTTAAGGCAGAGCAAGCCTCTCATTCTGTGTACCTTATTGACCAAATTAATAAGCAAAATAATAATCACTACATTACTACTTTCTGAAGCATGCCCTCGCACTTCTCCCTCACGTAAGGGCACACTCCACTGGTCCCTAGCCACTTCTGACACCAATGTAACATTTCCGCGCACCAAGCTGGAATCGAACCTGGGGCAGACTGGCAGGTAACAGGCAATGCCAAGAGAGCTAGCTCCCTTGGAGGAGAAAATGCCATCCCTTTTGTGGGGTCACTACAGTATAGTACTATTATTGCGACCACGGGGAGCAGTTATGTGAAAACCTGCAGCAGTTGTGTCACACTGTTACTCTTGCCTGTCACACTGCCTGCTACTCTTGCCTGTCACTATGCCTGTGACGCTTGCCTGTAACACGCACGCACGCACGCACGCACGCACGCACGCACGCACGCACGCACGCACATGCACACAATCTGTCTCGTTTGCGCTGCTCCTCACTGATTGCGACCCCTGTAACACCTACACCACTCACACACACACAATCTGTCTTGTTTGCCCTGCTCCACACTGATTGCACTCAGCTGCGACCCCTGCCTGGGTGCATATCATATCTGTGTTGGAGCGACAGACTGACATCAAAATGGACCGTCAAATGTAATAATTGTTATTTATTATCTTTATCATTATCATTATTATTATTATTATTATTTACTGTTTCAATTCATCCAATTACAAGTCATTCTTACCTTATCTCTGATAATTCAACGTCATCGTTTCGGAAAGGGACTGCTTCACACCTGTGACCGAACGCAATATTTTGTTTGCATCTCAGATTACAGTAGGTTGTTTTGATGATGGATGAAAATTGATGTCCTGTCAGAATATGATATGAAACTATTTGCATTTCAAGTCACTGGATATTAACAGGTGCTGCTGTACACTGTACATGTAGTCAGCAGAGCACACAGACGAGAGCACTTCACGGGTCAAGGTCTGATTGCAAAAATGTCTAATCTTAACATGTGTGTAGAGGTGTTTTGATTTAGTATTCTGTTGTTGAGGTGTTTTGATTACTATTATAATGTAAAAATACTGTGGTTGTGGTGGTGGTGGCAACACACTCATCAATAGCCTATTACGTTCTTCTCAATGTGTCTTTGTCTCTGTGTCTTATTTACTTTGTCTGTCTCTACAAAAGACTTCGTTGGATTGTAAAAAGAGGGACAGCGTCCTCAAATTAAGGCTTCCAGGAAAATGAACACGTCAAATGATTCCTCTGTCAGCAGCGAAGAAATAATAGGCATCACCAGCATCTCCATCAACCTTGTCCTGGGAATCCCCATCAACGGTTGGGTGATGTGGCTGGTGTTAACAGGAGCAGCTGGTACAACAATGGCCTCAGAGATCTTCACATTCAATCTGAGTGTCTGTGAGCTCCTCTTCTGCTTGTTAAGTTCTCTCTATTATATCAAGGAGGACCTAAAGTACGTACATCACTTCAACCATGGTTTCTTCCTCACTGGGCGTCCCCTCTTCCAGAGCTGTATGTGTGTAGAGAGATTCATGGCAGTGATTCACCCAGTGCTCTTCCTCAAGTACAAACCCCTCAGATACAGGCTGGCTTGTTCTGTGGTGGCCTGGTTTATCATCATCGGGGTTTCGCTGCTATACATGGGGTTGAATATTTCAGGACATGGAGCATATTATATTATTCTGGGTGAAAGCCTTGTTTTCATGTCAGTGATGCTGCTCTGCAGCCTAGCCATCCTCAGAGCTCTGAAACAGGCCGGTCCTGGGGAGGCGAGCAGGGAGAGGGACAACACCGTGAAGAGGAGAGCCTTCTTCATCGTCTGCTTGATCATGGTGTCATTTTTGGGAACTTACTTTGCTTGGTGCGTCGTTCTTTTCTTTTATGGCGTCCAGGGTTTCTTTGAGGAATATGAAGCTGTGCTAGCAAGGCACATATGTATGGCCATTACTTTGATCAGCGGGTTGTTTCAACCACTGCTGTACATCTGCCAAAAGACTTGCAAACTGCCCTGCTTTAAACCTCAAGGTGCATAGATGAACCTGCAACAAATATGTCTGTAATTATTAGGGGTGTAACGATATACCCAGCCAACATTTCCATCTCGGCCCGATATGTTATTTACATGGCATCTGGGCATGGGATCTATCTGGTTTTGCTCCTGGGTGCTGCTAGGGGCACACCTGGGTAGCCCATATGGGCTTACCTGGGTTTTTGACTGGGCTCAGGTGGGTTCTAAATGGGCAATTTTATGCGGGAACCATGTGGTCACCACCTGTGTTTGCCTATATGGGCCCGAACTGGGATCTGAGTGGGCCTTAAGTGGGTTCCAGCTGGGCAAACTATAGGTGCCCCATGAGGGCCACACTTGGGTTCGCCCATTTACACGGGTTCACGGGTTCTGGGTTCCATCTGGTTTTGCTCCTGGGTGCTGCTAGGGGCACACCTGGGTAGCCCATATGGGCTTACCTGGGTTTTTGACTGGGTCTCGGGTGGGTTCCAAATGGGCAATTTTATGCGGGAGCCATGTGGGCACCACCTGTGTTTGCCTATATGGGCCCGAACTGGGATCTGAGTGGGCCTTAAGTGGGTTCCAGCTGGGCAAACTATAGGTACCCCATGAGGGCCACACTTGGGTTCGCCCATTTACACGGGTTCTGGGTTCCATCTGGTTTTGCTCCTGGGTGCTGCTAGGGGCACACCTGGGTAGCCCATATGGGCTTACCTGGGTTTTTGACTGGGTCTCGGGTGGGTTCCAAATGGGCAATTTTATGCGGGTACCATGTGGTCACCACCTGTGTTCGCCTATATGGGCACGAACTGGGATCTGAGTGGGCCTTAAGTGGGTTCCAGCTGGGCAAACTATAGGTACCCCATGAGGGCCACACTTGGGTTCGCCCATTTACACGGGTTCACGGGTTCTGGGTTCCATCTGGTTTTGCTCCTGGGTGCTGCTAGGGGCACACCTGGGTAGCCCATATGGGCTTACCTGGGTTTTTGACTGGGTCTCAGGTGGGTTCCAAATGGGCAATTTTATGTGGGAAACATGTGGGCTCCACCTGTGTTTGCCTATATGGGCCCGGACTGGGATCTGAGTGGGCCTTAAGTGGGTTCCAGCTGGGCAAACTATAGGTGCCCCATATGTTTTTTTGCATGGGTATGTGGGCATGGGTTCCATCTGGTTTTGCTCCTGGGTGCTGCTAGGGGCACACCTGGGTTATCCCATATGGGCTTACCTGGGTTTTTGACTGGGTCTCAGGTGGGTTCCAAACGGGAAATTGTATCTGGGAACCATGTGGGCACCAACTGTGTTTGCCTATATGGACACGAACTGGGATCTGAGTGGGCCTTAAGTGGGTTCCAGCTGGGCAAACTATAAGTGCCCCATGTAGGCCACACTTGGGTTTGCCCATTTTGGGTTCCATCTGGTTTTGCTGCGAGGGGCACACCTGGGTTAGCCCATATGGGCTTACCTGGGTTTTTGACTGGGTCTCAGGTGGGTTCCAAACGGGAAATTGTATCTGGGAACCATGTGGGCACCAACTGTGTTTGCCTATATGGACCCGAACTGGGATCTGAGTGGGCCTTAAGTGGGTTCCAGCTGGGCAAACTATAAGTGCCCCATGTAGGCCACACTTGGGTTTGCCCATTTTGGGTTCCATCTGGTTTTGCTGCGAGGGGCACACCTGGGTTAGCCCATATGGGCTTACCTGGGTTTTTGACTGGGTCTCAGGTGGGTTCCAAATGGGAAATTGTATCTGGGAACCATGTGGGCACCAACTATGTTTGCCTATATGGACCCGAACTGGGATCTGAGTGGGCCTTAAGTGGGTTCCAGCTGGGCAAAATATATGTGCCCCATGTAGGCCACACTTGTGATAGCCCATTAAGGGCTCCAAGTGGTTTCCCAGCTGGAACCCACGTAAGGCCTATTCAGATCCCAGTTCAAGCCCATATACGCAAACACAGGTGGCACACATGTGGTTACGACGTGAGATTTCTTGTGTAGACCCCACATTAGACCCAGTTAGAAACCCAAATAAGCCTATATGGGCTAAAGGTTGACAACAGAAAGGCAGTGTGCAGCCTGTAGTGAAGCTACAGTTCTTGAACATGCACACTAGAGCAGTGGTTCAAACTTTTCAGGCAGCAACCCCAAAAATAATCATATTTTAACACGGTTCTATTGTGAAAATAGCTGATCTATATGCTCACATGCAACGCCTCACAGTGCGAGCATGTAGATCTGCTATTTTCACAATTTAAAAAGGTATTAAAGTCTTTACATTTTCACTGTTGAGCAACAGTGATAAAACAGTGTTGCACATTAAGTTAACCATCTGGGGACCCCCCAAAATAATTTGGGGACCCCCCTGGGGGTCCTGACCCACAGGTTAAGAACCACTGCTCTCGAACACTACCAGCAGCACCATGCATTCATATGAACGTCTCCTGTGCTGTGTACCCGCAGTTGAATAAACTAGACAAAACTGTCTGAACACAATAGCTGCCGTTACTGCCGTTTAAATAGATTTAACCAAAGTGTACAATCGTGTACAATCTGCAAACTGAACAAATTAAATCAACCAACCAATCAAAAAGCAAAATATGCAATGTGTTTGTTTTCTCTCACTGAGTGTTGTTTCATTTATATTCTGTGAGTAAAACAAGCAAACAAGTCTATGAAAAAAGCCCAAAAGAAGCATCCATTTTCACCACCGCTCTATTACATCAGCTATTTTAAAAAGAGAATCTTGAAAGCAAGTACACTTCAGAAACAAAATTAAACTAAAAAGCAACCCACAACTATGCATGTTTTCAAGTGACTTTACAGGAAAACAAGCCCAAAGTCACTTATAAGCAGACCTGGCAACACTGGCAGCAGTGTGCGGCTACTGTCATCTGAATGCAATGTTCCGTCCCCTGACTTTTAAATGCCAAGTTTGCCAACTAATGCCACCAGACTACAACAGAGCAGTTTAAACAACATAAGTCAATCAACATTAAAAAATCCTGTCTGGGGAAAACTAATTAGATGCGCTCTAGTGTCACAGCTAGGTGGGTCACACAGCTCTCTTGCCATTCACTCACTCTCAAGCTTTCACTTCACCAAGTTCACCATCATTCTGTTGACTTCTACAATGATACAAATAGAAAAAGAAATTAAGCCTATAGCCTAAAATAGCCTACGCATCTGTCTCAGACATGACAAATTAAAACAGCAGGAAAACAAATGCCAGCTAAATTCCAACACTTACCAATGAGTGTAGACAGCTGCTACTCACAGTAGGCCCATTCCTTCCATAGGGATGAAGTTCCTTGATGGACGCATGCTGGTTGCAGTGAACTGAGTCTCCAGGAGGGAATAGTGCCAAAGTGCGGCTGGCTCTCCAGCCCTAGGCCCCTGGCAGCATCGGTAATCACTGGCTATTCCCTCCGTGGCTCTTATTTCTAAATCGGTGTTATTCTCTTCATTGCTGCTAATGGGGGCTACTTGCTTTAGGCTTTAGTTAAGATAATTACAACAACAATAACTTCCATTAAGATGCAAAAGGTGACTTAAGTTTAGCAAATTTCAATTTAACCATTATGGAAAAAGATAGAAAAAAACAATTTCAGACAATGTAACAAAATTAATAAAGTTTATTGTACTGTAATGGTTTAAAATTGATTAAAACTAAAAAGAACGTATACACAAATTGTGTTTACAAAAACGTGTTTAAAAGAAGAAGAAAAAATATATATATAATATATTAATTAAAATAAAGGGAATAACCCACTCCATACAATTTGATCCAAACTCTTCAAAACATTAACTTTGGCACTCGGAGTCACTCTGAGAAAAAAAAAGTCTGCTGGAACTGATAAAATATTGTATAGTGCAAAAATAAAAGTAAAACAATATATGTGACCGATGCTGGAGAAAAGGTCCTTATATCTGCATTGGTCTTTTTTCAGCTTTTTGCAGATCATGAAAGTACAGAATATAAGCTTTCAAATGACATGTCATTCATTGAAATATATTTGAAGAAGATATGCTTATTTGAATGAGTAAAAGGCTCTCAAAGTTTGTTCCATAAGGGACCCAGACACGCATGATCAGTTCCAACCCATGCTCACTTAGCCCACACATAACCCATAAGGGACCCAGGCATGGTTGACCATTTCTAACCCATGCCCACTTAGCTCACACATAACCCATAGGGACCCAGGAATAGCTGACCAGTTCTAAACCATGCCCACTTAGCCCACACATAACACATAAGGGACCCAGGCATAGTTGACCAGTTCTAAACCATGCCCAAATAGCCCATAAGGGACCCAGACATGCGTGACCAGTTATAACACATGCCCACTCAGCCCACACATAACCCATAAGGGACCCAGGCATGGTTGACCAGTTCCAACCCATGCTCACTTAGCCCACACATAACCCATAAGGGACCCAGGAATAGCTGACCAGTTCTAAACCATGCCCACTTAGCCCACACATAACCCATAAAGGACCCAGGCATAGTTGACCAGTTCTAAACCATGCCCACTTAGCCCATAAGGGACCCAGACATGCGTGACCAGTTATAACCCATGCCCACTCAGCCCACACATAACCCATAAGGGACCCAGGCATAGCTGACCAGTTCTAAACCATGCCCACTTAGCCCACACATAACCCATAAGGGACCCAGGCATGGTTGACCAGTTCTAAACCATGCCCACTTAGCCCACACATAACACATAAAGGACCCAGGCATAGTTGACCAGTTCTAAACCATGCCCACATATCCCACACATAACCCATAAAGGACCCAGGCATAGTTGACCAGTTCTAAACCATGCCCACTTAGCCCATAAGGACCCAGACATGCGTGACCAGTTATAACCCATGCCCACACATAACCCATAAGGGACCCAGGCTAGCCTGGTCAACCCAGGCATGGTTGACCAGTTCTAAACCATGCCCACTTAGCCCACACATAACCCATAAGGGACCCAGGCATAGTAGACCAGTTCTAACCCATGCCCACTTAGCCCCATTAAGGCTCTCAAAGTTTGTCACACTACTGGCAGTCAGGTAAGGGGTGTGAACAATGGATTGTTAACTCCACCCCTCACCCGCCCTAACCTATTGGTGGTGATCTGCAGCTGAAACCTGAGAACAACAACCACACATTAGCCAACAGAAACTGCAGATGTAAATGTTGGCTTTGACATGTTAATGTGTGTCTCCACCCTCCAGAAGGGTGCAAGGAAACACAAAAACACAGCTCTTTTTACAAACTAATTTAAGCTATTTAATGATTCCAAAATGGATATATGTTGCAATGAGAAGGTTCTCAAACATACATCCTTAGATAACATGGCAAAAAAGGATAAACACCAAAAATCCAAAATCAAACATATTTTGTTAATTTGGCGGACTTCACTATTGCAGACATAAGGACCTTTCCTCCAGCCTCAGTCACATATATGCAATAATAACTGGAAATACAGTGCAAACAGTAGTGCTAACTTCAAACCCATTTAGGCCTAGAATTATTGAATGCTTTAGCTATTGAAAAATAGCAGATATACAAGCTCACAGCACGGTACCGAGTGCCACGCTGCGAGCTTGTAGATCTGCTATTTTTGAAAAAGTCGTGAAAATGTGTGCACATTTTTGAATATATGTATTTTTAAAGCGAACATTTGTAACTCAAATTTTGCTTCTGGTTGGTCCATGGAACTAAATATTTTGAGATGGGGTCTGTGGCCAAATAAATATCAGTTTGAGGGTCCTTCACATGAAAAGGTTTGAGAACCACTGACATAGTAGTCTCTCAAGAACAGACCTTTGTGAAAAGGACCTTTTCTTTGACGATGGCTGGCCAAATTGCTGACATAGAAACATATGTTTTTCAAAAATCTTAGGGTTCAAAAGACACTTATTGAATCGGGTCAAAATAAAAGAGTTTATGATTTTAAAAAAAATAGAAGATCTACAAGCTCACAGCGCGGCACTTGTATATCTGCTATTTTTCAATAGTTAAAGCATAAAATAATGATACACAATATTGTGTAACTGTTCTAAATAGGTTAAAGGAGCTATAGTCAACCTTTTCTTGAAAAACGGATGCTAAAATAAAAATGTTTCAAAAAATATTTTATAAAAAAATAAGCTTCATACATGTGTTTCAATGACAATTTGTTTACATCCTAGTCTAACAAGACCAGAAACAAAGTCACAGAACAAAGTGTCGGTCCGTCAATGGCCAAAATTATTATTTAGTCATTATTTTACATGGTCATCTTTGAATAGAAACACATGTATAAAGCTAATTTTTTTATAAAATATTTTTTAAACATTATCTTTATTTTAGCATCCATTTCTCAAGAAAAAGTTGACTATAGCTCCTTTAATGTAAACATTAGTCCTTAACAAACACATTATGTGGCGCCAGCGGCAACGGTATACATAACAAGCATCTTCAAGTCAGCTTTAACTAGGGCTATGTACAATCAGGGTTACGTAAAACTCGGAACTCAAACTCAAACATTAACCACATGCCTCAGAAAAATGATTGATCCCACACAGCTGACCTGGATGTATAACCTAACCCCCCCCCCCCCCCCTCCCTCAGCTTTAACTAGGGCTATGTACAATCAGGCACAGGGTTACGTAAAACTCGGAACTCAAACTCAAACATTGACCACAGGCCTCAGAAAAATGAGAGCTGACCTGGATGTATAACCCAACCCAACGCAGAGATGGTGGCTACCAAGGTGTGTGTGTGTGTGTGTGAGATTCCAAGGGTGGCTGACATTTTCCTATTACGGCTGCGAGTCATTGTCCAGTGTTGTGTCTGAGTTACCAGGTGTGTTTGCAGATTCGTTGTCAGGGGTGTCGCTTGATCTGTGACCTCTTGTGGCCCTATTCCCACCACGATCATGGGCCCCTGTGAACCACTTGCCGAGCGCCTTCTCTGCATCCTTGCGGTTGATGTCCTTTGTTGATGTGTTGATCTTGAGTGCCCCCTAAAAACAAATGACAAGAAGCCAACTTAGGAAAGCTAGCTTGATTCTTAGATTGTGAAACCCTATGAAACTTCCATTCAAAAGTTTTATATCACAGAGAATTGTGCATTTCTCAGAATTGTTGTGATCTCTGTATACGGTGGCATGCTTCTACTTATGTTTGCCAAACTGTATTAAAGTTAGAAAGACAAAATTAAATTTAAAGGAAAAATTACAATTAAAAATCACACCCAATGTGAAGTGAGCGGTGGTCGTGCTTGCATAACGTCTTCAATTGGTAATTGGTGATGTGATACAGGCTACACACACGCACATTGCTATGGCAAAACGCTGAGGAAAACACATTGCTATGGCAAAACGCTGAGGAAAAAGACTAGGATATAGGTCTAGGTATAGATATAGGTATTATGGATATACACACACACACATATTGCTATGGCAAAACGCTGAGGAAAACACATTGCTATGGCAAAACGCAGAGGAAAAGTGGCTACAGATAATTGGTGATGTAATGTGATATAATATGGCTACGCACACACGCATATTGCTATGGCAAAACACTGAGGAAAACACATTGCTACAGCAAAACACTGAGGAAAAGTGGCTATAGACACACGCACAGCCTCTCTTAGGAGCAGTTTACCACCGCTCAAAAACTAAAATTTACCATATACAACATCAAAAAGCTGCAGGCCTAGGAACCTCTTCTTGTTCTTCTGTCCAGTGACATTGTACTCGAGAGACAGTGTATGGCTAATGATGGACCCCATCATCCACCTGACACTATCCTCCACTGAAGTGCCGCCAATATCTGCAACCATGGCAACCTGAGAATGACAAAAGTCACAGGAAGGAAATTCTGTATTAAGTGAACAGCTTAGATATTGATGGCCATCGTGTTCATGTCTCTATACGGGTGCTACACCAGAATGTTGCGTGCAGTACTTAACATCAGCAAGAGTGCACATGTTACCAACAAGAGCCTGTATGAGGGAATACCAAGGGTTAGTGAGAAAATTGCTGCCAGAAGAATGAGACTAGCAGGACACTGCCAAAGACATCAGGAGCTTCCTGCCAGCAAACTGGTGCTGTGGGAACCAACACATGGGCACCGGTCACGAGGACGTCCCACAATAACATACATGGATGTACTCAAGAAAGACGTAGGAGCACAAAGCACCAACGAGCTGGCCAGATGTATGGAGAACCGGGATGACTGGAAGCGACGATGGAAGGCTCGTCTGAGGACGACCTAGAGAGAGTGTTCATGCACTCAAAGGGCAATATCGTTTACATTCTACCAATGTAATTATAAAATAATAGATTGAAAATTCAAGTGCATTTTGAAGTGAATAAGGGATTTGAACTTACAACTTCAGCTTTGAACTTGAGTCGCGCAGCTTGGTTTCCATGGACACGACATCTTCAGCTGTGTTGAGCGGGAACACTGCTCCTTCAGGCCAGGCACACCGTCTTTCTGCTTCAGGAGGTGGTTCAACATACTAGTATGGACTCTCTGGGTGTCTTTGAGCTCATCCAGGAGTTTCAACAACTGTGCGTGTTGTCCTAGGCCTATCCCCTGTGGCGCTGCACGGCTCTGGGTTGAAGTGGCTCAGCTCGGGGTTTCAGTCATCTGGGCAGTGAGGCGCATCTGTCTTGGTGCCCCACTTCCACTCGGGTGTGTGGACTCAGGGTTTCAGAGATGGGGCTGATTAGGGCTGCAGTTGAGCGGCTAGAACTCTGTCTGTCCAGATGCGGGACGCCACTGGGTCTGACGTTTTCAGAGGCCGGGTGTATCGGGGTTTCGTTTGGAAGGCTGGAACACTGTCTGTCCTCGTGTATGGGACTGGGGGTGCTTCTCGGACTCGGAGTTCCTACACATAATTTTACAATTCAAGAAAGTAAATTCTCTGTACATTTTTCTAATTTTGTAAGAAATAATACACTAAAATTCCATACTTTACATACTTATAGATAGATCTTCAAGAGACAGACTGGGTGCGGCACTGCTCCTCCTCTGTTTCTTATTCGGGGTAGAGTTTCTGTGTTTTCGGCGGCCTCTCTCCAGCAGTTGAGGGGGAGGTGAAGGTGGGACTTCATTCTCATCAGATTCATCACTCTCGAAAGTCGCTGCTCCCTGAAGCTCCATGAGTTTTGGCGTTGCCCTACATGCAGTTAAAACACACATTTTAGCATAAATATCAGAATCAGTTTAACTATATAAATCAACTATTTTAAAATTGCTACTCTAGATGCTCACAAAGCTGGGGAGGCTTGTAGATTGGCTATTTTCATTCAAAGTGGAATTGTGTCAATTAAAGGTTTCTCTCGGACGGCAACAATATAATTATGAATAACAAATCAAAGCTACAGAAACAAGAAATGAAATTAATTCATCCATCTATAATTTAGGGTTAGGGTTCGTCAACATTCCGTTAGTTGTGCATAGTGCAGTCTAGAATGCATGTCAACCAACACACACATACACCACATTCACTACTATGCAGTAGCTCTGTGCAGTCTCACACTGTCTCTGCCCCATTTCAGACTGTAGAAATACCACATGACCTACTTTCTCATAATTAATTTGTTTTAGGGCGTGTCATCACATCTTTAACAGCTAATACAGCATTACCTCCTCTCTCGCCTTTTGGAACATTCAGGATCCGTCTGGATATCTGATGTAGCCTCTGACTTTTTGTGCTTCTTTTGCGCCTCTGCCAATGTCTCTTAAAAAGAAAAAAACACAAAAACAGGGGATGGGAAAATTAAAGCAATGTTTCAAATTTAAAATACCTGGAACACGTCTGTGTTGCGTTAGATTTAAACCACTTTAACCATTATTGTATGCTTTAACTTTTGAAAAATAGCAGATCTACAAGCTCACAGCACGGCACAGTGTGCCGTGCTACAATCTCACAACGCGCTGCTGCAAGCTTGTAGATCTGCTATTTTTGAGAAATCGCTAAAATGTGTGCAAGACTATATTTGACCAGACTTCTAAATCCTTCCTCTAAATCAGTGGTTCTTAAACTTTTTCATGTCAAGGACCCCCAAAATTACAGGTATTTGGCCAGACAACCATCTCAAAATATGTTGTTCCAGGGACCTCCCAGAAGCAGAGATTTCAGTTACAAAAGTTTGCGTTGAAAAATATATATTAAAATATTTCATTTTCACAATTTTTCAATAGCTAAAGTATAAAATAATTTCAGGTCTTAATGGGTTAAGGGAATATACATTGCACACATCTTCAGACTTTTCCTCCAACAGAAGCAAATATTTGAGATACAAATGTTCGCTTTTAAATAGATATATTCAAAGACTTGCAAAAGAATATATATAGAATATAATTTTTTGAAAAATCTATATTATAGATTTTTCAAAAAATAGCAGATCTACAAGCTCACAACGCCTCGCAGCACAAGGGTTTGTGAGTTTGTAGATCGGCTATTTTTGCCAAAAGTTCTCCTCTGAATAGGGATGCTAAGAGGGACCCCATAGGGGTCCCTCTGTTGAAGAACCCTGTTTTAGAGAATAGCTTTTACTCTGTCCAGTCACACACTACACACTACAGACTCACACACGTACCTAACAAATCAATAACCTAAAAGGAGTAGTTCAACTTTTAATATATATATATATATATATATATATATATATATATATATATATATATATATATATATATATACACACACACACACACACACACACACACACACACACACACACACACACACACACACACACACACACACAGACAGACAGACAGACAGACAGACAGACAGACAGACAGACAGACAGACAGACAGACAGACAGACAGACAGACAGACAGACAGACAGACAGACACACACCTGTACATACAAGTGACCATAGTGTGTGTAATCAATACAAAAATACATTTTTGGGGGGTGAACTATTTGTTAAAGACCTGCATTGCTCTAAACAAGAGGGAACACACTTTTGCATTTATTTTTCATTGTTCTTTGTATTACTTACATTGTTGTTGTCCTCAAATGCAGCTAAATACTTGCTGGTCTGTGCTTGATAAACACACACACACACACACACACACACACACACACACACACACACACACACACACACACACACACACACACACACACACACACACACACACAATTTAATTTGATGTAACAGAAGGAAATGACCAAATCTGGGGTGAGCGTAATCAACAAACTACACCAGGAGTCTTCAACAGGGGGTCTGGGTCCCAGAGTTACTACTTGGGGTACTCCAAATGATAGAAACTTTTTGTCTCCTTTTTATATTAACCACTTGAACCCTAGCGTCCATATTCTGAGAACTTTAGCCACAGCTCACAACAAGCTCACAACAAGGCATTGTGAGCTGTAGATCGGCTATTTTTGGCAAAGAGCTTTGGTGTAGAGGGGAAAAAGAGCAGACTAAGTACAGAGGGAAAGGTCAAGTTTATTAAGTATTGCCAGTTCAAGTGGTTAAATATCTGAAAACACAAATTGACATGAATCCAAAATACACTGATGATTGTGCAATGTGCTGTCAAAACAATGAAACTATATGGAATGAACAGGTTGTGGGGGTCCCTGTTTCATCTCTCTCTCAACTAAGGGGTCATTGGCCTGAAAACGTTGAAGACCCCTGAACTACACAATAACAACTGGACAAACTAGCGGAGCTTGTAGATCTGCTATGTTCAAAATATTCATATGTGGGAGGGTGTGAAATTGATTATTTTAATTTGATTTATTCTAAATGGTCTGTTCTGACAAAATACTACAGTTCAATAATCTTGGGCCATTTAACTGCAAAAGACACTTTGACAATGTCAACGTCAGATGGCTTATCAATCAATGAGCTTCCAGGACTTTGTTTTACAGGCAAGCTTTACTGTAGGATCCAAAACCAAGCCAAGTCAGATTTTACCACCACCACCACCACCACCACCAATAACTAAGACCAAATGTTATAATAATATATAAAAAATATCCGATCTACGTACAAGGCATGGCAACACATTTTTGAGTCTCTCAGAGTAAAACATGTTCATCTACTACAGATCTGTGACAGCCATCTTAAACTTTAGTGATACCAGCTTTTGACACAGTTATTTTATTAGCCTTTAGTCTACATCAGTGGTTCTCAAACCTTTTCATGTCAAGGACCCCCAAATTGACACTCATTGGCCCATGGACCCCCATTTGAAAAGATATGCCAGGGACCCCAGACAAGAGAAGACTTTTCTACATCTCTACCAGTGATTCTGAACCAATTTAATGTTAAGGACCCCCAGTTTGACAAGCATTAGTCTAAGGACCCCCATTTAATGGCATTTATATCTCTGGGACCATAATATATATTGTAAAATTAATGTTCATTTAACTCTGTGTACGATGGGTCCATTTGGTTACATTTGTACTCTCTCTGCCTATAAGGGTCCATTTTGTAGCTATCATTTAGCTGTGGAACCCCTGGAACTCCCCAAGGACCCCCGAGGCAGGCTTGGGGTCCCTGGAGGACCCCACTTTGAGAACCACTAATCTACAATAATATTAAGCTGTAGATTGGCTTACTGGACTATGCAACTGATGAAAAATAGCAAACGTTAGCTTTAGCAAAGTTCTAATGGTTAAATAACATCCATGTGCACAAAAACGTTTCTACACAAACACAACACATAGCATTGTTCAACACTCACTCATGTGGTTGAATTATGCAGTGTTTTAGGCGAGTTTAACCTACGTAAGGACCGAGAAATAAGGGCTAGTAGCAGGCTAGCTTCAAGCTAGTTAGCTTCATGTTTACACTGAAACATGACCGTCATGTTTCGGCTAGTCTCCAGCAGGTGTAGAGTTAGTAGACAACCGTAGTTATAATTATAATGTATATCTAGACAGGATAGAATAAAGTTGTGGAAAATATATTTAGCCAGTTACATAATGGAGGGAGAAAATACATACTTCAGCTCTCTGCTACATCGAAGCCAAGGAGAGGAGAGTGGAGAGTTTGATTGATTGATTGAAGGCTTTATTAGAAGTTTGCATAGGAAAATGTACAGATTCATGACGGTACAGTTCACTGGTACAAGGTCTACTAAAAGGAGATCCATGAAAAGACTAAGCTTATTTCAACAGGAAACCATTAAAGTATCTCATATAACATTGAATGACAGACAAATAGAACACAGTACTATGCAGTAGATATGTAAAGAAAAAAAAGAAAACAGTAGGTCTATACAATCAGTAAGTACAGTATATACAATATATACAAGGAAGGGGCAGGTAACAGTAAGTCTAAACAATCAGTATGTACAGTATATACAAGGAAGGGGCAGGGAGGGTAGGGTTGGGCTAGGTTTTTACCAGTTGTGAACGGCTGCTGCCTGTAAGTGGTTTTTTAGGGCAATTTTAAAGGATGCTAGTGATCCACACTCCTTTATGGCCTTCGGTAAGGCATTCCACATTTTTGTGGTGTAGCAGAAGAACGAGTTCGACCCTTTCTTTGAGTTGACTCTGGGTTGAACGTGATCTGTGGCACTGCCTCTGGTGTTGTAATTATGGACATCCTTAACGTTTATAAAGTATTTTGACAGGTACTTGGGTATCATAGTGGTGTAGTGTATCTTGTACACCAGGCCCATTGCAAGTTGCTGTACTCTGTCATCTACTCTGAGCCACCCCACTCTTAACTGGTGAGTAGCGGTGAGGTGAGTCTGATTGGGAAGGTTAAGCAGGACCCTAATTAGTTTATTTTGGGCTGTTTGGAGTTTAGTTTTTAGGGCTTGTGGGGCGTCACGATACCATACGTGGACTCCATAGTCAAAGAGGGGCTGGATTATTGCACCAGCTATGGTCTTCAGTGTGTTGAAGTTGACCATTGGGGCGATCCTCTGTAGGAAACGAGTTCGTTGGTTGATTTTTTGTATTACTTTTGAAGTCATCTTTTCGCTGGAAAGATTAGCTTCAAGGATACATCCTAAGTAAGAGATTTCGTTTTTTCGTGTTATGACCTTGTCACCCACTTTGATTGTGAAGTTCTCTACCTTTTTGAGGTTATGATTTGATCCAAAGAGGATGGACTCGGTTTTGCCCAGGTGAATTGATAATTTGTTGTCGTTAAACCATGTGCAGATCTTACTCAGTTCAGAGTTAAGTGTCTTTTCAACCTGCAAGTGGTCCTTGCCCGAGACTAGGAGAGCCGAGTCATCCGCGAACAGGAACAGGTTGCAGTCGCAAGCAGATGCCATGTCGTTCACGTATATTAGGAACAACAGAGGTCCCAGTATGCTACCTTGAGGAACTCCACAGCTTACTGGGAGGGGGGGGGACAGGGTACCGTTAATCTCCACCACCTGTTCCCTCCCCACCAGGTAAGATTGCATCCAGCTCACTGCTGCACTGTCAAGACCGATGGCTTTTAGTTTCTCAATCAGAATAGCATGATCCACGGTGTCAAATGCCTTCTGGAGGTCCATCATGACCATGCCACTATATTTGCCCTGATCCGCTTCGCGTTTGATTTGGTCAGTCAAATAGAGAAGGCATGTGTCAGTGGAATGGGATTTTCTGAATCCAGATTGGAACTCGTAAATCAGATTATTCTCATCGAGGTATCTTGCAATCTGTTCGTAGACTATTTTCTCCATGACTTTGGATATGGAGCTAAGAATGGAAACGGGGCGGTAGTTTCCAGGGTCTAGTTTGCTACCTTTTTTATGCAGGGGGGTTACTTTTGCTAGTTTGAAGTCCTGGGGGACATGACCCTGTTCGATGGAAAGGTTAATTATGTGGGTAATGATTGGAGCAATGGTGGCGGCTGAATCTCTGAGAAATCTAGCTGGGATTTTATCGAGGCCAGTGGCCTTGTGTTGAGGTAGGGCGCTCAATTTTTTAAACACTTCATCAGTTGTCACTGTGGAAAGTTTAAAGCTGTCTTTACTGACGCCCAGTTTTTTGTAGAATGTATTAACAAATTCTTCACCATACCGCCCAGATGGGGCGACCAGTCTTTTGACCAGTGAACGGGCTGTGGTGGTAAAGGTTTTGTTAAAATGGGTAGCCACTTCACCTTTGTCAGAAATGAGAGCGGCGTCCGTTTTGATGTTTATATTGTGGCATATGGTTTTTGATTTTAAGCCTAATTGGTTGTTAAGCAACTTCCATAGGTCTCGTGGGTTGTTTTTGTATTCATCGATTTTGTCATCGATGTAGTTTTTTTTGGCGGATCTAACTAGGGCGGTTGTCTGGTTTCTAAGTCTCTTGCATTGAGCAGTAAGATGCTCAATGTGGATTTTGAGGTTATGGTTGAATTTTTTCTTGAGCTTTTTGCAGCACTTTCGTTTTTCATCGTATTTTTTGTCTCTGAGTTTAGCTGATTCTGCAATATCTGAGTTATACCATGGCTCTTGGCGGGCTTTAACCCTGGTGGTATTCAAGGGGGCCACGTCGTCTAGAGCATCGGTCAATTTGGTTTTAAAACCGCACCATGCTTCCTCGACATCTGTACACTGCAGCTCTGGGGAAAAGTCTACACCCGCTAGTTTGAGATTAAAAGCCTCACTGGAGTAGTTCTTCAGGCTTCTAGCAACGATAGTTCTGTGGCCACTAGCTTTGGGTTTGTGTATTTTTCGGGTAGAGTAGATCATATAATGATCACTAAGACCGCATACAATAGCCCCGCTAGCGGTGACTTTGGACTTGTCAGTGGTTACGACGAGATCTATGAGGGTTTGAGAGTGCTCTGTCACCCTGGTGGGTACTGTGACAAGCTGAGTGAGGCTGTATTGATTGCATAACCCATCAAAGGACTTGAACATGGGTGCGTCTTTACGCAAAATGTCCACATTCCAGTCGCCCAAAATGTGACACTCAGTACCGTCCACCTTTGCTAAGCTCTCATCAAACAGCTCAAAGAAGTCATTCTGATCAGGTGGTCTATAGACAGCGCATACTAGTATGTTTTTTGCATGTTCAAAGATTACCTCAATCCATACAGTTTCAAGAGAACTGTGGTGTAAGTCTGGACGGGGCATAAAATTGACATCATTATGCACATACATGCAAACTCCGCCTCCACACCTGTTTCTATCATTTCTGATTACAGTATAGTTGGCAATTTCAATGCTAGCATCCGTAAACGAGTCATCAAGTTTAGTTTCAGAGAAGGATAAAATCTTTACCTTACCGTCATGAAACATTCCCTTAATTTGCTCCAGTTTATTGGGATTCAAGCTATTGATGTTTAAGTGGACTAGATGAAGTCCTGGTTTAGCAAAAACAACAGAGTGCATGTTCTCTGTAGTGATCGAACCAATGTCGGAGCAGGGGGGCTCCTTGTCCTCGACCGAGACAGGAAAGTTTGTCGTGGGGGGGAGGTGGTCATCATAGTCCGGTTGTAGCTGAGACTGAAGTGTGGGAGCGGTGGGGGTGGGGGTGGGGGGAAGCTCAGGTTCCTTTGTTGACTGTGAGCTCAAACAGGAGGAGATCCATGCCTTTTCGACCGCACGGGGGGTCGATGTGGCGACGCCGACAGCTTCAAAGCCAAGATATTGCGCCAGCCACGACTGATCTCGATCCCTGGTGGGTGGCGGGACCAGCGGGGGGGCATCCGGCTCGACGGACATCTCCGGCGATCCAGCGGCTGCAGCGGCTGCGAACTGTGCACCAGCCTCCTCGGTGACGGTGGGGGGCGGCAGGGGGACATCCAGGGGGACATCCAGGTCCACGTCGGCGCTGTTATCGGGCGGCGGCTCGGGAACCACGGCCGCGAGCTGGTCACGAGTAGCCTCGATGCTGGAGCTCTGCTGCAGAGATCCGCGTGGGCAGCCATAGCACTCGTAACCAGTAGAACCCGTATCGATGTTACCACCGCTGGGGTTCTTTGTCTCCGAAAGCAGTTGTTGTTCCCTCGTGAGACGGGCGGCTTGCCGAGTGACTACGGGCCCTGGATGAACCTCAATATCACCAGAAAGAAGCAGAATAAAGTAAATGATGGACCGCCTGTCCATTCTGCCTATCTGGGGTTTGTTCTTAGTCAGCAGCAGCGACCCAAGGACCGTCAGTTTACCGAAGCCGAGATGTTTTGGCTCCGATCCAACGTGAAGGAAAAAAAACACTGCGTGATTCCTCTCCATTCCGCACGTTGGCTCCGATCCAACGTGGAGGAAAAAAAACACTGCGTGATTCCTCTCCATTCCGCACATAATTCTCCGTATATACAATTATGAGCGTTCCACGAGTCGGCAAACCATACAAGGAACAATAGGAAAAAAAGAAGAAAAAGTATCCCTCCTTTTCATTGTCCCTGGACGGAGCGAAAATGCGACTGCTCTGGCCGACTGCCAGCTGTTAATTGAGACTCACGGAGAGTTCAATCCGGGAAAAAAAATACTGTCCAATAACACGTTTTTGTTTTCTTTCGGTTGGTTTAATCCATTAATTTACCACACAATTATTTAATGCTTCTAGTTCTGTGTGTGTGAAGGAGGAACGTTAGCGCAGCCCGCCAGTACAGACAATTCAAAACAACAAAGACGTTGCTTCCCTGACGTCACTTCCACTGGGTCATACACCAATCACAGTTCCCATATCTGTCACGTGGGAAGGCAAATGGGAGCACATGTGTAAAGTAACTAAGTACATTTACTTAAGTACTGTAGTACGGTGTGCAATACCGTTAATTTCAGTGAACGTATCTTTTAGGTATTTGTACTAAGTATTTGAGTATTTCCAATTTCCAGTATGTTTACTTCTACTCCATTGCTCAGAGGCAAATATTGTACTTTTACTCCACTACATTTATTTGAAACCTTAATTACTAGTTATTTTGAAGATTTTGATTACTACAATGCCACAGAGTGTGAGTAGATCTGCTATTTTCAAAAGGTTTCATACTTTATAAAATTGGAAACTTGTGATGAGGGACATTCTGGGACAATTAGTGCTTTCTACTTTTAGTAGGCTACTTTATAAACCTTAGCAATACTTTGCACTTTTACTCAAGTAAATTTTGAATTCAGGACATCTACATGAACAGAGAATTGTGCTGCTTGTGTGTGTGTGTGTGTGTGTGTGTGTGTGTGTGTGTGTGTGTGTGTGTGTGTGTGTGTGTGTGTGTGTGTGTGTGTGTGTGTGTGTGTGTGTGTGTGTCAGTGGTTCTCAACCTTTCAGGCAGTGACTTCCCAAAACAATCATATTTGAATTTGGAACCCCCCATTCAAAATAATCATATAGGCTAACTGCATGGGGACCCCTCTATCAAAATAATCATTTCTGAACTGGGAACCCACCAAAATAATCATGGGGACCCCCCAGAATAATGATATTTGAACTGGGGACCCCCTCCCTGATAAGCATGTGGAATCTGACTCGGTTCCACAGATATAAATATTGTGAAAATTGAAGATCTCAGTCAGAGCATGTAGATCAGCTATGCTCAAAATGTTTGAGAATTTGGCCAGTGGCCACACAGTAGTTGCTCTGACAGAGCATGATTTAAAGTCCTCCGACTCCGAGATGATGGCTGTCTCGAGGACTTTACATCTTACTACCCTAACTTAGGGTTTGACCTAAAGATGATGGATTCAGTTAGGTGTAGTCATAGCTGAGCTAGGTAAAGATTTCATCGAGTTCAGAGCTAAGGGTCTTTTCAACATGTAATTTCTAATTTGTCCGTCTAGGAGAGCCGAGTCGGCAAACAGGAACAGATTGCAGTCACAGGCAGATGACATGTCTTTCACATATGGAACAATAAAGTATACTTAGTATGCCTCTTTGGGGGACACCACCACAGATACTGGGAAGGGGTCAAGGTTCCGTTTACCTCGACCACCTACCTGTTCTGTCCCCTCCAGTAAGATTGCACTCAGCTCACAGTTGCACTATCAAGACACAGCCAACATGTCCACCTGGGAACCATATGGGCTCAATGGGTGCTACTCACCTACTGTATATATATATATATTCTTTTGCACTGTGTTTTGGGCTCAATGGGTGCTATTGGGTGCTAACACCTACTGTATATATTTTTTGCACTGTTTTTTTGTCTCTTTTTTTTTCTTTTTTTTTCTCCTGACTATATCTACTGCTGCATAGTACTGTGTTCTATCCATCTGTCATTCAATGTTATATGAGATACTTCAATGGTTTCCTGTGTAAATAAGCCAAGTGCTTTCATAGGATCTCCTTTTAGTTGACCTTGTGCCAGTGAACTGTACCATCATGAAACTGTACTTTTTTTCTATGCAAACTTCTAATAAAGTCTTCAATCGATCAAACCTGTGTACCAAATGGGCATGGGCTAGAAGTGGGCCATGGCTCTGGGTTCCATGTAGGTTCCATATGGGCTAAGTGAAGATAGATAGATAGATAGATAGATAGATAGATAGATAGATAGATAGATAGATAGATAATGCTTTTTAACAGGACTTTTTAGTTTTTTCAGAGTTCACAAGTCTTATGGCTTGGAGGAAAACACTCTTTCTAAATCTGTCCGTTCTGCTCCTGATGCTGCGGTACCTCTTACCAGAGGGCAGCAGGTGTTTGGGTGGGTAGGGTCAGACATGATCTTCTTAGCCTTTGATTTTGGCCAATGTCCTTGATGGAAGGCAGTGAAGTCCCAATAATCCTCTCCGCTGTCTTCACCACTCTGCACAGTTTTCCAATCTGTTTCACTGCAGCTACCAGACCAGAGATGCAGTTTGTCAGAATGCTCTCTATGGTAGCCCTGTAGAATGTGGTGAGGATGGGAGGGGGAAGTTGGGCTCTTCTCATCCAGCGCAGAAAGAACAGACGTTTCTGTCCTCTCTTTACAAGAGAGGCCGTGTTAGAGGACCACGTCAGGCTGTCCGTGATCTGTACCCCCAGGAACTTGGTGATGCTCACGACCTCCTGTCGTTTATGAGTAGTGGTGTGTGGCTGTGCAGGTTCCGTCGGAAGTCAACAATGATCTCCTTTGTCTTGTTGACATTCAGGTGTGTTGCACCAGCCCAACAAACTGTCTCACTTCCTCCCTGTATGGATCCTCGTTGTCCTCTCTGATGAGGCCCACAACTGTCGTGTCGTCTGCGTATTTCACCATGTGGTTAGTACTGAACCTCGCACAGCAGTTATGGGTCGCCAGGGTGAACAGCAGTGGACTCAAAACAGCCCTGCGGAGAGCCAGTACTCAGGGAGATGACGGTGAAGTTATTATTTCCAACCTGCACAGATTGAGGTTTATCTGTTAGGAAGTTCAGCAGCCAGGGCATGGGCTTGAAGTGGGAAAATTTGGTGGGTCCCATAAGGGTTATGTGTGGGCTAAGTGGGCATGGGTTAGAACTGGTCAACTATGACTGGGTCCCTTATGGGTTATGTGTGGGCTAAGTGGGCATGGGTTAGAACTGGGCAACTATGCCTGGGTCCCTTATGGGTTATGTGTGGTCTGAGTGGGAATGGGTTATAACTGGTCAACTATGCCTGGGTCCCGTATGGGTTATGTGTGGGCTGAGTGGGCATGTGGCTAAGGACCCTATAAGAGAAGTTATTTATATTTTGAACCATTTTAATTTCAATGACCCCCAGTTTGACATGCATTAGGCATGTGACCCCCCATTTAAAAGGGTATTACTATCTCTGATACCCCAATTGGTCCCTATGAGATATATCCACAGAAAGGCTGATCGATCCATTGCTTTTGCAACCTATTAATATCAGTTAAATATTTTTTCACATGAGCCCAGATAGATTGTATTTGTCAAATACAAACATATGCCATTGATGTAATGGATATTTATTGCGACAGAAGGTCGAAGTTTACCATAAGAAATGTTACAGCTTGTCCGCGTCCGTGTAGATGTGTAGACCTGTACCCATTTTTATGAGTTTCTATAGGTTTGCTGCTCTGACATCATGCTCTGATGTCACTGTGATGTCAGGGGAACCACTCTACCAGAATGGGTTTGACACTCTGACATCACGCTCTAGCTTCACTGTGATGCCACACTAACAGAATTCCTTTTCATGCCCATATATGGAGTTCAATGATGTCATCAATATATAATCTATCTATAAATGCGACAAATCTCTGTCTGCGTGTCTGCGTGTATGTAATCCGCGTATCTCGAGAACCGTTCGTCCCACCGGCTTCAGATTCGGCACGCGCGTTCCCCGCCGCGACGCGGAGTGCAGTGCCGGGCCTCGACCCGACCCGACGCACGGTTTTCCCGAACCGGCGCAAAACGTTCGGAATCTCCTTATGCGCAAATCGGCGCAAAATCGGCACAAGCGCTGACTCATTGTGACATCACTGCAGTGCCGGGCGCAAGCGCTGAGTCATTGTGACATCACTGCAGTGCCGGGCCTTGCCTCGACCCGACAGATATCTCCGTATATGGGCATAAGACTGAGAACTCCATATATGGGCATATGGGCAGATACAGAGATCTCCATATATGGGCATATATAGACAGATATCTCCGTATATAGGCATAAAAGGGACACAGACTGATACAGAGATCTCCATATATGGGCATATGGGCAGATACAGGGGCCTAGCCTCGACCCGACAGATATCTCCGTATATGGGCATAAAAGGGACACAGACAGATATATGGGCAAAACGGGTCCTATGACAACAGGTATATTGGGGTTTGCATTAAAGGGTGGGGCAGAGATCTCCATATGGCATATATGGGCATAAAATGGATGCAGAATCACAAAGATCTCCATATACGGGCATAAAGGGACACAGACAGACAGATACAGATATCTCCATATATGGGCATAAAATGGACGCAAATAGACAGATATCTCCATATATGGGCATATATGGGCATAAAATGGACCCAGAACTATATCTGCAGTGATCTCCATATATGGACATAAAATGGACACACACAGAAAGACAGATGGTCAAAACGGGTCCTATGACAACAGGTATAATGGGGTTTGCATTAAAGGGCGGGGCATTCATTCACTATTTACATTGTTCCCGAGTTGGCCAGGTCGCCGACTAGTATATATAATGATGCCCTGTTAGAGAGATCCCTGTGAGGCCAGGGGGAACAAATCCCTTTTATGCCCATATATGGAGATATGGAGATCCCTGTGATGACAGGGGAACAAATGCCTTTTGTGCCCATATATGGAGATCCCTGATGTATCCACATCCCTGATGTCCACCTCACTGTGGCGCGACTTTGCCCTTTAGGGTGAGGTCGCTTTTCGCCCTGAGGCGTCTTACTTCTTTACTGTATTTGTGAGACAAATATATATCCTTAGATGTGTGTGCGCACACGCGCGTGTGTGTGTGTGTGTGTGTACTGGACCTACACAGTTCTAACCTGTGCAAAATCAGCTCATATAAGGCCCATATGAGACACATACATGGTTGACCAGTTCTAACCCATATCCACTCAGCCCACACATAACCCATACGGGACACAGCTATGGTTGACCAGTTCTAATCCATGCCTAGTTAGCCCATGCATAGCCCATATGAGAACCAGATATGGGTGACCAGTTCTAAACCATGCCCACTTAGCCCATACATAGCCCTTATGACACCCAGACATGGACATACAGGCAGGTAGATACACAATCCCACCCTCCTAAAATTAGTATGGGATTACCCTCTCTCTCTCCCTCTTTACCATAACGATTTGTGACTTATATCCTATTAACCATCAATCCATCCCTCCATCTCTTCATCCATCCATCCATCCATCCATCTATCCATCTTACATGTTATACAATGGTCTTGTCTCTTGAACATAGTGTTTAATTTATTTATTTGTTTATTTATTCGATCAATTCTTTGCTTTTGTGGCCTATTAGTATATGTAAAATATTTTTCACATGAGCCTAAATGTATGTCACACGCAAAGATATGCCATTGATGTAGTTGTGAAGTAGATCAATTATACTGTATTTGTGACACACAGATATGACCAGTTCTAACCCGTGCCCAGTTAGCCTACATATTGCATACAGGACCCAGCCATGGTTGACAAGTTCCAACCCATGCCCAGGTACCCCACACAAAGCCCAGATATGGGTGACCAGTTCTAACCTGTGCCCACTTAGCCCATATAAAACTCATACGGGACCCGGCTATGGTTGAACAGTTCTAACCCATGGCCCACTTAGTCCATACATAGCCCATATGAGACCCAGCTTTGGTTGACCAGTTCTAACCCATGCCCTCTTAGCCCTTAAGGGACCAAGACACACGTGACCAGTTATAACTCTTGCCCACTCAGCCCACACATAACCCATAAGGGACAGAGGCATAGTTGACCAGTAATAATCCATGCCCACTCAGCCCACACATAACCCATAAGGGATGCAGGCATAGTTAACCAGTTCTAACCCATGCCCACTTAGCCCATAAGGGACCCAGACCCACATGATCAGTTACAACCCATGCCCACTCAGCCCAGAGATAACCCATAACGGACCCATGCATAGTTGACCAGTTATAACCAATGCCCACTTAGCCCAGACATAACCCATAAGGGACCCAGACACGCATGATCAGTTCCAACCCATGCTCACTTAGCCCACACATAACCCATAAGGGACCCAGGCATGGTTGACCAGTTCTAACCCATGCCCACTTAGCCCACACATAACCCATAAGGGACCCAGGAATAGCTGACCAGTTCTAAACCATGCCCACTTAGCCCACACATAACACATAAGGGACCCAGGCATAGCTGACCAGTTCTAAACCATGCCCACTTAGCCCATAAGGGACCCAGACATGCGTTACCAGTTATAACCCATGCCCACTCAGCCCACACATAACCCATAAGGGACCCAGGCATGGTTGACCAGTTCTAACCCATGCCCAATTAGCCCAGACATAACCCATAAGGGACCCAGGCTTAGCTGACCAATTCTAAACCATGCCCACTTAACCCACACATAACCCATAAGGGACCCAGGCATAGCTGACCAGTTCTAAACCATGCCCACTTAGCCCACACATAACACATAAGGGACCCAGGTATAGTTGACCAGTTCTAAACCATGCCCACTTAGCCCATAAGGACCCAGACATGCGTGACCAGTTATAACCCATGCCCACACATAACCCATAAGGGACCCAGGCATAGTAGACCAGTTCTAACCCATGCCCACATAACACATAAGGGACCCAGGCATAGTTGACCAGTTCTAACCCATGCCCACTTAGCCCACACATAACCCATAAGGGACCCAGGAATAGCTGACCAGTTCTAAACCATGCCCACTTAGCCCATACATAACACATAAGGGACCCAGGTATAGTTGACCAGTTCTAAACCATGCCCACTTAGCCCATAAGGACCCAGACATGCGTGACCAGTTATAACCCATGCCCACACATAACCCATAAGGGACCCAGGCATAGTAGACCAGTTCTAACCCATGCCCACATAACACATAAGGGACCCAGGCATAGTTGACCAGTTCTAACCCATGCCCACTTAGCCCACACATAACCCATAAGGGACCCAGGAATAGCTGACCAGTTCTAAACCATGCCCACTTAGCCCACACATAACACATAAGGGACCCAGGCATAGTTGACCAGTTCTAAACCATGCCCACTTAGCCCATAAGGGACCCAGACATGTGTGACCAGTTATAACCCATGCCCACTCAGCCCACACATAACCCATAAGGGACCCAGGCAAAGCTGACCAGTTCTAAACCATGCCCACTTAGCCCACACATAACACATAAGGGACCCAGGCATAGTTGACCAGTTCTAAACCATGCCCACTTATCCCATAAGGACCCAGACATGCGTGACCAGTTATAACCCATGCCCACACATAACCCATAAGGGACCCAGGCATGGTTGACCAGTTCTAAACCATGCCCACTTAGCCCACACATAACCCATAAAGGACCCAGGCATAGTTGACCAGTTCTAAACCATGCCCACTTAGCCCATAAGGACCCAGACATGCGTGACCAGTTATAACCCATGCCCACAAATAGCCCAAAAGGGACCCAGGAATGGTTGACCAGTTCTAAACCATGCCCACTTAGCACACACATAACCCATAAGGGACCCAGGCATAGTAGACCAGTTCTAACCCATGTCCACTTAGCCCATAAGGGACCCAGACACGCGTGACCAGTTATAACCCATGCCCACTAAGCCCACAAATAACCCATAAGGGAACCAGGCATAGTTGACCAGTTCTAAACCATGCCCACTTAGCCCACACATAACCCATAAGGGACCCAGACATAGTTGACCAGTTCTAACCCATGCCCACTTAGCCCATAAGGGAACCAGACATGCGTGACCAGTTATAACCCATGCCCACTAAGCCCACGAATAACCCATAAGGGACCCAGACATAGTTGACCAGTTCTAACCCATGCCCACTTAGCCCATAAGGGACCCAGACATGTGTGACCATTTATAACCCATGTCCACTAAGCCCACACATAACCCATAAGGGACCCAGGCATAGTTGACCAGTTCTAACCCATGCCCACTAAGCCCACACATAACTCATAAGGGACCCATGCATAGCTGACCAGTTCTAAACCATGCCCACTTAGCCCACACATAACCCATAAGGGACCCAGGCATAGTAGACCAGTTCTAACCCATGCCCACTTAGCCCATAAGGGACCCAGACACGCGTGACCAGTTATAACCCATGCCCACTAAGCCCACAAATAACCCATAAGGGACCCAGGCATAGTTGACCAGTTCTAAACCATGCCCACTTAGCCCACACATAACCCATAAGGGACCCAGGCATAGTAGACCAGTTCTAACCCATGCCCACTTAGCCCATAAGGGACCCAGACATGCGTGACCAGTTATAACCAATGCCCACTCAGCCCACACATAACCCATAAGGGACCCAGGCATAGTAGACCAGTTATAACCCATGCCCACTTAGCCCATAAGGGACCCAGACACGCGTGACCAGTTATAACCCATGCACACTAAGCCCACAAATAACCCATAAGGGACCCAGGCATAGTTGACCAGTTCTAAACCATGCCCACTTAGCCCACACATAACCCATAAGGGACCCAGGCATAGTAGACCAGTTCTAACCCATGCCCACTTAGCCCATAAGGGACCCAGACATGCGTGACCAGTTATAACCAATGCCCACTCATCCCACACATAACCCATAAGGGACCGAGGCATGGTTGACCAGTTCTAAACCATGCCCACTTAGCCCACACATAACCCATAAGGGACCCAGACATAGTTGACCAGTTCTAACCCATGCCCACTTAGCCCATAAGGGACCCAGACATGCATGACCAGTTATAACCCATGTCCACTAGGCCCACACATAACCCATAAGGGACCCAGGCATAGCTGACCAGTTCTAAACCATGCCCACTTAGCCCACACATAACCCATAAGGGACCCAGGCATAGTAGACCAGTTCTAACCCATGCCCACTTAGCCCATAAGGGACCCAGACACGCGTGACCAGTTATAACCCATGCCCACTCAGCCCACACATAACCCATAAGGGACCGAGGCATGGTTGACCAGTTCTAAACCATGCCCACTTAGCCCACACATAACCCATGAGGGACCCAGGCATAGTAGACCAGTTCTAACCCATGCCCACTTAGCCCATAAGGGACCCAGACACGCGTGACCAGTTATAACCCATGCCCACTCAGCCCACACATAACCCATAAGGGACCCAGGCATGTTCGACCAGTTCTAACCCATGCCCACTTAGCCCACACATAACCCATAAGGGACCCAGGCATGGTTGACCAGTTCTAACCCATGCCCACTTAGCCCACACATAACCCTCATGGGACCCAGCCCAGGTTGCCCACTTATAGCCCATGCCCACTTAGCCCACACGTAACCCTCATGGGACCCAGCCATGGTTGCCCACTTATAGCCCATGCCCACTTAGCCCACACAAAACCCTTATGGGACCCACCAAACTTGCCCACTTCAAGCCCATGCCCACTTAGCCCACACAAAAACCTGTATGGGACCCACCTAGTTTGCCCACTTCTAGCCCATGCCCACTTGGTACCCAGTTACCCACACTGGGCCCATATGGTACCCAGGTGGACATGTTGGCTGGGTAGTAACTGAATCGAAAAATCGATTTCAATTTGCAATGATCTACTATATCGTTTGCAAAAGCAAAGAAAATGAAAAAGAGGGGTCTAATATACCTTTCCATTCCATATAGCTACTCTTGGTCTATCGATAAATGTGTGTAATCTCTGTGTTCATGTCAACGTGGGTTTGTCCATATCTGTTGAAATATAATGTCCATATATTTGCTAGATAATCACAGCGTTTTTCATAATAATAGATTTTTTACACGTTTTACACAGATTTAATTTCTTAGCTAAATAGTTACTATATCGATTTTAAATCATTGGATCGAATCGTATCGTATCACTATGAATGAACCAATATCGTTCATGTATCGTATTTTTAACCATGTATCGTGATGCGTATCGTATCGCTGTTAAAATGTATCGTTACACCACTAGTAATTATATTCATTCATCAAGTATTCATCTGGTGCAATAATCCAGCCCCTCTTTGACTACGGAGTCCACGTATGGTATCGTGACGCACCACAAGCCCTGAAAACTAAACTCCAAACAGCCCAAAATAAACTAATTAGGGTCCTGCTTATCCTTCCCTATCAGACTCACCTCACCGCTACTCACCAGTTAAGAGTGGGGTGGCTCAGAGTAGATGACAGAGTACAGCAACTTGCAATGGGCCTGGTGTACAAGATACACTACACCACTATGATACCCAAGTACCTTTCAAAATACTTTATAAACATTAAGGATGTCCATAATTACAACACCAGAGGCAGCGCCACAGATCACTTTCAACCCAGAGTCAAAACCAACAAAGGGTCAAACTCTTTTTTCTGCTATACCACCAAAATGTGGAAAGCCTTACCGAAGGCCATAAAGGAGTGTGGATCACTAGCATCCTTTAAAATTGCCCTGAAAAACCACTTACAGGCAGCAGCCGTTCGCAACTGGTAAAAAATTAACCTAGCCCAACCCTACCCTCCCCTGCCCCTTCTTTGTATATACTGTTTGTTTTAGACTTACTGTCTTTTTTTTTTGTTTTTCTTTACATATCTACTGCATAGTACTGTGTTCTATTTGTCTGTCATTCAATGTTATATGAGATACTTCAATGGTTTCCAGTGGAAATAAGCTTTTCATGGATCTCCTTTTAGTAGACCTTGTACCAGTGAACTGTACCGTCATGAAACTGTACCTTTTCCTATGCAAACTTCTAATAAATTCTTCAATCAATCAATCAATCAATCAATCAAAACAATGCTCATTGCTAATATAGAGTAACCCTATTGTTATGTTACACATGTGTGAACCTAAATGAATCATAATGATGTAATCCTGTATTGTTATTTTATTCTTATTATTTTATACTTATTTTATACATTTCAGTTATTCAATTTTATTTATTTATTTCAGTTATTCAATTTGATCTATTTTATGTTTCTTACCTTCTCACGCTTTTAATCCAAAGAGACTTACAATAAGCAGGTAATACATCAATATAATAAGCAAGATAATATGTCAGTACATCAACAGCAATACAACAAATGCATAGAAATATCAATCTAGAAAAACAATAACAACATACATGTTGCAGCCTCCTCCCTTTGGAACACACTCCCAGCCTCACATCAAAGCCGCCAGGGAGACTTTGAGTACCCAGAAAAGCACTATATAAATTGGATGTATTATTATCCCACAACCTTTATTAGAATCGCCCCAAAAAATAGTGTGTTGGTTTGTCCGTTGGTCCATCTGTAACTACACGTTCAGCAGTTGCTCAATTGTCTAAAAAACATAATACAAAAATCAATAACGCATGTGCCTTGCCCAACATCAACTTCATCACCTTCAGATGTGTCTCTACTTCTCATATAATGCCAAAATGTTTAATTTTTTTTTTGGCATATGCACAAGCCATAGTTGACCGACGACGCGATTCACGTCACAAATGGGCGTAAACAAACACTGCCAGAGATGCAGAGATGGAGCGAGGGGGGGGGCAGTTGAGAGAGCAACGGCACAGTATAACATATGATAGGAATAGCGTGCTTTAAACCTTCTACTTTACCCTTTCTGACTTTCCTGCAATGACAACCTTAATGCAGCTAGCAACAAAGGACCTATCTCATTTCGGCATGTGCCCACATGTGTCATAATTAATCTCACAATAACTGTTCCACTCTGTCTGTCTGTATTTTATCATAATCACTCGGAGCCGTGTTGGAAACGGTCGCATTTCCCTCGGAACACGGGACTGTAATCATCATGTGTATAACCCAAGAGGACCTGTTAGGACCCGTACTGTGTGTGTGATGTTAAGGAGAAATATGGAGTCCAATCCAAGGTGACGAGTAGATGTTCCGTTTATTTAGAGACAATAGCAACAAGTCCATTTAAAACAGCATAAAGCAACTCAAGTCTAGAGTATTCTCTGCCCTCAGCTTTCTGCTTCGGTACAGACCCCTCTCCCAGCAGTCGCCTGGGTAATCGTACTGTCTCTCTACATACAGTCAGCTATCTAGATGGATAGGCCAGGCCAGCCTGTTTTATCACAGACAGCCTGTTGCAGCTGCTAGTCCTAATAGCCTACCTAAACAAGGCACAGGTTACAACACTATGCTATATCAAGAATAGGTTAACAGCTGCAGGAGATCCACTTATGGATCGTGCCACGGGAAAGAGTGACAACTAATAGTCACACAGTATGACAGTATTAGGGTGACCATATTCTGAAAATCCAAAAAGAGGACACTCTACCCGGCATATATATATATATATATATATATATATATATATATATATATATATATATATATTTATATATATAATTTTCCCCCCAATTCAGCAGCGAAGTGTGATGTCACTTCCGTGAAATGGCGTGAAATGACGCCCTCTACGGGGTTCATGCTGGTATTGTTTTGTATTCAAATCGCCATTGAGGAATTTGCGATCACCGCATATAAGAACTGTGTTAAAAATATAAACACACCATGTGCGCGGACATGCTCTCAGCGACAGTCTGTCCCAGACACGAGTGTCTCTCTGTAGTTTCCAACATTTAGGACAGCGTTGATTACATTTTCTCTGACAACAGGCTATATCAGATATGAATGAATATCATAAACTATGCAGAACCCCCCCGCTGACAGAAACGCGCACATGGTGTGTTTATTTTTTTAACACAGTCCTTATATGCGCCAATCGCAAATTTCCCAATGGCGATTTGAATACAAAACAATACCAGCATGAACCCCCTAGAGGGCGTCATTACGCACAAATGACGACATGGCTTCGTTTCTCTATTTCTTTTTCTATTACTAGTTTACCGCTCAATTATGCCCTATACCACTAATAGCCTATTATGTATTCAATTTTGAGGGGGTTCCAATTGGACCCTTTACAAATCTATTAATAGGCTAGAGATCCACTGATAAAGACAAGTATGCCTTTTGGCTCCTGTATGAACGTTCAGCTTTGTAACTAAATAAAAGAGAGGTAGCCCATTATTCAAACCGCCGTATCTTCTGCTTTACAAGGTTGTAGAAAAGATTCTGTCAATTTAGTTAGCAGAAGAGCTCTCACCTTGTACAGACTGTCTTGTAAGCTGTGCATTTCATCAGTGATTGAAAGCCGCGGTCGTCGTGAGCACCTTCGCCTCGCCGATACGCATCCGTAGAGCCGTCTCCCGTCATTTTTAGACCAGGATTGAGGGAGTAGCAGGCAAGATTCTGACAAACAGTTTCTGACCTCGCTTGTTCAGATTATTTCCATCAAAAAGATGCTTGCGGTCCCAGAAGAAACTAAAGTTGTCAATGAATTGCATAGATTCATTGATACATGTGGTTGAAAGCCACTTACTCAATGCAGATAGTCTACTAAAATGTTCATCTCCCCCTCTCATAGGCGGAAGTGGTCCACTGATGCATACCTCAATGTCACTATTCAGGTTGCTCAGTGTGGTGAAAAGAGCAGTGAAGCCCTGCTTTAGGATTTCCGACTGTTTTTCTTCTGTGTCACATGTTCCAACGTGCATGATCAGGTTCTTCACAGTTGGGTATGAAGCTACAAGATCCAGGATCCTCTCATTCATGTCAGAGACTCTGTCTTTGGGAAAACATAGCACTTTTCCATTTCCGATGCTTTTCACATCTCTCACAGCATCATCTCCAACAATAAGAATTTCAGTGTCCGAGTCATTCTTGTTTCTTACCCTGGTGGGTTCCTCTGACTGCATTGTCAGCTGGCTGGGTGATGCACCCTCTCTGTCATCCGACAGAGATCCAGAGTCCTCCAGCAGTGGCATGAATCTGTTAGCCAGTTGCACACACGGTTGGACTGCATTGTTCTTGTTTCCAGCCTTCTTTCCTTTTACAGTAGTCCACTCTTGAGTAGCGTTGTTTCTGGACTGTTAGTAGTGCAAGCCAATCATCAGTGATAACCAGGCTCTCTGTTCGGCCTGTTATCCTTCCTTTCATGTCCTTTTGCTTTGCACGAAGTGTCTTATCCAGTCCTCTGCGCTGTTTTAAATGGAATAGTTCAGTTTCTAACACTGCTATCCTCTGGAACAGTTTCTGATAATCCGGATACATCTTGTCTAACGGTTGCACTAGCTCTCCTATTTTGCCTTCCTAAATGAAGTTGCACAAACATCCACTGTACGTCACCTCAGTTGTCCATATCAGATGTCCATATTCCAGTCCTTGCTCACAGAACGCTTCCTTCCTGCTGTCCAACAAGCAGTAAATCTCAGAACCGAATCCAAATGAAGTTATCTGCTCGAACAGAGTAATTCATCTCGGTATAGGACCTCCAAAATGTCAAAGAGAAATATGAGTCCAATCCAAGGTGACGAGTAGATGTTCCGTTTATTTAGAGACAATAGCAACAAGTCCATTTAAAACAGCATAAAGCAACTCAAGTCTAGAGTATTCTCTGCCCTCAGCTTTCTGCTTCGGTACAGACCCCTCTCCCAGCAGTCGCCTGGGTAATCGTACTGTCTCTCTACATACAGTCAGCTATCTAGATGGATAGGCCAGGCCAGCCTGTTTTATCATAGACAGCCTGTTGCAGCTGCTAGTCCTAATAGCCTACCTAAACAAGGCACAGGTTACAACACTATGCTATATCAAGAATAGGTTAACAGCTGCAGGAGATCCACTTATGGATCGTGCCACGGGAAAGAGTGACACCTAATAGTCACACAGTATGACAGTATGGCAGTCATAGATCAAATAAAAATTTTGTTCATTACAATGTTTTACTAAATACTTCATAATTTCCATGACAGTGACGTGTGTGTACTTTCTGCTTGGCAAACTATAAAGCAAGCAAGCAATCACTCAATGTGTGTGTGTGCGCTGGCGACGCGAGATACGAGAGAGAGAGAGAGAGACAGACAGACAGACACGAGAGAGAGAGACGAGTGGGAGCAACCTTAATACCTATTTAATTTTGTCGACGGGTTTTCGAATTGTCACCAGATCTTCTATAGTTTTGTTTTTCTATTGCAAAGTGCTCCAACTCTTCAATCGATCAGTCTATACAACAACACCCCTTAAGCTGGCCATACACTAACAGATAATCTTGCCCGACTGAATCGGGTAGCATTAAACACTACAGGATCATTTTTTTCAGATTCTCTGACCAGATTATCTAAACGGGCTCACACTTGCCGTTTTGAAAAGTCGGGCGCTCCGCACGCTACGGGATTCTATTCAGATTGAGTCGGGCCTGAACAAAGCAATAATACATAATATAATGATCAATACAAAATGTCACGGGGACTGTTCGCCTTGCAACACACACACACACGCACGCGCACACAAACAAACACATTAACGTGTTATCCACACAACACACCATCGCATCGCTTCGCGCAATGGAGGGGGAAAAAAAACGCTTCAATAAGGAATTTGTGTCCCATTTTGATTATAATATGAGTTCACTTTGACACGTTTGTTTCATGTCCATCCATGCCTCTGTTCAACTCTGACTTTCACCCTCTCTCTCCGCTGCTAAACTGGTCAAGTGCTGCGTGCCGAGTGCTTCTCATGGAGCCTGATTTATGATTAGTCGTATGACTGTGTGGCGCACAGAACATTAGATTTCCAAGATCAAACTGTGTCGCTCCGCGCCACGTTGGAGGGTTTGTAGATCAGGCAGTGGGCGTGTACTTGCAAGAGCAAAGCGAGATGTGTCAGACAGTCACTCGTGTGCTGTTGGGAACTGGGAACGCGACTATTTCTGCTGATATAAAACAAACCTGTATTGCGTTTTAATTCCCATCGCAAGCAGTCATGATACAACCTGGGCGGATGGATGTGGACGGTATGAAAAGTGTGTCTGCGTGCGCGCGCGTGTGCATGTATGTGTGTGTGTGAGAGAGAGAGGGAGAGATGGAGAGAGAAAAGAGAGAGAGAGATCTGTCGACCAGCAGCTGTCTTTCTCTCGGTCACCCGCTGCTATTCCAGACGAGTAGGGATCCCAGAAACTCCTTTGAATTACTACACATGATCATTCAAACATGCTTTCCCCTTTCTCTCATAACTTGCCTGTCATCATAACACAAGTGCTTCAAAACAGATTCATGCAACCTTGAATATATTTGTCTGTTTCTTTAATTTGACGACACTGTATACTACTAAGAACACACTGTCACCCATCATTCCATGTTCTACAACAACCTCATAATAAAAAAAATATTCAACAGTACCATTGTACACTTTATTTCAACATAATATTTAACTTTGCCTTTCCTACTACACTACACATCCCATGCCACCTAAACAAACGCACAGGGGGTGCTTTTTTCTATCTTATTATAACCCACCCAGCCAAAACAGAGCAGGCCACCCTGTACCTGAGGGGTTGTAATTCTGAAACTATTGTATAAATCTTACAGACTCAAGCCCCCGCAGGGGGCTTTCTTCTAGTTATTATTATTATTTACATGTGTATACTCACATTGTTATTGCAGCTGTACCAGTCCGTTGTATTGTATTGTAAAGTACTGTAAAGTACCTACTGCTATACCGTATGAAACAGAGCTGCTACCTTTAAATGCATTTTGAGAAAAATGCTGTTATTTGTTCCAAAAGCTTTATAGCCTACCCTGTATGATATAAAATGTCACAATGCGACATAGCTCTGTTTACACAATGCTTTACCCCCTCCCAATGTATATATGTTCCCCATTTTCAACTGTTTTTATTTTATTTTATTTGTGACACTTGCTTTGGCAATGTAAACGTATGTTTTCTCATGCCAATAAAGCTTGTTACTGAATTTCCCCCTTGGGATAATAAAGGTATCTATCTATCTATCTATCTATCTATCTTGTTTGAATTGTAAAGTAACCTTTATAAGTAAAGTGGCTTCAGCTTTTCTTTTGAGAAAGAAGACTATTGTACGACTGTGTTTGTTAACAATACCATTGCCATTAATATTATTATTTTGTCATACTCTGGTTGTTATGATGTATACACGTTTACCGTCAGAAAAAATGTGGAGCATAATAACACACAACTGTTTGTCTTTAAACAGAATTAAATCTACATACATGACTACAAGGAATTGCATAAAACCGTGGAAATCGTGGAAAGTAATCAACCAGCAGGCCGATATGTCTGCATGCACACAGAGCTGAGCTAAAGATAAATAAAACACTATAGGCTACTAATGTTAACCTTAACCAGTCTATTATATTTAGGGATCGATCCATACCGTTATAAGGAGCCTAACAAAGTTCGGTTCGGCACTAGGCAAACCCAAATATGGTTCGCATCTCCCGGTTCGGGGGGGCGTCAACCGACTAAATTCGGCTCTACGGTGCTGACGAAATGTTGTGACCTCCCGACTTAATTTCGGTACTCAGCGGTGTCTTCTAATTCATTCAGCCCGGTGCATATTCTCGGCTGTAAATCCAAGGAAACAGCGGTCGTTTGGGAGGGAGACACGCCGACTTCCAAATGCTTGTGTGGCCGTGTGTTGGGCATCGCAGAGCGGATACATACGAGTGGTGGACTGGGAGGCGCGCGCGCGACACACACACACACACACACACACACACACACACACACACACACACACACACACACACAGCTTTGGTGCATGTCTTGCTAGTGCTACTCGCCGACCGTTTTAAAGAGAAAAGAAAAGCATAGACACAACTTTGCTAATGTTCCGTGTTGTCCACGACGAGTTGTGACTGCGTGATGATATGCATGCAGCAAGAGAGGCGGCCGCGGCACGTCTATAATGTGAGCTTGTAGATTAAATGTTTTCGACGTTTGTGAGAGTGAGTGAGAGAGAGAAAGAGACCTATGGAAGAGACCCCGTGTCCCCGTCACTGGTGCTGCTGCCTGCTGGAGGCGGGCTGCCTGCTGGAGCTGCCTGCTACTCACTGGACTTCAAGTCATTCAACGTGCAGCAGCGCCAGGGCAAGTCAAATATGTATCCGCCCTGCAATGCTCATTCATCGGCCACAAACGTTGTCATGCCACGGACCTCCAATATTTAAGCGACTTCGGCACTATAGCCGTTAAGAAAGTATGGATGAACTCCCCCCGAACCTAAATAATTTCGGGTCGGGGAGCACTCCCGAACCGAAATTAGTTAGGGTCCTTATAACGGTATGAAACGACCCTAGAGCTAAATAAAATAGGACTAACATTATCTTTAACCAGTCTATTATAATATTTGAAGTAAAACATATACAGTTTCCCCATAATCGGGTCAGAGCTAATTCTGGTCAACAGAATTTGACTTCCGCATAAACTCATTTCAGCTGTGTTTATTTTGCGGCATTTTGCATATTATTGTCATCATCACCTTGGGGAAGGGATGAAACTGCTACGCATAAAACCAGTCACACCAGTTAAAGGGACATTCCAATTTTTTCAAGTTTTTAAGTTGCTTGATTCAGTATTATGATATCTGATATGTTATCAGACACACTGATAGTGGGGGGGGGGGGGGGAATTTAGTGTAAGACACTTTGGATGGCACCACACCAGCAAAGTGGCATGATACAACCCAATGAAACATATATTGGTGGTTGTTGGTTGCAACTTTTTGTGTATATAAGTCTGGATTGGTGATTACAGAAATAAAGATTAAAGTAAAATTGCACTACATGCGTTATGTTTATCACAGTAGAGCAGTTGTTCTTGAGAGCGTTGGTACTCCTCTGTGAAACGTGTCCTTTGTCAGCGACCCAGCAGACGACATCTCATAACTCATATTTTGTTCCATACCCACAGGTTGATAATCACACGTCTGTGGAGTTTCTGTTACGTGGACAGAATATAGACACAACATAGACATTGAACAATATACACTACTGTGGAAAAGAAAACACAGGGGAAAAGAACCCTAGTGTCCCTATTCTGGGCAGTCTGTCTCTATGAAGCTCCTGTGAGCTTATAGATCGGCTATTTTCAAAATGTCTGCCTCTTTCTTATATTATTGCCAATGTTTGACAGTTTTATAGTATAGTTTGTTGATTGCTTTTGATGCAGGACATCTTTTTTTAAGGTATTATAATATCTTATAAAAGTACTTTACTGTTATCTGGGGACCTCTCCCAAAGTCATGTGAGGACCCACAGGTTGAGAACCACTGTTTTACTAGAGACAAACTATCAATTTTACTTGTTCTTTTTATCTATTATCACAATCCAGTTCATTCATGGGTTTCATTTATAGCGGAGCGGTTAAGTGCTACGATCTTTCATTTTATGATAAAAGCGTGAAAATTGGCATGAGCAGTCTCCATGGGTCACTTGACAAGAAAATTGTCCTAGGCAATTGAAATTTCAATATGGCGGCCATTTTTCAAGATGGCCAACACCTTAGTGCAGAATTTAAGTAATGTAATGGTATATTTGGTGATACAAGCATGAAAATTGGCATGAGCAGTCTCTGTGGGTCACTTGACAATAAGCCACCCACAGCCACTTGAAATTTCAAGATGGCGGGCATTTTTCAAGATGGCCACCACTGTAGTGAAGCAATTAAGTGATATAAGGGTTTATTTGGTGATACAAGCATGATAATTTACATGAGCAGTCTCTGTGGGTAACTTGACAATAAGCCACCCACAGCCACTTGAATTTTCAAGATGGCGGCCGTTTTACAAGATTGCCACCAGCCCACCACCTAAATGGAGCATTAAGCAATAGAATGGTTTAGTTAGTGACACAAGTATACGCAAATTGATATGAGCAGTCTTTATGACAAGAAATCACTTCCAGCCACTTGAAATTTCTATTTTCAAGATGGCCCCCTGGATCCTCAAAAGGTACATTTTCTCATATAAATGTATGTATTTTTCATTAAGGACGATTTGGTGTTATTCCATTTTAGATTATGTTAAAGAACAACTTTTAACACATCAAAATACAACTGTGTGGATCATAGAAAGATTAGAAAAGAGAGATTATCTGCACTACCAGGACACGCTGGTGATATATCACTGCTGTTAAACTCAGAATGAGGTTCAATGTCAGCTAATTGAAAGTTAGTATCCCAAATGTTGTCTAATTACCCCAAAACAGATAGCTGCACCTGAATTGACAGGTTGTGCCAGCACGGGAGAGCCGAGCCAAGGTTAAACAGTATTTAAACGGCATTGGAAGAACGATTGGACCAAGTGTAGGGTTAAGGTATGAACTTAGTTGTATCCCATACATCAAAGTGCTTGGTAAAATGTGGTTCAAGGATAAACCCTCTGCCTCTGCCTAAGACATGACAGAAGCCATCATAACAGTTGAGAAAACTAACTGGGACAGATGTTTCATTTGTCAGCAGGTCACAGAGGAAAAACAATTCAGCAGAGAGCACAATCTTGGTTATGATACCATTGCAAGAAATGTTCCATTATTTCAGAACAAAAAAAAACATTGCATGGATGCACCTCAGTGATGTAGCCCAAGCTCATCAGGATTTCGGGTCTCGCAACATCATGCCCCTCACTTGGTTGACCCAGCCGGGGTTGATTAAGTCCCGATTTATGTCCCGGTAGCTACCCACCATCAGTCCCATTAAAGAAAGACAGGACCATTCACTCCACCGCTCTGGAACTACTCGGCCGAGACTGGGAGAGGAAAATCTAGCGCATGCATGGAGGGACTAAGCTTTGTGGATTGACTCCTGTCCGGGCCCCTCCTATGTCTCACCAGGTCCAGGACCTGTGCGTTGCACCATACTCCAGCCCCAGACATTTCACTCAGGAGTGGTGGATTTTGAGCCACAATGGTACTGCAGGCTCCACCTGGCCCAATGGTGGTGATGCATGCAGGCTCCGCTTGTGGCTTGAATGGCCCTCCTAAAGGCCTCACAGTGGGGTTGTTGGGCTTCTTCCTCATGGAAGACACAAGCTGGGGCGCTAACCCAACCTGCTCCCGGATGTCGTCTACATTCCGGCTGTCACCCGTCTCTCTGGTGGTCACCAGACTATTCCTGGTTGTCATGTAGTCTATTATATGAGTCACTATAAATAAAATCAATGCTTTTCCTATCTTACTTAGTCCAACCCGACTAGATGAAGGTGATGGTATAGAAAGCACATTGACAAGACACACGGCAAAATATCATTCAAGCTGTAAACAACACAGAGCTGGAAAGGGCCCAAAAGAGAGCATCTACTGCTGCTGAAGACACCAAAGATATCATGTCAAGAGGCCAAGAAGATCCCAGCCCTCAAAAGCTTTGTGCTTTATCTGTGAAGATGACAGTGCAACGTCCCCCTTACAGGACGCAATGACAATGAAACTTAATGAAAGGGTTAATGAATGTGCCAGGAATCTAAGTGACAAGAAGCTCCTTGCAAAGCTTATCATTGCGTCCTGTATAGGGGACGTTACATTCTCATCTTCACAGATAAAGCACAAAGCTTTTGAGTGCTGGGATCTTCTTGGCCTCTTAATATGGATATATTTGGTATCTTCTGTGTCTTCAGCAGCAGTAGTTTATCATTTTACCACATTTTACCAAGCACTTTGATGTAAGGGATACAACTAAGTTCATGCCGTAACCCTACACTTAGTCCGATCGTTCATCCAATGCCATTCAAATCCTGTGTGATCTGTACACCATCCAGTTTGTGCCCTGGTAGTGCAGATATTGACTATTTTCTAATCTATCTATGATCAACACAGTTGTATATTCATGTGTTGAAAGTGGTTCTTTAGCGTAATCTAAAATATTTTTTTCCTTAATGAAAAATACATACATTTCTATGAGAAAAGGGATCTTTTGAGGATCCAGTGGGACGCCATCTTGAAAATAGAAATTTCAAGTGGCTGGAAGTGATTTCTTGTCAGAGACTGATCATAACAATTAGCATGCTTGTGTCACTAACTAAACAATTATATTGCCTAATGCTCCATTTAGGTGGTGGCAATCTTAAAAAAGATGTCCGCCATCTTGAAATTTAAAGTGACTGTGGGCATTTTCTTGTCAAATGAGCCTTTGAGACAGCTCATGGCAATTTTCATGCTTGTATCACCAAATAAACGATTATATCACTTCAGTGCTCCCTAAGGTGGTGGCCATCTTGAAAAATGGCCGCCATCTTGAAATTTCAAATAGCTGTGGGTTGCTTATTGTCAAGTGACCCACAGAGACTGTTCATGCCAATTTTCATGCTTGCATCATCAAATAAACCCTTATATCACTTAATTGCTTCACTACGGTGGTGTCCATCTTGAAAAATGGCCGCCATCTTGAAATTTCAATTGCCTCGGACAATTTTCTTGTCAAGTGATCCATGGAGACTGTCCATGCCAATTTTCACGCTTTTATCATGAACTGAAAGATTCTGGTGAAAAAAAGCAGTTAGCCGCTCCGCTATTAGTCCAGTACACCGTTCATGTTGAGGACCAACACAGGTGTTTCAATTGTCTGATTGTCATAGAACTAAATGTTCTAAGCCAATCAATTAGTACACCTGTGTTGGTCGTCAACGGTGTAGGACTACACAACTCTATGGGACTACAACATTAAAGCATCGTCGTCGATTGGCCATGACTGCTCACGTGACACGCACGCACGCACACACGTACGCACGCACGCACGCCAGAACACGGACACGTGGTTATAATAGGATGATTTATGAATTGATATTAGGCTATGTTCTGTGATTATTACACAAGTTACAGCATAAGCTAAGTCTGGATGAGAGTAGGCTGTCTACAGAGG
>NC_137815.1:50227521-50266355 GCF_963921795.1 Nannobrachium achirus
CTTATTTTAGTCCCCTCAATAGTGTATACTTAAAGACCAGTAGTATACCAGTAAAACGCCTAAGGGCGACAAGCAACCACGGCCTAAAGGGCGAGGTAGTGCCATCCTTGTATGCCCATAGTATGGAGATCCCTGCTCTGAGTATCTGACATCACTGTGATGTCACCTGTTTATGCCCATACATGGAGATCCCTGCCCTGAGTATCTGACATCACTGTGATGTCACCTGTGATGTCAGTGATGTGTCAGGGGAACCACAGTGTCAGGTGTTACGCGTCCGTCCAGACGGCCGGCCGGATGACAGACAGTAATCTGATAGTAAACTGCCACCTACGGTCGCAACTGGTAGAGGCTGAGTCTGACATAAGTATCGCTGTTTAGTGTTTACTTTTCAGGTTTTCAGGTGAGTATTGTGTTCTTTTCCTTTTCAGGGTTTAAGGTGAGTAGTACATTTCCTTTTCAGGTTCCGGGTAAGCATGGTTTGTCTTTCTCCTCCTTTTTCCCACAGGTCCTTCAGGTGAGTACGGTAGGTACTCTGTGTTTATTTAAGCATTGTTCCCCCTACAAGCCTATGAGTGGAGTAAAACAGACAGTCACTATATTGTACATTTAATCCAATAAATGTGCGAGGAGGTTAGGAATAGTGGCATCTCTTACCGCCCTTGCCCGCTCACAGCACTTTGGAGTTCCCAGCACTGAATGAGGGAGTGGTGGTATTTGAGTTTGTGAGGAGGATGGGGTTCCACGCTGGTGTTCTGGCATCAGTCTGATGGAGCAGGTATATTGACCAGTACCTCCCCTCAATTACCTGTCCAAGATCCCTCCTCGGTGCATGTGCTGGGCCTCACTCTCCCCTCATTGGTGTCATGGTGTGCTTCTCCAAGACGCTGGACCTATAACTGGCGGGCAGTGCTTGAGCAAGATGCCACAACGTCAATTCCACTGCTGTAACAGATTGCATAATCTATTGAAAATAAATGTCAATGTCACGCGCACGCACGCACACGCACGCATGCACACACGCACGCACACACGCACGCACGCACGCACTCACGCACACACACATGCTATCTTTGTATTACTGTTTTGTTTTAGTTTTTGCAATTGCTGCAAGAGCAATGGCTTCTATTACAGCATGCTAACTTTCCAGGAAAAGAAAGACTGTAGTTTCTATTATCTTGGAGTCAACCGTCACGCTAACTCTCCACCGCACACTAATTACTGTACATGCAGAGAGAGAAGACGGAAATGGTTCCATCTTATAACAGCATCAGTGAGGACTATTAAGATAAGGCTGGATAATTGTCTCCACCAGCCGAAGGCAGGGGGAGAGTATGTTTTCGCCCCTGTCCGTCCGTGCGTCCGTCCGTCCGTCCGTCCTCCGAGTTTGTGTACAGCTAATCTCCGGCGCCGTTCGCCCGGACGCTGCCAAAATGAGCACACACACTCCCTGGATGCCAATTCAGAACCTCTGCCCCACATTTTTCAAATGGCCCTGTTCTAGCGCCCCCATGAGGCCGATGTTTGCAAAACACATTTCTGCCTCATGGTGGCGCTATAAGAGGCCGATTCGTGGTTTTACCTATAACTCCACCGATCAGTTTCTAACTTTGTAAGCGCACTCCCTGGATGCCAATTCAGAACCTCTGCCCCACATTTTTCACATGGGCCTGTTCTAGCGCCACCAGGAGGCCAATTTGTGCAAAACTACCTTTTGGCCAGTACTCCTACAGATTTTGTCCAAAAATCACGCACATCGGTAGACAGTATCTCTACAGTCATGTGATCGACACGGATCTCTGATTGTCCATATTCCATCCTGATTGGCTGAGATTGGCTTTCAAAGTTTGTAAGATTGGTCCGTTTTGGACAAAATGCCTCAAATCACAGACGCAGAGTGCAATTAACATGAAATCGCGCACACACGTTCCCACTAGGATGAGGAAGAAATGCCACTATAACAGGCCAATTCGTGGTTTTACCTATAACTCCACTGATCAGTTTCAAACTGTGTAAGCGCACTCCCTATAGGCCAAGGAAAAACCCTTTCCTTGCATTTTTCACATCAGCCTTTTATAGCGCCACCTGGAGGCCGACTTATGTAAGACACATTTTTGGATATTACTCCTTCAGATTTTACCCAAAATGAACACAAATCAGTACACAGTATCTCTACAGTCATATGATCAAGACGGATCTGTCCTGTATTAAATATTCCATCCTGATTGGCTAAGATTGGCCTCCAAACTTTGCAGGATTGATCCGTTTCAAACAAAATGCCTCAAATCAAACACAGCGTGCAATTTTAATGAAATTGTGCACGCACATTCGCAAAAGGCCAAGGAAGAAATTACACTACAAAATGTTCAAATCAGCCTCATGGTGGCGCCACGAAAGGCCTAAGATTGGTGAAGAACACATGCCACCCTTTTTAAATTGGCCTATTATACCACCACCAGGACGCATGGCTGGTGGAGACCTGTGCTCGGAAGAGCACTTCTTCTATAGTTAAGATCTCCTTTTTTGCCTGATTCATTCTTCATCTTCATTGTAGAAATAGCTCATTGCGTGTTGTGTGCAGGGGTCATCAATACGCGATCTTGTCCTTGGCAAATTCTTTATTTCTTTTTTTAAACATCATTATAATGTTCTTATTTTGATTACAAGAACCAACTAGAGCTGCACTCTGTCGAGGTGCCAACTTGCGCCTTTTGCACAAGTAGGCTATGTATGGCGCACTATGAGGTGCGCTCACCACTGGCATCACCACTGGCGATGCCAGTGACATCACCACTGCATGGCATCACCAGGAATGCAGGTCCCTCATTGGCTGTTAATGATGACGTTGCCAGAAATGCTGGTCCCTGATTGGGCTAAGGGCTTAAATGCACACAGCTACCTACCTACCTACTTACAGTATGCAGCCAAATGCAGTACTTCCACACTCTGCTGGCGCAAGTAACTAGAAAGGTGCAATTCTCGGAAATTGCAAGTGTGGTTGCACTGACACGAGTTGCGGGGAATCCACCTGGGAACTGAAGTCCGTCTTACTATTTATATTATGTATTGTGATGTCAAGTTATTGAAGAAGAAGAAGAATTTATTAGAAGGTTACATAGGAAAAAGTACAGTTTCATGACAGTGAAGCAACAGTGACAACAGTGTGTGAAGCATGACCAAAAGCTTCACTTTTCTGTTGTGCAAAGGTTAACAAAAAGCAGGTTCACTTTGCTGGCAAAAAAGTCTCGGACCGAGAACAATAGTGCAACCATACTTATTACAGAATGCCAAGTCTCAGGTTTTCTTCAGAAATATGTATTACGCTTATATTTACTATGACACTATGGCACATTAGGAGTCCACTAGTACTAGTGGTTCTCAAACGTTTTATTTGCAAGGACCCACTTATAACTATGAGTGTACTAATCAGTGTTGTTTTTGACAGCAAATTTTGATTTAGTTTTAGTCATAGTCTTTTGAATAAAATGTATTTTAGTTTTAGTCATCATTTAGTCACCTGAAAAGTTTTTAGTTTTAGTCTAATTTTAGTAGACTAAACATCATAAGATTTTAGGCGACTAAATCTACAGTTGGTTTAGTCAACTAAAATGTATTTTGGCAGGCCTTGATGACGTTGTAATGGCTGATTTTACACTTGGTTGCGTGCTGAAAATAGCCGATCTACAAGCTCACAACGCGTCGCAGCTCAGCACACAACACCTGAGAGCAACCAAACATGAAATGACTGATAAAATTCTCTTCTCCTCTAGTCCCTCCCTAACGTTTTAGTCTAGTTTTTATTTTGTTGACGAAATTGTCAATATATTTAGTCTTAGTTTTAGTCATCACAGCTTAGTTTTTATTTCGTTTTTATTTCGTTTTTGTCAGTGAAAAAAACGCAGTCGACAAACATTTTTCGTCATAGTTTTAGTCGACGAAATCAACACTGGTACTAATGTAACTAATGTAACAATTTGGAACTCTCAGAGTTACAGACATGTTATGACCATTCAGGGCTCTTTATGTGTTTCTGGTAATATTATTGTATTTTTGTATGTCCGTTGCAAAAATGGAATTTTGACAAAAATGTCCATGCACCATAAGCCAGCATGGCGATGACCCCAGGTTGTGAGCGTGTAGGTCTGCTATTTTCGGCGCACTGTGCTGTCGTGCGGCATAGAATAAAATAGGCATCACCCTCACTCACACATGCTGAGAAAGGCACACAGCTGTGTGAATGTAGGTGTCATATAGGGCCCACGCCAGATTCGACAGCTCTGTTTTTCTTTGGAGCAGCTATTGGCGCGGCTGCATGATAAAATTCCTCTCCAACATCTGTCAAGGAAATCCAAGAGCACATTTACTAAATGTTAAACACTGGCCCACGACGCCAAGCCAGATCTGATAGTGAAAACCCACCCGCCACACACGGAGCGAAACACAGTGCAGGCGCTCACACAATGTGCTAAACCCCAGTAACTTGAGTCCAAGTATAGGCCTACTTTAGATACAGTACTCCTGGGCAAATATTACTCCAGTAATACCAGTCGAAGTTGCTCATTAAGATCTTTTACTTGAGGTAAAAGTACTGGAGTAGGCCTACTTGCTTTTAAAAATATTTAAGTAGACAAAAGTTAATGTTTTTTAAGCCAATTCCCAGTTCCCCTATACTACCAAATTGAGAATATGAAGGGGAGATTTTTTTTTATCTGGGTGGGATGTTCAATACTAGCATAGTATTTTGTACCTTTTATGCAAATGTTAGATCTCAGATCTTATGTTATAACTGGCTTTAATAATCCTGCTATTTTACTTTTGAAGAAATGGGATATGGAATGTCACTATGCCTGTCCTGAGATTTCTGTCATTGAACAATGTAAATAAAAAGATTTTGAAAAGAAAAGTACAAGTAAAAGTAAATTATAATATGCTATGAGCTACAAGGCTCTCAAGTATTCAAATGACAAAGCACATTTTGTTTTTAATATCAGTGCATTCCTGTATTAAAAGTTAGACATCCTCATAGTGAAAATAGCAGATCTACAAGCTCACAATGTGTAAAATCACAATGCATTGTGAGCTTATAGATCTTCTATTTTCACTATATTTGAATTGGGGCTATTGTGTGGTTAATTCATACAGTAGCTTACTTACCGGTACATACTTTTTCTCTTCCTAGAAATGTATAGTGGAGTCAAAAGTATAATATTTGTCTTAGAGTATAAGTGTGTGCGTGCATGCGTGTGTGTGTGTGTGTGTGTGTGTGTGTGTGTGTGTGTGTGTGTGTGTGTGTGTGTGTGTGTGCGTGAGTGCGTGCGTGCGTGCGTGCGTGCGTGCGTGCGTGTGTGTGTGTGTGTGTGCTTGTGTGCGTGCACAGTTCACAACATGTGTCTGCAAGTGTTCATTTGTAACGGTTTGTATGTGTGCTGATGTGTGTGCACGATAACATACACACACACACACACACACACACACACACACACACACACACACACACACACACACACACACACACACACATCGTGCATGAGGTCTTCTCTCTCTCTCTCACTCACACACACACACACACACACACACACACACACACACACACACACACACACACACACACACACACACACACACACACACACACACACACACACACACACACACCAGGTCTGTTCCAAGCCTTCCCGAAACATCATTGTTAAATCGTATAATGGGGGCAACCATTAAAGTTGTGTTCAATGAAGTTAAACCCTGTTAAACAACCTCTTTTTTCCCTCTTATATATAAGACGGAGGTCAGAAACCTCGTATCTGTTTTATTTTTAATAAAAAAAGGAACGGTTTTGGACATACAAGGTTTCCACCCGCCATCGACGAGTATAAGACGGAGCGGGCATGTGTTTCTGATTACGTCTGGCGAGCGGGAAACACAATAGGCCTCTTCAGGTCCGGTTCCTGATCCTGTTCACTTGGATTCGCCCTGACACTTTGCCACAATCCGCCGGCCACAAACAGCGACAGGGAAACCCGATCCTGTAAACAATCCATGTTTCTGCTTTACTACACAGTTTCTGGGCCGGAGCGAGGGGTGCTGCACAGAGTTCACTACAACCAAATCAGATTATGGGTTCTGCGGGCAAAGGGCTGCAGTGGGGGCTGGATGTGGGGAGTGCAGGCCACAGTATGAGGCCAATAGTATACTAGGTTGTAATATAATACAGTATTTAGGGGTGTATAGTTGTGTCTTATACAGACATTATTGCCTCTTTCCCTAAAAGCCTGTGTGAGTGTAGTGGTAGGCCTACAGTATTGTATACTCTACACACCTATGTTGTCGGGCAGAAACCAGCTAACTGTTCATTGTTCAGCAAATGGAAAAAAGAAATCACACCTAGTGTGAAGTGAGCGGTGCTATTTATGAGTTAATTTCTTCGAGCGTCCCACAAGCCTGTTTGAGCCCTGGAAATATTTTAACACATTTTTACCGGACATTTTACACAACACACTTTGAGCCATTTGTGCCAGGATGTAGGCCATAGGAGTTTTTTTTCCATCATTGATAAGAACATTTGAATGGACCTCCAAGCTCACAATGAGGTTGGAGGTCAAAAGGGTGTGGAGCCTAGAGTTAGCAACCGCACCGGCAATACTGTACCACCCTCACTCTCACACAGGATCTATAAATGTATATTTGTGTTTGTACATGGTGTGATTTTGAGTCAAAACCGGAGGACCCAGTCAGTGAAAGTGCTATGTCTTCATTACACAATATCTCTTGAGATTCCATCCTTTGTTAGTGGTGTAAAGTAAATTTACTTAAGTACAATTTTGAGGTATTTGTACTTTACTTGAGTGTTTCCAACTTCCAATACTATTACCTCTACTCCACTACATATCGGATCCAAATATTGTACTTTTCACTCCACCACATTTATTAGAAATTTTTAGTTATTAGTTACTTTGCAGGTATAGTATTTTATACCTTGGCTATTTGAAAATAGACGATCTACAAGCTCATAACGTGTTTGCAGTGTCACATCGTGACGCATTGAGAGCTTGTGGATCTGCTATTTTCAAACTTTTGGTACTTTAAAGGAGTAGTTCACCCCCAAAATGACTTTTTTTCTATTGATTACTCATGCCATGGAGACTAGAGTTCAATAATATTTTTAGTTTTTTGTCGCATTCCTAAGACAAAAATGTGATAACAATAAATTTACCCCCATTCATTACGGATGGTGACCCGTTTCGAAACGGGTCACCATCCGGAATCAATGGGGGTAAATTTACTCAAATCACATTTTTTTCTTAGGAATGTGACAAAAACCAAAAAATATTATTGAACTCTAGTCTCCATGGCATGAGTAATCAATAGAAAAAAAGTCATTTTGGGGGTGAACTACTCCTTTAAGCACATTTTGATGCCAACACTTTCATACCTTTACTCAACTACATTTTGAATTTTACTTGTAACCGAGTACTTTTACATTGCAGAATTGATACTTCTCTTAAGTACAACATTTGAGTAGGCTACCCTTTCTTGAGATGCCATCCTTTGTTTTTAGGGCAGGTGTTGCCCTTTGGTCATTCGAAGGTTGGTCGTATCTTTCTGAGGGGAAGTGTGTCATATCTCGCTGCCATCAGACGAGAGACACACATCACAGTGATGTCAGCTTATCAATAAATAAGACAAACTGTGCAGATGGGCTAGGTGAGGCCATCACATTCTTTGAATTCACAAAATGTCTTTTGAGTGAGTTTCCTCAACCCCCAATATTCTTGGAATTTTCTGAGCACATTAATCATTTAAAACTTCAACTTTTTTTTTCTTTTCTTGTGACTGGTAATACCATCCAGGCTGGATAACCTGGCGTTTATATTGATACTGACTATCAAAGTCAGTATGACTATATATTTGAAAAAAGTGCACGTTATTTATACTTTGTTATACAACTGTGTACACCAGCTATATTATAACCAGCATCCTCCAAGTTCACTAGCTCTGGTTGTTTCTGACTGAGCCTAGCTTTGCATGCCATGTCAGAACAAAGACAAAACACACAGTACAAAAACAATGACAAAGCGCACCGCAAAGTCAATTCCCCCATTATGTTTCATTTCCTGTCAAGCGAGTGCACACTTTTTCGCCGTCATAAATCATAGGAAATATCAGTCACCATAAATCATACGTGCGGATTCGAACTGGCTCCGGCCCGTACGATCCAGGCGCCTGTATCTCAGATGGTGTAATGTGTGGAAATGTGTGATAATTAAATCCAGGCCCCGTCTCTGCAGGGAATACTGTTTCCTAATGTCTATTTTACGGCGCTCTGCTCCATCCCTCCTCCCCGGGCCTTGTTACAACTACACTTCCATGGCTGCTTGTGAGCTCCTGAGGAACTTTGATTTGTGGTACCGGTTTGTGTTAGATAGACTGTTACAATTTAGGCATTTTGTCAACCCCTTAGTCACCCATTAGCAGGTTAAAGTGGTCAAGGAATTAAAATGCTTATGAAAATATGTATGTGTGTATATATCGTCACTGTCGGGCAGAAACCTTGCATCTCCAAGTTTCAAATGTGTACGTTTTTTCATAAAGCAAAGCCCTGCTTCACCATTCAAGACTGTCGCACAAAACTAGTGAAAATAGCAGATCTACAAGCACACAACGCCTCATGGTGCGAGGCGTTGTGTGCTTGTAGATCGGCTATCTTCACTATTTTAAATCATTTTTGGAGCGGTGAAAGCGCTCCCAATAGACAGGTATGTCCGTGGGTATGTCCGTGGCTGGGTGGCTGGGTGGGTGGCTGGCTGGCTGGCCGTGTCCGTAGCCTGGCAATACCTTGAGTGGCCACACACAACACACTAGTTAAAGGAGGGGCGCTGTTTTGTGCAGGCCAGGCACACTCACCACTCACTCACAGGCACAGTTTACAGTTTACAGTTTAGGCATTTAGCAACACACACAGGGTATAGCTGCTCAGATTCACCGCTCCACTTCGAACCGAGGTTTTTAAAATGATAAATACAAAACAAACGGTTTTGGACGTACAAGGTACCACCCGACTATGATATGATATGTAGACGTCAGACCTGGCATTATTCAAGATATTTAGTATCTAAGTAAACAACATGCCTAGCGTCTATCTTACTAACAACTCGAGTCGATCGAAACAGTAACAAGCAGGAACTTAAGTGCAGAGGCAAAGGAAGTAAGTACGGCAGTGCTGTAGGAGATGATGGAGTCTGAGGCGATGAGTTTTCAGACTGCAGCGGAAGATGGGGAGTGACTCAGTCCTAACTGACAGAGGGAGGTCATTCCAAAGCTTGGGAGGCAGAAGGCAGAAAAAGTCTAGGGTCGCCGGGAGTGTTGGCCACATTATTGTAGCAGAAACCAGGAGCCAGTGGAGTGAGCACAGAATGTGGAGAGACATGAACATTTTGAGAGGCTGAAGACCAGTCATGCTCTTGTGCAAGAGGCTGTGCGATACATTTCTGAGTAGTGCTCCTGGAACAGGAGTTATAGCTCCAACATCTGGCTTTGTCCGGTCAAAAACCAAGGGGAGAACCTGTTCAAAAATGTCTGGGGCTTAAGTAAACTGAAGTGCGGCTACATCAGGCCTAGATATGGCCTACATCCTGGCACAAACGGCTCGAAGTTTGGTGTCAGGTCAAAAACTGTGTAAAAAAAACTCAAGGTATTCCTCTGACATAAACAGCACGGTTTCATACATGTGTGTAAACTGCATATCGTCGTTGTCGGGTGAAAACCTTGTATGTCCAAAACCGTTCGTTTTGTATTTATCATTTTTTTTAAAGTATCTAAACTAGTGAAAATAGCCGATCTACAAGCACACAACACCTCACGATCGCGAGGCGTTGTGTGCTTGTAGATATGCTATTTTCACTTGCTTTGTGCGTCACTCTTCTATGATGAAGCAGGGCTTTATTTTACGAAATAAATTACAAATTTGAAACTTGGAGATACAAGGTTTCTGCCCGACAGTGACGATATACTGTAGTTTCGAAGAGGTTTGGGGCAATTGCACAAACTCAGTTATAAATATCCGTATTAGGCATTCCCTATTCAATAAAACAAAATAAAATAAAATAGATAGAATAGGCAGGAATGGCAATCACTCACAAAACATATCTCTCAATTTAATTCAAAGCCATGATAGAGATAAACAAAATATGTATTTGAAGTTTACATCTTTAGAACTGATACTCAAAACAAAACAAAAAACTACCAGCAATATGATTTATAAAGCATAATGACAAGTCTGGGGAACATTTGTTGCATATACAGTAACACATCCCTCGCTCCTTCCAAACTCAACCGCCATCCAATGTGCAAATCATTTGCTCTCTGGGATCTCAGCAGCAAAGACTGGAGTAAACTTAAAGCTGTGTTGATAACCTACAAGCTCCTGTCTTCTGAAAAGTCTCTCTTGATACGTCTCCTTGGAGTGCAGACCGTGACATTTGCTCAGATGGCCTGCAATGATATTATAGAATTGAGTCCAAGATTCTTGTTTGGGGATCTTGTAAGCTAGCAGCGAAGATTCTTTATGTGCCCCCCCTCCCCCCACGCCCAACTCCACCTATATTCACTACAACCCCCTTCTCCCACACACACACACACACACACACACACACACACACACACACACACACACACACACACACACACACACACACACACACACACACACATGCGCGCGCGCACCTCTCTCCGCCTTTGCCTTGGGCCTGTCAGGTTAGGTTCCTGAGACAGAATTGGAGAAGGAGAGAGGGGGCAATACCACTGGCATGCCTCAGCTTTGATTAAAGGAAATGGTTACATCACCCCCGTCTCCAAGAGAAACAAGCCATTCGCTCGGCGCAGATGGCCCCGTCCAATGGTCAGGGAGCTTTACGAGGGGCAGGCTGACAGGTGTGCTGCGCCTTGCTGACCGTATGGAACACAGACAGAACATGGGGGCCGGTGCCAAACAGTGACACTGTTGCCGCTGTTGTATACGTTACGTAGCAACAATGAAGCTCGCAGTGGGGTAAATAACTAGGGACGTTTACTTAAAGTAATGTACAATTTTGAGATATTTGTACGTTACTCCGGTATTTCCAATCTCCAATACTTTTACTTCTACTCCACTACATCTCGGATCCCAATGTTGTACTTTTACTCCGCTACAATTATTTGAAAACTTCAGTTACTAGTTACTTTGCAGATATACATTATAATACAGAGGCTATTTGAAAATAACCGATCTTGCGACGTGTTGTGAGCTTGTTTTGCACTTTTACTTTTGGTACTTTAAGTACATTTCGATGCCAACACTTTCATACTTTTGCTCAAGTACATTTGGAATTTCCGGACTTTTACTTTGTAACAGAGTATTTCTACATTGCACATTCTACATTATTGATACTTTTACCTAAGTAAAACGTCTGAGTACGTTTTCCACCACTGACAGTTACACTGTTGTATAAGTTACCGTACATAGCAACAATGAAGCTTCTGCTCTTTCTGTTCAATTCCCCCTGGAACCTGTGTTCTCTACACCGAATGCTAATTCTTCCCGACAGGGGGGTCTTAAATCTTTGGTGTTGCCCCCCCCCCCCCCCCCAAAGAAAAAAACATGAAGTGGGGGTGTTTTTCTGGAGTGTCGCACTACCACAAAATGCACAAATATGCAGGGAAATATCGCTTTTTCGAACGCACATCATTTCGACGATGGGGCATCGGCAGGTATCGCTACTCACCCCACGGAGGTTAGGGTTAGGGTTAGGTTTGGTTGTTGAAAAGATGACTTGTAGAAATAGCGACACGCTCCCCAAATATGCATTAAAAGACCACTTCACCTCTGGGACAACCAGATCTTATTTTATTGTTGTTTGGGACACGATCAACACAATCCTGAGTTATGCTGCATCATATGATGCATCATGCTGCATCATACCGGTATGATGCAAAATGCATCAATAGTCATGCTGAAATACTAAAATATCTCAAAACACAGATTGAACACAAAAAATAACTCAGGATTGTGTTGATCGTGTCCCAAACAACAATAAAATAAGATCTGGTTGTCCCAGAGGTGAAGTGGGCCTTTAATGTGACTGTATCCCCTATATGGAGAGTATAGATATGAGAAATTGTAAGCATCTTTGGAAGTTCTCTGTGGCAAATTCCCACCAATGCTATGCACTATAAAGAAAACATTTGTTGCTAAACATTTTTAACATGATTACAGTATGTTAAAAAAAGAAGAGTATCAACCACTTAGGCTACAGTATCGACTGGACCTATCCTTATACTCTCACTTAGTAATGAAAATAGCCTTCTAAAGAACATGGGGTTGAATGGACATGAATCAACTGTAACACAGGCATGGCAGTCTTGGGTGAAATAGCGATTTGGCATCGGAGAAAAGTACAAATTCCTTTGATGGTTTAGTCTAGAGCGCCCTGGGTGGGGTGGGGGTTGGAGGGGTGGCGTGGGTTAAGGTTTCGGACCGACAGCGTATTGGAGAAGGTTACGTAGTACCAGTAACAGCTCAATCAATCAGACATTTGTTATTAGAGGGTAGTAGCTCATACAGTTTTCCCACGTTTGGAGCAGGTCAGATAAGCACTTAATCACTGGCTTGTATTTATACAACCAAAATTCTCTGCATGCTTTATTTGGAGGGGGGGGGGGGGGGGGGTCCTTGGATCAAACGATTACTGCTCATCGCATGCCTGAATGGATTAGGCCAGTGGTTCTCAACCTGTGGGTCGGGACCCCCAGGGGGGTCCCCAAATTATTTTGGGGTGTCCCCAGATGATTACCTTGTGGGGCGGCATAGCTCAGGGGTAGAGAAACTGGCATTAGAGCACGAAGGGTATAAATCCCGAAGGGTTCCCAGTTCGAATCCGGGCTCCCCCTGAGTTAATGTCGAAGGGTCCCTGGGCAAGACTCTGAACCCCTAATTGCCTCCGGTGAGTAGGTTGGTGCCTTGCATGGCTTCCTCCGCCACCGGTGTATGAATGTGTGTGTGAATGGGTGAATGTAATGCACAATCTATGTAAAGCGCTTTGGATTAAAAGCGCTATATAAATGCACCATTTACCATTTACCATTTACCTTAATGTGTGTGTAACATTGTTTTCTCACTCAACAGTAAACAAACCAACACACAGTTTAAGTGTATAGAGGGTATCTGCAGGTTTTTAAAGTGTCAATTGAAGGACTTTTTAACACCTCTAAAACAACAAATTAAACATTGGCCAAGATGTCGAATATTAGAGGCAGAAATTGTGAAAATAGACGATCTACATGCTTTGCGAGGCGTTGTGAGCATATAGAACCGTGTTAAACAAAATGTGATGCCTCAACTCTTAGTGCTTGTTGGGGTGGGGGGGGGGGGGGGGTCCCCAGTTAAAATATCATTATTTTGGGGGTCGCAGGCTGAAAAGGTTGAGAACCCCTGGAATAGGCAACAACTCTACAGTGCAGGTTCCCTCCAGAGAGCGGTGTTTCAGGTGGGAAAGGTGCCTTGCTCATCGGCGCAATGCAAAAACAAGTGCTTAAAAAGGGCATTTTGGGGCATCATTTGACTAGCTTCAAATAATATTTCTACACAAAACACAAATGCTATACAAATGCAAATGCTATTACTATACAAAACGTTTCATTCTGAAGTGGAAAAGAGCACTGTACCAGTCAAAAACAATTCTGTGAATCTGTCTCCAGTCTTTTGATAATCCGGCTATAAAAAAAAAAAAAAAAAGGATTTCATTAAAAAGTGTCTATACTGTCTTTTGATATAGTTTGGCCTTTTCTCAAACATCCTCATCACTTATATGTATTTTTCAGATATAGGTCATAAATCAACCAAGAGTGGAGGAGGGAATTTTAAAGAACGGATTGTCTCTCCCATGATCTCCCATGACAGGTCTGTCTCTGTTTCCTGTATAACAGTGCATAGCAATCTTTGGTATGTAGTCCTCAGTACACTTAGGAGACCAGATAAATGTTTGGTTGCTTGCTTAAGAGTGGGAAGTCTTTGGTTTGGTCCTCGTCAAAGTCAGATGAAGCAAGGACTCAGCGTCTCTTCTCCTATTTTTTGCAGTCTTCATATTTTCCTCAGTGATTGTGTCTAACATCTGTCTGACTTTAAACAGGCAGCAATATTCTCTCTTCCCTCATATCCCTCTTTCTTGTCTCTCTCTATCCCCTTTCTTCTTACTCCTCATGTCTGTCTCTCTCTCTCTGCCTCTCCCTTATCTTGCTCTCTCTCTCTTTCCCATGTACCTGGTCATCTCTGTTGCTATCCCCTCCTATTTCTTTCTCTCTGTCTTTAGGCCTATCTTTCCCCCCACCATTTGTCCCTCCTGCCCTTCTCTGTCTCGCCTCTGCTTCCCCTACTCCCTCCTCCTTCATCTAATACTCCCGGCCCCCTTCTCCGCCGCTACCTGCAACCACAGGACTCAACCACCATGTCCTCATACTGCTTGTACACCACATTATTGGCCGAGTCGATGTAGAGGATGCTGATTGGGCTGAGTCGTGTCGGGACGCAGCATGTGGGCGGGGTTGAGTCTGGGTCCATGGAGTTCATGAGGGTCTGGATGATGGCATGGTTGGTGGGCTCCAGGTGCGAGCGGATCGGGAAGTCACAGGCTCCGTCGCAGTGGAAGGCCTCGTACTCGAGCGGTGCAATGATCCAGTCGTCCCAGCCCATCTCCTTGAAGTTAACGTGGAGTGCTCGGCGGTGGCACCGCAGCCTGGACTGCACTCTCACCCCTTGCTGGTGTGGCGGGGGCAGAAGGGAGTGCTGTTGCTGGGGTTGCTGTTGCTGTGGCTGCTGCTGGGCCGGAGGTTTCTTGGCCCTCGCCGCCGGGGCCCGCCGCATGCGCCTCTGCGTGAACAGGTACTCGTAGACGGTCTTGTTGTCGTGGCCCGAGCGCGCCTTGATCTCGTTGTAGAACAGGTCGCGCTTCTTGGTGCGGCCGAACACCAGCAGGAACGCCTTCTCCTTGTTGGGACGTCCGGGACGGGAGAAGCCCAGCGCCCGCAGGTCCGCGGGGCGAGGCGAGGACGCCCCCCCACGCTGGTAATGCTGCTCCACAGCCTCCAGCTCAAAGCACAGCTGCTGGGAGCGCTGGCTCCGCAGGCCCTTCAAGACCTTCCAGATGTCAAACACCTCCCACTTGCTGCCGACTCTCCCTCCGCTTACTTCCTCCAAGGGTCTCGTCTGGAGGAGAGCTGCAGGCTTCTGTTTGCCTGCAGCACAGGCGTACAGCTTCAGGCAGGGCGAAAGGCCTCCACCGCAGCCTCCACCACCACCACCACCACCACCACCCCCGCCGGCCGTGGAAGCTCCCTGGGCTGAGCTGGAAGCTCTGCGGGGATCAGACAGGCGCTTCCTCAGGATGCGCAGCTCGGCGCCCAGGAGGCCGTCTGGCTCCAGAGAGCTGATGTTAAACAGGTACTTCTGCCTTCTGAGAGGCTGGGGCCCGCGCTCATCTGGGAGAGATGACACAGAGAGCAGAGACAGGTGCACAGGAGGCGAAAAGACACATACACGCAGATGCACAGATAGGGACACACACACACACACACACACACACACACACACACACACACACACACACATACACATGGAATGTGTATGGGCATAGAAAGGGAAAAGCACATGCACATGAAAGAGCACATGCAGACACGGGTGGAAAGACACATGCACATTCATTCAGGCAGATGCACGCACAGGGAAACAGACAGGGACACATGCACGGGAACCAGACATTTACATATATACAATATATAAATAAGGAGAAAGTATAGGAAGCACACAAGGAAATGGAAATGTACATGCACACACAATGCAGTAGGAGGGACACGATGAATATGAAAAAAAAAAACATTTTGGTAAATACATTGACACACGTGCAAATACACATATGGAAAATATACAAAAGTGCAGGTGCGAGGAAAAAATGCATGCACAGGTGCACACACGTAGGCGTGTGCATAAAGAACACAACACACAGACACACAGACACACACACACACACACACACACACACACACACACACACACACACACACACACACACACACACACACACACACACACACACACACGTCATGAAAAAAGGGATGGGGGGACAAAAGAGAAAAACAAAGTCAGTGGAAGGAAAAACAGAAAATATTGGCACATTCCCAGAGTGGGCTTCAACATGGTACAACCATCTGGATTCAACACAACAGGGCATGGTATATTCTCAATGAGGAGAGACGGTTATTTCTTTCATAAAGTGGTTATGGCTACTTAAAATATTTAGACAAAAAACTGTTATGCAGTAATAACAATTTCATTAGAAGAACATCGCAAAAGAACAGGCAGTTTGTTGTAACATTTGTTTCGTTTTTTTCCCCCTTTTTTTTCAAGTTCATCAGTCTCATCTTACTAGTGTAACTCTGCCTGTCGTCCGCATAGAAATCATTGACATTTCATTGACCTGCACCTTTGATGCTGCTTTTTGTGACGTCATGCTTTTTTATATTTGACCTCTTGTACAGTTTTATAGACTATAATAAATACAGAGGACAATGCATATTAAAGACTTGATTCCAGATGGTTCCTTTGTTGTTGAGTTTTATAGCCTAACTGTGGAGTGATATAGAACTGTAGACTTCATAGTCTCTGAACTTCATGGACATGTCAACCAATCAACCAATCAGATTGCGTGATTAGACCAACCCATTTTCTAAATAAAAAACATGGCATCGAATGTTTTCTTTCTGTTGGATGTGAGAGAAACCAGTGAACCTCGTCGTCCAAATGAAATCCAGCCGTGAGCACAGACACACACAGACACAAATGATCAAATAAACACACTCGTATACATACAAACAAACTCCAGCATGCATGCAAACTGACTCTCACACACAGCCACACACACATTTAACCCCACAGCACACAATCACAAAGGCATTAACTCACACATATTTCCACGCACCACAAACACCCATATGTACCCGGTACACACGCACGCATGCACACGCACGCACATACGCACACACACACACGCACACACACAAACACACACACACACACACGCACACACACACTTACCGGTACCAACACACAGGCACGTGCACACATAGACATCAAAGGGGGCTTGAGCCCCTGCCCTTTTATGTGCCTGTAAAAAGTGCCCTCTCCAGACAATGAATGCAGTTTTTACTGTGGTAAAAGAAATGCAAATGCCCTCTTTCCATGCCATACCTGAAGGCAGCCTTCAAGAGAACTGCCTTGTCCAAACTCTCCTGAACTTGAATGCAGAATCTTATGTTGAACGAATTTCCCTCTCTGTGTAGAAATCAAGCATCGAAAATAGCCGACCTCCAAGCACACAGCGCGTCGCAGCGCGACACGTTGTGAGCTTGGAGGTCGGCTATTTTCGATGTTTTCACCAAAAGGCCCTTTTAGAAATGTCAGCCCCATGTCAGTAAGGCGTCTTGCCTCTCTAACATTCTCTGCACGTCCCTGCCTACACAAATGTACACCACCCACGGCAGTGTGCACACAAGCACACGCACCAGGGTAGACCCCCATCCATGCACGTCCACCCCCTTCCCCTCATGTCGTTTATATCCAGCTGGGCGATCGCATGTGTTCAAAAGTACATTAGAAGCAGACAGGGAGAGCACAGTGGACTGAAAACAGACATGCCTGTTATTGGACCTGTAGCTAGTCACCACCAGCAGCGGACCCTCCACACACACAGTACCATGACATCTGCTCCACTGGAAGCAGCCCCACAGCCCCTACCCCCCCTCCACACATACAAACCACCACCAACAACACCAACTAGAAAGATGCAATTGGAAATTGCAAGTGTGGTTGCCGTGACGCGAATTTCGCGACTGAATTTCATCTTACCATTTGAATTTTCCCCATTCAAGTCAATGGGGAAAATTCATTCACAAATAAATTAATATAAATTAAACTATATAAGGTATCTCTTAGCAAAGGTACGTAGCATATATGCGTATCCCGCTGAAGCCGGTCGATTTAACATATGGCCCAAGTGCGTGCCACCTAAGCTGTGGAGGGAGTAGTTTTGCAAAAAAAAAAAGAAAAAAAAAAAACGTTTTACTTTACGATGGAAGGTCGAAGATGGAATAAAGTCGGACAAGTACTATAGTCTGGTTGCCCTGCAGGGGCAACCACACTAATTAGTAATACCTGATTTATAATTGGTTGCATGCCGGTGTTGTGCTCACTAAATAGCCGATCTACAAGATCACAACACGTCACGAATGTGACACATTGTGAGCTTGTAGATCTGTTATTCAGGGCGTGCAACACCAGCGTGCAACACTGTATAAATCAGGCTAGGTGGGTTCAAATCTCCGCCAGGTGGAACGCCCTACCTTGCTCCAGCGTTGTATCTTTGTGGTGCATGTGGCGACATAGTTTGGGTGTTGCACGCGAGTATGAGAAGTCACGGTACAATGAGGAGCGAAAGGCTATGAGATGAAGGACGCTATCGTTAATGCCTCCGGGGATGTAAATGAGAAGCAGCCCATGTCTGTCCAAATTGACATAACAATAATTAAGTAGCCTACTTACAGCAGGCAGCAAGAGTGTGGCGATCAGTCAGTCTATGACAGTAACAGAAGCTGACATGTGTGGTTGGCCCCACAAAAGTCATGGGTTGCAGCCAATATTGATGTTTGCATAATTATTACTGTTGTTGTTTGTATTGTATAAATCATTGTTTGCATGGTGTCACTGTAAATAAGGGTAACCTCAGTGCCTCTCAAGCATACAGTGTATATACTGCAAAGGTTTCATATCGATATGTAAAAACATTGTAATGTATATCTACTCCGACTCCGAGTGCTTTTGGTGAGAGCTTGGCTTGTGATCGGCCAGTGTGTTGTGCATCAACACCTCACTCGACAATTATGCTGTCCAAAAAAATCCTGGTCTTTTAAAATCACTCCCCATCACACACAGTATAAGTCTCAAACAGGTGTTGTACCCTGATTCAGGGTATGGTTGCGCATGTGCCCCGTTCAACACACAGCAGACCTTTTCAATGACATACCCGCTTTAGTAGACAGTGAAGAATCGGGAATGACAAAAAGGTTTTAAGAGTTGGAGAGAGAGAGAGAGAGCCAGAGAGACAGAGAGACAGAGAGAGAGAGAGAGAGAGAGAGATAGAGATAGAGAGAGGAAAACATGTGCTAAAGATTCCGAGCCAACAGAAATGTCGTGAGCACACATAATGTGCCCCGAGCCACCAGGACATCCAGACACCAGGCAAATATGAGACATTGAGTTGCTCCACATTAAAAATGTTGCGTCGCCGAAAGGAAAACATAAATATGAAATTAATAAATTGAATGCTGACCAAAAAAAGGCATGCAACCGCTTCTAAAATGTCAATGCCAAGGAGACCTAGTGGTTAGAGACTCCATATGTAACTGTGAGATCAGAGGTTTGATGCTGGCAAACTAAACCACCAGGAGCAATGCAATCCTGGCCACATGACCTTGAGCAAGGCATCGAGACACTTGTAATAAGCCGCTCTCTGAAAGAACATTAACTAGATGACTAAGAGCATATGGCTGCATAGAAGGTCCCCATTCTACTTCCCCCACGTGTGGCAGCAGGGGGTCGAGCTGAGCAACTCCAGAACCCTCTGGTTATTTGTTTTGTGAAGTGAAAGATTTCATCAAGGCTCTGCCCCAAATGCATTGTTCCCCCTCAAATTCAGTCAAGGTTGAGAGGTATTCAATCTTTCAATATGTTTTGAAAATAGAAAAAAATAGGTGCGCTACAAGCTCAAAACAAATTGCATTGTGCCACAATTTGAGCTTGCAGATTGGCTATTTTCGACGTAGGCCATCCACAAGTTTCCTATGTCCCATGAGCCTTTGCGTGAAAGGTGGGCATCACTTCCTGTCCTCTTAGCTGTTTCATATGATTGGTTGATGTGCTGCTGTGGCACCTGAATCTCTGCATTGTGATTACTTGGTGCTTTGTTAAGTCATTTGAATCAGATGTGTAGAGGAAGTGAATGAAGCACACATTTTTCCCTAGTAAGCTTGTTGGGAAACTTTTGGATTCTTGGAAACTTGCGCATCCTTTTTAGGCCTTCATTTGCATGTCAGCAAATGGTCCGGCTGGACCTGCTGTCAAACATTTGAGCCCATCTGTTACTTGCCCTAACTATTCGTCTATCCTCGGGTCCCCCAAATTCTGTCATTTTTGCATTTGTTTGAAATCTTTCACACATAACGATATTCCCAAATGGGGATGCCAGGTTGAAAGTGGTTCATTGCTTCAGGGAATCATCTAAAAGAAAATGCACGTCTCCGCAACACTTGTTGAAAAAGAACAGTGGAGAATTAGCTATGTCCACATTATGTGCGGTTAGGGAGCCCCCGACCATAGATAAAAAGAGACATAAGATTGAGACGCAAAACAGACATTTAGATGAAGAAAGAAAACGGGGATGAAAGAAAAACATTAGAGGGATCAGACATCAGAGAAGAATAGAAGATTAACAATGAGAGAACGTTTTCTTTTTCTTTTTTGTCCTATACATCCTGTTAGTAGTTCTATGTACTGTAGAAACACACATCAACGCACTTGATTTAGATGTCTGTCATGCATATCCTAATCTTTCTGCAGTAGACCAAGGGTCTTCAACAGGGGGTCCGGGGTCCTCCGAGTTACTACAGTAGGTCCTCCAAATCTTTGTGTGATAGAAACATTCTTTCTCATTTTTTATATTAACCACTTGAACCCTAGCGTCCATATTCTGAGAACTCTAGCCAAAAATAGCCGATCTACAAGCTCACAACGCCTCACGCTGCGAAGAGATATCTTCGGCAAAGAGCTTTGGAGGGGGAAAAGAGCAGATTAAGTACAGTGAAAGGCCAAGTTTGACCGTTCAAGTGGTTAAATATCTGAAAACACACATAACATGAATCCAAAATACACTGTTGATCGTGCTGTCAAACAATGAAACTATATCTAATTGTGGGGGTCCCTGCTTCATCTCTCTCTCAAATAAGGGGTCCTTGGCCTGAAAACATTGATGACCCCTGCTGCTGAGTCCTCAACTTAATTGACCCGTTGTCAGCCTTCTGATTGGTCCCTGACTGGCCAACCAGAAAAATCATTCTCTTTTGCTACCGGGGGCGGAGTTATGTAGTGGGACAAAGTCCACATTCTTCCATTAATTTTAATGGCGAGAGTGTAGTTTTAAATTGATATTTATTTATATTTGTATTTTATATTTATTATTGTCATGATAAATAGGAACATTTTGGAACAAAATGGAGTGAATACACAGTGAATATTTGTTGAAATGATAAAATAAATCGCTATGTGGATTACTAGTTTTGCATAGACGTCTCCTGCTAGACACTGCATCATGCGGTGATGCGCGGTATGGCCACGATGCGGTACGGCGCGCCACCGTCATAGCGATTTCGATGAGTATAATGAATAAGCTTCAACAAACTAGTTCACATGAACGATATCGATGTAACTAAGAGATTCGATTGGGTACATATATTTTAAATGGGCAGAATTACAATTAAAATACATTTTATGTTGAGGGCGAGATTATAGTTCCACACCTTTCTGGTCATTGCGAATTTGCGAGTCACCCAAGATGCACTGCGATCTCTCTCTTCTCTGTCCTCTGCCTGTTTCAGAGGATTACACTAATTAAAACATGTATTTTTCGGGGGGAAAACCCCTGTTTTGCAATGTAACTACTGTACTTTTTTGTTCCTTTTTTTTTAAATATCATGTAGATGTTTTACTTTTGGTACTTTAAATAGCAATAATGAGGCTATGAAAACGACATGGGGTGGGACTTTTTTCCCATTCACTTCCATTATAAAAATATTCTTCCCTGGCTTTGTTGTCCCACGTAGTAACAGAACGACATGGGGTGGGACTTGACAAAGAGTGAATTTTGCTGGCAAGAGGAGCACTGAGACCACCTCCAAAATATGCTAGTAATTGTTTTCATATACTCTACTACACATTAAACCCTACATAGTAAACAGGACCTGAGATGTCTCTGTACTTGGAGAGCTTTTTTCCTTCTACTTTTAATCTCTTTGCCAGAAATAGCAGATCTACAAGCTAGCGCGACACGTTGTGAGCTCTTTCCCCATATGGATGCTGCAGGGTTCATGTGGTTAAAATAATGTTTTATTCATTACAATAAGTTATGGACTGCAGCTCTAAATTAACACCATGCCATCTCCTGAGCTGTCCTCGTCTCTCCCGTGTCTTCTTCATAAAGGAAAAAATAAAAAATCCGAAGGGGAGTGGACACTCTCCTTATAAGCAAAACAATGTGGAGGATTGTGACATTGACTGCCAACATTTTTGACCATGCACAAAGTCTCATGTCTGTCTTTTTTATAACCTTCAAAGAAATAGCCACTATGACTAATGTATCCCTGACGTACTTAAAGGAACCGTTCGTCCCAAGAATGAAAAAGACTGTCATCACCCTCGTGGCAGATGAAACGCAGGTGAAGTGTCTTTGTCCACATAACACACATACAGGGTCGTTGCCTGCACAGTTTTGTAGCAGCTGTAGGGATGGGACGATATGAACATTTCATATCACGATTATTGTGACAAAAGAAATCGTGATTTACGATATTATCACGATAATCAAAATCCTTTATCTTGGGGCGGAACATTTGCCAAACGGCTATTTGAAAGGGAGTGAAAAAAAGACTGTATCAAGTACGTATATTATAAGTACCTTTTACCAATTATAGAGGGTTTAAGTGGTATACCGGATATGCAGCTCGACAAAAAAAGGAATTGATCCCAGTGCATGACGGAGGACGATATCACGATATATTAAATCTCCACGATACGATTATCGTGAGTGTTTTTTATCACGATAAACGCTAATATCGCTTATCGTCCCATCCCTAAGCAGCTGTCCCCAAAACAATCCAAGCATAATCCAAGTCTTCTGAAGCCAAACGGACACACTGTGAGTGGAAAATATAGCTACAGTATAGATACAGTATTTACACCATTATTTAGTGCAAATCTTCACTAGAGCCTTTCTTATGTTCACACATGCATGCGTGTATACCGTCTCATTCAGTATAGTGTACTCTCCTTTTTGCAGTTCTTGAGTTTTTGCACTCATGAAGAAATTCATGGTCAGTGGTCACCATGACAAGTTTTGAGGAAGGCTGCTGTGAAACTATGCTGGCAACCTCCCTGTGTGTAACGTTGTGGACAAAGAAACTTCAGCTAAATTTCAACTGAGGGTGAGCAGATCAATTTAAATAAAGTATTCGTTTAACCATCCAATAATTACCATGGACATGAGAAGTAATGCATGCAGGCGTATAAACCAGAGGATGAGCTAAATGTAATCTGCCTGTGTGCACTGGGATCCAGTCTTTAGCTTCCAGAACTCTCGCTGGCCAAATGTGTTTGGCAGCTGATGTCGGCTGGCTAATAACAAACAGTTTAGGAGTAGGCTACATGAGAGCACAGCCCATGTCTCTAATCACCTCCCAGGGCTGTGTCAGTGTAGGGAAACCAGAGGAGAGGGGGCAGAGAGAGAGAGAGAGAGAGAGAGAGAGAGAGAGAGAGAGAGAGAGAGAGAGAGAGAGAGAGAGAGGGGGGGGGGGGGTTGGGGTTGGGGTTGTAATTAAGGCAAGAACAAATTTAAGAAAGAAAGAAAGAAAGAAAGAAAGAAAGAAAGAAATAGAAAGAAAGAAAGAAAGAAAGAAAGAAAGAAAGAAAGAAAGAAAGAAAGAAAGAAAGAAAGAAAGAAAGAGGTAAACATCACATTAACCTATTGTATCTGGTTATAGCATCCCTATTCTGGACATGACATAACATGGTGATGCGTTGTGAGCTTGTACGTCGGCTACGTCGAGAGGAAACCCCAGGGGGATCCTGGTCAAAGAAGTGTATGGTTTAAGTGGTTATGGAAGGAAGTAAGGAAAGAAGGAAAGAAGGAAAGAAAGAAAGAAAGAAAGAAAGAAAGAAAGAAAGAAAGAAAGAAAGAAAGAAAGAAAGACAGACAGACAGACATTTATACCTGGAAAGCAAATCTGTGTCACTTTAGATTTGAAACTCATTAACCATTATTTTATGCTTTAACTATTAAGAAATAACAGACATACAAACTCACAGCGTGGCACCGAGTGTCCGCGCTGCAAGCGTCTTTGAATATTTTATTCTATAAGCCTCTCCTATAAAATCCTTCTTCTAAATCAGTGGTTTTCAAATATGTTGTTCCAGGGGGACCCCCAGAAGCAGAGATTTGAGTTACATTAGTTTGCTTTGAAAATATAAATATTCAAAGATTTGCACACATTTTCACGACTTCACGAGAAAAAAAAAAACAGCAGATCTACGAGCTTGTAGATCTGCTATTTCTTTTAATAGCTAAAGCATCAAATAATTCCAGGCCTAAATAAGAAAGAATGAAAGTGACAGAGGTGACATGTCCAGCGCATCATTTCCCCCCCTCACCGTCCAGGAGGTCAGCCGTGATTTGCTGAGGACACGCTACACAAACAATACCCAAATTAAAAGTACATTAAGTGCTTGAAATGTAAACCTTTAGCGGGGCTAGAAATGTTAAACTCTGGTGGTTTAAACATGGTTTTAAAGGGTAAAGATAACATTACACAGGGGGGCCACCCTACTCGTGGCCGTGTGGAGTGTTTATTTGCTCTCTTGAGGCCGTATATCACTGAAGGCACAGGGTACTGCTGCTGGATGGCCAGATGGCAAGCAACACACTGACACGGACACACACACAAGCGAGCGTGCACATGCACACGCGCAGGGTTGTTAAGTAACGGATTACATGTAACGGGATTACGTAATCAGATTACAAAAAACAGGTAACTTGTAAAGTCTCAGGTTACATTTTAAAATGTGTAATCTGGATTACAGTAACGGATCTGAATGATTGGGGTTACATGCTGGATTACATTCTCCCCTTGCCCTCATCAATTTTAAGTTATAACGCCAAACAATAACATAATCAAGTCGAATCAGCGTAAAGTACTGCCACTTCGCTTAAGTAAAATTCTGTTGTCTTTTTCCTAATTTCATTTCTTGTCTAGTTATCAATGGTAAAACTTGTTTTATTTAATTAAAGAGAGTTTTGCTAAAAGGTAATCCAAAAGTAACTGAAAGTAACTAGTAGTTACTTTTTAAATTGTGATAATCAGTAACGGTTACTGACTACATTTTCTTTGCAAGTAACTTGTAACTGTAAGGGATTCCTTTTTAAAAGTAACCCTTACAACCCTGCACACGCGCACATGCATGCACACACACACACACAACCACGAAAGCGCACACACACACGCACGCACATACATGCATGCACACATGCGCGCGCACACTCACACACACACACACACACAAACACACGCGCGCGCACGCATACACACACATAGTCTAAACGCACACACGCACACACACACGTGACGTCTCTCACTCACACACACACTTGCACTCACTGGCTCTCACACGCAACGCGCATGCACGCACGCACGCACGCACGCACGCACGCACGCACGCACGCACGCACGCACACACACACACACACACACACACACACACACACACACACACACACACACACACACACACACACAAACATGTAAATACTACAAACATAATGGTACTTGCAGTAGGCCTACAGTACATAGAGTACACAGTCACAGACACACATTCATAAACACACAGATTGTGGGTCTCTGTGCAGATACCTACTGTATACACACATACACCTATATATATATCGTTTGTCTTTGTATTGTTTGTTATGTTTATGTTGCTATGGAAAAAGTGTCCTTAATAAAGTTTGATTGATTGAGTGATTGATTGATTGATTGATTGATTGATTGATTGATTGATTGATTGACTGACATACTTACACACATAACCACTCTTAAAATTGTTGGGTCAAAAACAACCCAAGTTGGTTATTTATGTAACCCAACACGTAACACTGTTTTGGACCAGCCCAACATGGGTTATTGCAGACCAACAGGGTTGGGTTAAGGCTGTGACCCAGCATGTTGGGTTGGGATTGTACAACCAAGTAATGGGTTAAAAGTGACTTTGCTGTTGGGTTAATGTGATACTGCTGTTGGGTTGGAATCTACCACCCAAAAATGGCTTAAAAGTGACCTTGTTGTTGGGATTGTACGCTTATTCACATTAAATCTATTCATTTTTTTTACAACATTTTCTTCAATGACATTTTTCATGCTTAATCTACTCAAGGAAGAATGCATGCGGAGTAAATTATGCATTTAGTCGTGGCAATATATCACAACTTTGAACACAACGGATTATGTGGTGCTTCTTATTAAACGAACAGCAAACCTGTTTGTATGTGTCAGTCTGGACCATCTTAGTCATGGTTTCTGTTTCTGTAAGCAACTATGATTTTTTATATATTTTTTAATTAGGGATTATGACTGGGCTACATCCACTGCGATCATCTACAATACAATGTTGTTTTCTCTATCTAAAACCATAAAATAATGGAAAAGTTTGTAAAAAATATCTGTATGGGAGCACAGTTGCATGCTGGGTAACTGCCCACCCACTTAGTTTAACCCAATAGTGGTGCAATTCACAAACCAATGTGTTGATAGACAGAGAGGGCGGGTCTATTTTAACCCAAGTTGGTGCAATGCAGTGAACCATGTGTTGGGTAAACTCGAATTCAAAAGCCTATACCAACACTTGGGTTATGAACTCAATGCATTTTATCTGCATGTGGGCGGGCCATCCATAGCCCAACAGATGGTTTACTAATTTTAAGTATTTTTAATCCAATGTTTGGTCAAACTGACCCAACCTTTGACCCAACAGTGTCAACCCAGCAAAAGGGTTGAACATTTGACCCAACATTTTTAAGAGTGATACAGTACAGGTGTGTAGGCTATACACACTTCTGCACAAATACATAAGACAAAAACATGCTAGATAGTAGTATCCAGAGGTGAACTGCAGCTATATTTTGTCAGAGTTTGTCAGACCTCAGTCTGCTCACACAGTGACATTCAATCTCTTCTCTGCCCTCCACCTGCACACAAATGTGCTCTGGCATCGCAACACCTTACTTCAGGTCCAGCCATAGCCATATAGGTTCAATGTTCTATATAGCAGTGGTTCTCAAACGTTTCAGGCCGGGTCCCCCTAAAGAATCATATTTTAACTGGCGACCCCCCCACCCCGACGAGCACTAATAGTTGAGACATTACATTTTGTATAACATGGTTCTTTTGTGAAAATACAGATCTACATCTGTGATTCTGTGTAGATCGGCTATTTTCACAATTTCTGCCTCTAATATTTGACAGATTTTCCAATCTTTAATTTGTCATTTTAGAGGTATTAAAAAGTCTTAAGTTGCCAAGACTAAACTATTCCCTATATGCTTACTTTTAGCTCCACATCAGGACCAGCATTCAGGAATATCTCTATGACTGACACCTTAAACCACTTTTAGACCAGTCTCTCCAACCCAGTCTGCATGGGGGCTTAGAATGGCAGTTAGTTAATATGGTGATGGTGCTTGCCATGCTTAATAATGAATGAAGCAAGAATGTTTTTTTCTTTTTCTATTCTCTAGTTATTCAACTTTTCAGTATTCAACTTTTCAGTAGGCCTAAGATTAGGTTTAAATGACAAAAGGTATTTGTAATTAATTTAATTAGCTTCTGCCTATACTGCCCTATTGGAGACTGAAGAACTGAAAGAGCCCAGATTATGGAAATGAAAAGGAAATCAATGAATAGCTCATAGGTCAATATGCCTTTTTATATTCCTAGAAATGTTATCAGAATCAGAATCAATATTGTCACATCACATTACAAGTAACATGGGTGAAACTCTAAATTGTGCAGGCCCATCAATGCAGTTTAAAGTCTAATTAACTAATCTAATAAACTCATACAAGATTGTTCATTCATTCATTCATTCATTCATTCATTCATATAGGCCTACGTGTCAAAAACAAAGCCTGGCTATAACTGTGTCATATAACACTTCCAGTGAGATCTCACCTTGCCCTTTGTCCACAAAGCTGGTGATGGTATTGGCCAGCCCGGCCTGGTGCAGCGCGCTGCCGTTCAGCAGCTCTCCGGTGGACAGCGACCAGTACAGAGACAGCATGTAGTCGTGAGGGGTCACCAGCGGCTGCTTGTGGTTAATCTCCCGTTCGCTCGCCTTGGCCGCCGTGCCCTGCTTACTACCGCTGGCGTTCCGCTGCTGCTTTGGCGCACCGCCGGCGGCCACTTTGAGCGCAGCCGCCGCGCGCATCGGAGCAGCCGCTGCCCCCGCTCTGGACGCAAGTTTCCCGGGACCTTTCCCCGGCTGGCCACCGGCCCCACCTCCTCCAGCGCCCGCCGCCGTCCCACCGGCTCCTTTCCCTGCCGCGTGTGCGCTACTAAATGCAGCGGACGCGTGCGCCTTGCCGTGAGCATCCCCCTGCACCGCAGGCAGCCAGGCTGCGGCGCGCACCACAGCCTCCTTTCGCCCCAAACTGACAGCTCGCTCCCGGTGCTGCGCCCTGCTGTTCCCCCCCGGTGCCACTGCTGCTGCTGGCACGCCGCGCAACGATGAGACTGCGCCGAGTTTGCTCTTAATGACCGCTGCCTCCCCCTTTATCAGCGGAGGGCCGGCGCGAATGCGCGTGATCCTCGCCGGGTTCCCCGGGGAAGGTTTCCACGTCCTGGAAGAAGGAGCGGCCGCCGGTAGCTTCCCTGCAGCCAGCGTTGACCCTCCGCCACCCCGGGACTGCTGGCTGCTCTCCCCCAGCGTTGACCCACCTCCACCGGGCCGGGACTCCCCTCCCGGTGCGCTGCGCTCCGCTGCTCCCGCCCGCCGGTGGTTCTCCGCTGCTCTGCTCCGACTGAGTGAAGCCAGGACGGGATCCAGGTGGATTAGAGTCCAACAGCCCAGGAGGAGAGGGAGACGCTTCAGAAGCACAACTTTCATCCTTAAAGGCCTTTTGCAGTTTGCCAGGCCGGCATCTTTAATGAATAAACACTTTGTTCTTTAGTTAGTTAATTAATTGACCTAGTTTGGTTGATATAAAGAAGAAACAGGCGTCCAATTTCATCCCATGAAACTTTCATCTTCTAAGCAGCATCTCCCCTGAACTCTGTCCGGGGAGAGATGGAGAGAAATGACATTGCCCCGTTTGCAATGAGCAACAGCACACGTGAAAAGGTTTGTACAAAACACTGGTTTGCAATATTTGTTTTGTTCTGATGTGAAGAAACGAGCCCCTCAAGCCATTCTCCAATCCGTTATCAATAAGAACCATAGTGGTGGCGAGGTTCCCGTTAACTGCTCCCGTTTCTCCGAGGTAGTAGAAATCCAAAGGGAGAAAAAGGCGTTTTTTTGGATTGAGTGCGGAGAAAAGTGGACTTGCCTTAAACACTCCAAGGCACTATTCTGCTGGATATCTTGTAAGAGACCTCTTTAAATCCCTCTTTTTCCAAGAGAGGCAAGAATGGCGTAATGCTGCTGCTGCCGCCGCAGTTTTTCTTTTTTTCCCCCCTTCAAAGTTTGAACCCCGTCCAGTGAAAATATTTCGCTCACACACGAACCTGCAGGTGCTCGAAAAAAAAAAGAAAAAGGAAAAAAAAAGAAAAAGAAAAGAAAAATCCTCCAACCAACCTGAACTGAGAGGAATTGGAAGCGGAATTCCACGGCGCAAAGCCGTTTTAATTACCCCGTGATGTCATGCTGTCCAAACTCATTTAACAGCAATATTTCTTCTCAAATCTTCCTCCCTCCTTTCCACAGATGAGTCACTCACGCTGCTACACAAAAATGGCACTAAGCCCCCCCTTGGCTTTGCATTATGTCATTTAAAGTGGGCAGTTTTTCTAAGGCTTCCACTCTTATCCAAACAGTGGGGTGAGAAGGGCAGAGAGATGTCAGAAAGGCCAAGTATTTCTACCTAAAGGAGGTAGCCTGAGTAACTATAACATTATATGCACCTATAGCCACCTACAACATAAACCAAATCATGTAGCTATAGGCCTACATCATTTAGCATTTTTATTTTATGAAACTGGTCTTCTCATGTTTTGTCATCTTTGTGGGACGCAGATGCAGTAGGACTATAGGCTAGTGCAGTGGTTCTCAACCTGTGGGTTAGGACCCCCAAATTATTTTGGGGGGTCCCCAGATGATTAAATTAATGCGCAACAGTGTTTCCTCACTCAACAGTAAACAAACCAACATAACAGTAAACAAACCAACATAAGGTTTATAAGTGTATAAAAGGTGTCTACACATTTCTAAAGTGACAATTTAAGGACCTTTCGGTCGCAGTATACCATGAGAAATGTCAGTCAGTCAGTCAGTCAGTCAGTCAGTCAGTCAGTACACATTTTTACAATCTATTGGTTTCCTTGTCACTGTGACATCACTCTGACATCATGCTCTGATGTCACTGTGATATAAGGGAACCACTCTTAACAGAATGGGTTTGCTGCTCTGACATCACACTCTGGCTTCATGTTTTATGCCCATATATTTTATGCCCATATATAGTCAACAATGTCATGTCAGATCACACTTCCAAATTAATAACATCCTTGTCCGTTTTATGTCCATATGGAGATCCCTGTCCCAGTATCATCAATATTAAGGGCATATCTGGGAATGCCCATATATGGGCATTCCCAGATCACACTTGCAAATTAATTACGTCCTTGTCCGTTCTATGCCCATATATGGAGATCCCTGTCCCGATGTCATCAATATTAAGGGCGTATCTAGGCATGCCCATATTTGGTAATGCCCATATATGGGCATGTTCTGCCAATCTCAACAGGCACTGTTGAGATTGGGTAACTGGTCTGATATAGTTGCAAGGCCTTGTGAGCATGTAGATCTGCTATTTTCACAATAGAACCGTGTTATACAAAATGTAATGCCTCAACTCTTACAACTCTTAGTGGTCGGCAGGGTGTGGGGGTTAAAATATGATTATTTTGGGGGTCGGTTGAGAACCACTGGCCTAGTGGACCTGCAGAGTTAGTTTTTTTTTTACATTACATGCCTTGCTTAAGGGCTTAAGGGCATCATAAGGGCCCTTGTCTGTAAGGTGCTGCAGAATACAAAAGATGCCCACAGTATTTCTTTTTTTGCTCTCCATTTTCCTGACACCACACCAAAAAACATCTTTCATACTGCAACATCCTGTACCGGTACAGCTAAGAGGGGACTCTCAAAAGTTTGATTGACTACCTTATACCAAAACTAGGATGGAAAAAGAGTGGGTCTGGATTACATGCACACACCCACGTACCCATGTGTGTGCGCGCACACAGCCACACACACAAAGACACTGCTTTCAAAATGTACATGGGGTCAAATATAGGAGAAGCACTCTCATGCACATGGCATTAATATGGGCATCTGTAATGAACTCTGCTGCTTCATGTTTCCCTCATATAGCTAAACCCTCATGGCCAGTGTTTGGAAGACGAGGGGAGGGTGGGGGGATAAGTCTTGACTCTAAACCTCTTTGCCAGTTTAATTTATAATGCCACAAGGCGCGCCAGCTTCTCTGGTGTCATAAATTTAGCTAAGGCCGAACTTTAGGAATAATTAGAAGCCAAAAGAGCCGTGTCTTGGACTTTTTCTGAGATTTGGCAGGGGAGCCCATGGCCCGGGGTCTCTAGTGGTTTGTAATAGGAGCTGGTGTTTTTCTGTGGTGTTATTCTCTCTCTCTCTCTCTCTCTCTCTCTCTCTCTCTCTCTCTCTCTCTCTCTCTCTCTCTTTCTCTCTCTCTCTCTCTCTCTCTCTCTCTCTCTCTTTCTCTTTCTCTCTGTCTTTCTGTCTCACTCTTGCTTTCTATCCCTCTTCTGTTTCCCTCTCCTCGCTATACAGCCTCCTCTCTCTCTTCCCCTGCATTTGTCTGCCTGTTTCTTGTTCTCCCCTATTCCCCTTTCCCCTCTCGACCATCTCTCTCTTTTAGTTACTCTCACCATCTCAACCTCTCTCCTCCCACACTGTGAAATCCTGTGTTCATTTGACGATGAATGTGCAAGGATAGACCCAATTTGTGTCAATTTACACATTGTCAAGGTTAAATTATCACAGAGAGAGAGAGAGAGAGAGAGAGAGAGAGAGAGAGAGAGAGAGAGAGAGAGAGAGAGAGAGAGAGAGGCAGACAGACAGACAGATAGAGAGAGAGAGAATTTGGGGCCACAATGGATGAACAACATGTGACTAGGGATGGGAAGACATGAACATTTCATGTCACGATTATTGTGACCAAAATAATTGCGATTTACGATATTGTCACGATAATCCAAATATCCAGAAACTTCCATTATCCTGGGGTGGAATATTTGACAAAAATAGCAGATCTACAAGCTCGTTGTGAGCTTATAGATCGGCTATTTTTGGGCAAAGAGATTTGGTGGAGTGTGGGAAAAAAAAGACTATATCAAGTATTTCCAGGTCCGTTTTACCAATTCTAGTGGCTTTAAATGGTACCAGATATGCAGCTCGGCAAATAAAAGGTGAATTGATCCCAGTGCATGACGGAGGACAATTTCACTATAAATTAAATCTCCATGATACGATTATCGTGAGTGTTTTTTTATCACGATAAACGATAATAGCGATTAGTGTCCCATCCCTAACATTCAGAGTGGTTAAAAGTGTCACAGTTTATGGGAGCCATTGGCAGCCCAATGGTGGATTCATGTTGAATTTTGCAGCTGCAGTAATTGTGTTAAGCATATAGGCCTACTTCTTCTATCACAATTAGATCTACATGCTTCCTCTATGAGCTTGTAGATCTGCAATTTTTGGCAGGAAACAAAGTATAAAGTAAGCACAACAGTAACTACAGTATAACCTCATTTTACGCATGTCTTTCTATTACTGTATAAGTACAGTGTCCACTCACCATACTGTACATCTGTCCTGTGTTAGTACTTTATTGCCATTGTCAAAGTTATTTTTACCTCTGTCGTGCCTTTGGAGTATACAGTACAGTGTTGTCAATTATAGCCACCCTTCGTCTACTCTGCACCCTATACTCTGCAATCGTAATTCAATTTAGTTCAATGCTAATTTAACCGTGCAACCTATAAGGTTAACCACATGAACACTAGTGTCCTTTATTCTGGGGTGAACTTTCAGCCAAAACAGCATATCTACAAGGTCACAATGTGTCGCAGCGGCTATTTTCGGCAAGCACAGTTAGGGTAGAGGGGGAAAAAAGTTCGTGTGTGGGGGGGAAAGGTGGGGGCATTCTTGTGTAGACTCCGGTCAACTACATATACAGGGTTTAAGTGGTTTTAAGGACAACGACGTGCGCATAAACACATATAATCCTGCTCTAGACTCAGACATAATACTGTACTGTAGTGTGTACTGCTGGATGCCCACAAACATCACTGCATGTAGGCACGCTAGTGGTGGTGAGGAGGGATTGTAAAAAAAATAAAAATAAAAAACCCTAAGCACTTGCCCTGTCCACCGGCAGGGTTGTCGCACCAAATTCTGGGCCCTGGGTACAAGGATTCACTGCCCATGAATGTACTTCATAGAGGGGAGGGGGTTTAACCCATTTAGACTGGGAACGCATTATTTTGTGCTTTTAACTATTGAGAAATAGCAGATGTACAAGCTCACAGCGTGGCACCGAGTGAGCTTGTACAGTAGATCTGCTATTTTTGAAAAATCGTGAAAAGTCTTGAATATTTCAAATCCTTTCTAGTCAGTGGTGCTCAAACCTTTTCATGTGAAGGACCCCCAAAATGATATGTGTTTGGCCACGGACCCCCATCTCAAAATATTTTGTGCCAGGGACCGCCAGAAGCAAAATTTGAGTAACAAATGTTCGCTTAAAAAATACATATATTTATAGATTTGCACACATTTTCATGACTTTTCAAATATTTATATACAAGCTCACAGCGAGCTAGTACTGTAGATCTGCTATTTTTCAATAGCTAAAGTATAACATAATTAAGGCCCCTCCACCTTGGGCCCTAGTAACTCAGTCCCACTTTTCTCCCACTTGTGACGCCCCTGTCCACCGGTTTTAGAACAAGTTGAACACAAGCAGACTGTCATAGGCCATCCGTCCAGGGCGTTTACACCCTGTTCACGGGATGTCTGAGGAGAAAAAGAGAACCGGATCACAGGAAAATGTGGTTTACCCTTCTGGTTGTGGCGGGCGATTGAAGGGGTGCACAGGATCCTTTTTGTCTTTGATCAACATTTACCCTCTCCAGACAGTCAGTCAGAAGGCGGTCCTGCAATACCACAGCAGGTTAAAAGCAGGCATGTGCACACATAGACATCAAAGGGGGCTTGAGCCCCTGCCCTTTTTTATCCGTCTGTAAAAAGTGCCCTCTCCAGACCATGAATGCAGTTTTAAGTATGGTGAAACAAATGCAAATGCCCTCTTTCCATGCCATACCTGAAGGCAGCATTCAAGAGAATTGCCTTGTCTAAACGATCCTGAACTTGAATGCAGCATCTTATGTTGTAAGAATGGCCATCTCTGTGTAGAAATCCATGCCGTCATGCCACATCTCCAGAATTGACTTGATTCAGTGTGGTATCATGTAGCCTACCGAAAATAGCCGACCTCTGCGACACCTTGTTAGCTTGGAGGTCTGCTATTTCCGATATTTCCACCAAAAGGCCCTTTTAGAAATTTCAGACCCTCCCTCTCTAACATTCTCTGCACGTCCCTGGTTAAAAGTCATGTGGATTCACTTCTTCCAGCTGCTCTCAGCGTGCCACTCTGCGCTCCTACGTACGCCTCGTTCCACGTACTGCCGTGCAACGACAATAATAACCTGGCTTGGTGAACTTTGTGCGTGGGCTTTTTCATTCTGATGCAATTGAGACAGTTTCAGACACTAACACACACACACACACACACACATACAGAAAAAACTAAAAATGTGCAAGTGATACATACGTATGATGATTGTGAGGTTAGACCAACAAAATAAAGAGTCAATTTGTTACCGGTCAACCAAACCTTCCATAACTTTGAGCCGGTGCTTAGAGCCGTGTCGGTCTGTCTCTGAGACATGCTGGAAATGTGCTTAGCTCTGTTTATAAAACATCTCACAGGAGGGAAAGAAGTTGGTTGTGATATTGAGAGCCATTTGGTGGAAAATGAATTTTATTAGTATAACTATAAGCCATGGTAAGACCTAGGTCTATATACATACCGGTATATATATATATATATATATATATATATATATATATATATATATATATATATAAAAACTGCATATGAAAGATATGCAGATGTATCTTGAACAGCCTGCTGGCTATAGCCTCTGTGTAGTCCAGAATCAACATTATGCAGAAGCAATTAGGATAATTATTGGGACAGGTGCAAAGATTCAAAAGCAGCCCTGGTGTATCTTAATGTGATCAGTCCCTGTGCATTTGGACCAATCAGGGGGGGTGATGGAAAACACCTACATTAAATTGGAGCACAGTCAGATGTACACACAATGATGTTATGTGTTGAAAACGGTCCAACCGTGAAGCTTTTAGACTGCTTGCTGTCAGTGGTGTAAAGTAAGTACCGTAATTGCCGGACTATAAGCCACATCTTTTTTCCCATGTTTTGAAATATAGATTTTTACAGCTAACAGCCACCAGGGGTGCTCTAGCAGGAAGCAGGAAGGACACCTGCGGCTTATAGACAGCCTGTATACCGGTATGTACACATTTGTTTTCCGGAAAATCCGTTCTAAATTTAGCTGGTGTGGCTTATATTCAGGTGCAGCTATAGTCCAGCAATTACGGTTAAGTACTTTTACTTAAAGGAGTGGTGACACCGGCCGAAATTTAACATTATGATACAGTAGGTCACGTGGTGTTTCTTCAAACAGTCTGAAAAGGAGGCGGGGCCGTATCTGTTAGCAGTGAATGTATACTTCGTCCGTCGTGCCGTGCCGCGCACGTGATGAGTTGTTGTTAGCGTGTAGCAGCGCCGCACCGCAAGGCTATTTTGGAGAGCTATTGTGTGTGTACACACACACACACACAGGCTACACACACAAAGTTTATGAGCCACGCCCCTCCCCCCATATTAGCCCAATCAAATTTATTTATTTCTTGGCTAATTTGATAGCCTTAATTAGCTGTTTTGGCCATGTCACTCCACCTTCAAAGGAGTAATTCACCCCCAAAATGATTCTAATGATTACTCATGCCATGGAGACTTGAGTTCAATAATATATTTTTGTATTTGTTGCATTCCTAAGACAAAAAAATAATTATAGTAAATTTACCCTCTTCAAAGGGCTGCCTTTTCTGCCTTAAGAATGTGACAAAAAAACGAAAAGTATAATTTAACACAAGTCTCTATGCATGAGTAATCAATAGAAAAAAGGTCATTTTGGGGGTGAACTACTCCTTTAAGTACTGTACTTGTATGGTTGTGAGGTATACTTTTACTTTAGTGGAGTGTTTCCAATTACTTTTAGTTCTACTCCATTACATCTCAGAGACAAATATTGTACTTTTTCTCCACCACAATTATATGAAAACTTTAGTTACTAGAACTTTGTGGATTTGGATTTATTAATTCAAAATACATGCCAGCCCTATATACATTTTGGCCATTTGAAAATAGCCGGCAATGCGTCGCATCGCAATGCATTGTGAGCTTGTAGATCTGCATGCTATTTTCAAAAGAATTTCATACATTTGAAAACTTGAAATATGACATTATTCACATACAGACTACTTTTACTTTTGGTACTTTAAGTACATTTTGATAACAAATACTTTTGTACTTTTATTCAAGTATTTTGAACTCTGAACTTTTACTTAACAGATAACAGAGTATTTCTATATTGCAGTATTGATACTTTTAAGTAAAACATTCGAGTACTTTTTCCACCACTGCTTGTTGTAAGATTTGGTAACAGGTCATCCATGCATGGAAACATTCTACAGCAGGGATCAAAGAGAGACAAACAGCCAGGACCAACAGGTTATACATTGTTTACAACCGTAATGTTTGGGTGAAATATCCCCATGCAGGACAAGTAATATTGTCCCTCGCTGTCTCTCAGCTTGACTCACCATGCATGGCTCGCATGACTCCAACCCTGCATCGCATCTGCTCACATTTAGGACTGTGTGTGTGTGTGTGTGTGTGTGTGTGTGTGTGTGTGTGTGTGTGTGGGTGTGTGTGTGTGTGTGTGTGTGTGTGTGTGTGTGTGTGTGTGTGTGTGGGTGGGTGGGTGGGTGGGTGGGTGGGTGCTTGAACAAAGTTCTGGGACAATTCTAGTCAATATAGAGTGTAATATGTCTCTATGTTGATCATTATTGAGACCGAAGGTCGCAGTTTACCATGAGAAATGTCACAGCTTGTCCGTGTGTAGACGTGAAGCCGTGAAGCCGTGTGGACACATTTTTACAGTCTATAGGTTGGTTCCCTTGACACTTCACTGTGACATCACAGGTGACATCACATGTGACATCACCTATGTAAAAGTCCATATATGGGTATTCCCCAGAATCCCCTTTTATGGCCATATGAAGATCCCTGATGTCATCGATATATATATAAATATCACTGTCCAGATGGCCAAGACATGGCCCATATCTGTGTGGCTGGTTCAGATAGGGATCTCCATGTGGGCGTAACATATATTGTATGTTGTGATGTCATGGGAACCACTCTAACGGAATCCCTTTTATGCCCAATATGGAGATCCCTGATGTCATCAATATTAAGCCCATATCTAACAGGACTTGATATGGGAATGCAATGCCTGGCCAGTGATATACATCACTGGCCAGATGGCCAAGAATTGGCACAACCTTGCCCTTTAGGGCGAGGTGGCATGTCGCCCTGAGGCGTTTTACTAGTAATACCAAATTATTTTCAGTTAGGCCTACATCTGTCGTATAGACTGCAAAACCAAAAATCTACCTGCACCAATTCTATCTATCCCAAGCACTTACACTCCCATATCAAGAGAAAGCAAGGTCAGATTTGTCCTAGTGTCCTCTCAAGTGTTCCAGTCATGTTCAACGGTCACTGGTCTCTCAAAGACCATCTCCAAAGACCTTCAAGTTTAACATTAAGAGGTGGCTTAAATCAAATCAAATTTGTAATCATGAGTAATTATCTGCTCCATCTGTCACTGGAGTTACTCATAATTGGCTAGTATTAGTCCCCTTTACAATTTACTGTTTTACTTACTATTTACTATTTACTATTACTATTTACTACAATTTTACTATTATCGGCTTCAACTGTTAGAGGTGGCTTAAAGCAAGTCAAACCTACATTCATGGGTAACTATCTGCTCCATCTGTCACTGGAGTCACTCAACTTGCTATAATGATGTCCCCTTAATGTTTTATTGTACTGTTTTGTACTGTACTGTACTGTACTGTACTGTACTGTACTGTACTGTATTGTATGTATTGTATGTTTTGTATGGATAGCCGTCACCTTTGTACAGCCTGCCCAGGGACTACAGATGAAAATTAGCTCATGGCTAAATCTGGCTCATTTACATTTATGTGAAACCTGACATGTTGATTCATGTGCTTTGTCCCTGACAAATAAACAAATAAATAAATAAACAAATAAATAAATAAATAAATAAATAAATAAATAAATAAATAAATAAATAAATAAATAAAACAAAGTCACTCTGGATGGTTTCTGTTCAATAATGCCATATTCAGCTAGAACCATATCCACAACTTTCCAACATCCCATCGTGCA
>NC_137815.1:50266555-50294055 GCF_963921795.1 Nannobrachium achirus
AGACGTGCATGGGTTCATGGTCAAGATCAGTAAGATCACAAGTAAAATCCTTCACATTTCAACCTGAGAGTGTATAGAACTGTGAACAAATGGACCCCTAAAGGTCCATTACTCCATTTGGTTATGTACACTACACTCTCAGATTTAAATGAACTTTCAGTGTTTTTTTTTGGACCCACATCCCCCCTTCAAAACATTGCTGTCGGGTGGAAATCTCACATCTCCAAAACTGTTATTTTTCAGGATAAAAAAAATAAATATTTTTAATCAAAATAGCAAAATTAGCAGATCTTCAAACTCAAACGTGCCGCAGCGATTGTAGATCGGCTAATTTTGCCACTTTTACATGACACACTGACAAATGGGGCATTAATTTACGGAGAAAAGGGAAAGTTAAAGACGGGGTGCCGTGATCCCCCCCCCCCCCCCCCAAAAAAAAACATGACCATCAGGTATTATGATTAAACTTGTAGGAAGATTTATATTTTCAAAAAAGTGTACAGAACATGTGACCACACCCACCTGTTAAGTATACCTGCTTTTTTATTGCATGGTAAAAAGGGGAGGGGATGATTTTATTGTTTCACTAAACCGGCATATTTTGATTGGGCTTTTTGAAGCTTTCCGCTTTCAGGAAGTAAACCGAAAATCATGGCAAACCGGGATCATGGCACTGCATCTTTAACTCCATAGACATATGCAACACAGAAAAAGCACAAAACTGGCACCATCTCTATAAAGGACAACTTTGTTTTTTTTACAACTGGGTTCATATTTTAGATTGTAATTAGAGAAAAGAAAAGATGAGTTTTCATTTACTGCTTTCTATCGTTTTAGCGATTTTAATGATTTTGATTTCAGAGGGTGGGGGCATGCGTACAAGTGGCAAAAATTGTCTTTTTACTCACAATAAGCCCATTCCCAAGATGCACCGCAATCTTTCATGGACAGATGTGAGTTATGGGGGCTAGTAGTGTTACTGTAAATAGTAATAAAGAAATTGCCGGCTTATTGGGTCTAAAAATACATATTTAGCCACTTGCACGCATGCTCCCACTGAAATCTAAATTGCTAAAACGATAGAAAGCAGTAAATGAAAACATAACATCTTTTCTTTTCTCTAATTACAATCTAAAACAGGGGTCTTCAACAGGGGGTCCGGGACCCATAGGGGGTCCTCAGAGTTACTACAGGGGGTCCTCCAAATCTTTGTGTGATAGAAACCTTTTTTCCTACTTTTTTATATTAACCACTTGAACCCTATCGTCCATATTCTGGGAACTTTAGCTAAAAATAGCAGATCTACAAGCTCACAAAGCCTCGCGCTGCAAGGCGTTGTGAGCTTGTAGATTAGCTATTTTTGACAAAGAGGTTTGGTGTAGAGGGGAAAAAGAGCAGACTAAGTACAGAGTGAAAGGTCAAGTTTATTAAGTTTTGACTTAAGTGGTTAAATATCTGAAAACAAATTAACATGAATCCAGAATTCACTAATGATTGTGCTCTCAAACGATGAAACGACTATATGGAATCTATGAGAAGGTTGTGGGGGTCCCTGCTTCATCTCTCTCTCAACTAAGGGGTCCTCGGCCTGAAAACGTTGAAGACCCCTGATGAACCCATGTTGTAAAAAAACTATGTTGTCCTTAGTTTAAAACATGGAGATAAGAGGTTTCTGCCCGGCAGCGACCTTAAAGTGAGTGCAGGAGAACAGTGGCGGCTCCGACATGGAAACTGTGACCGGGTTTTGGATATGTTCGCTGAACTGTAAAAGCCTCTTGACGTGACCCTCGACGTAAACGCACTGATGGAGAGGGGCGGGGACAGCTTGACCTTTTTCAGCAGAATGTTCCCCTCTTGGAAAAAAAGGGCTTAGATTTGTTTTTGTTTGAAAAGAGAGAAACCAATATAATGCGTTCTGATGTGCTTCCGTCTGGAAAATGTCTATGGTTGTCGCATTTGCGTACATGGGGATTTGGCGGGGGTAACCAAACACCACGTTGGTCGGAACGCCATTGTCGCTTGGTTTGTGAATGAAAGGGTAAAACGTCGGAAAAAACGTGAAAATGTCTTGGACGTTTTCTTTATTTTCTTTATAGTTTATTTGGTTTTTGAATATAGCCTATATAATTTCTTTTCTTTGCCACCCACTGTAACCCACCAGCTTTCTGCCACACCCTTAAGCTTTTTCCTTGTCGTGGGGCCCAGTCTACTTGCTGGTTAATACTGGTAGGGTTGTTGTATTCAACTGGTGGTGACCCAGATGGCTAGAATGAAAACCAGTGTCGCCCTGGCTTTATACTAAACTACGCACTAAAAGTTAGGAAACTTAACTTCGTTCCATTATAACTCCCCTTTAATAATACCAATTGGTATTGTGTATTATAACACTTTTATCGTTGATTAGTCAGTCACCTTTACAACGAGGTGCAGCTTGTAAGCATGGGGCATTCGTGGAATGAGCAACACAGCCAAACATGTGGGTAGCGCCCTCCAAAAGTTTGTCAAAATGGCCTGCATTAGACAATTGACACCGGGTGAAAAAAAATGGGTTACAAAAATCGTGGGATAACAATTAAGTTAAAAAATTAAATACATGTGGTTTCTCAAAACGTAGTTGTTGCATTCCTAAATAACCTCGGTGCCAGAAACCAGCAACAATCATTTTGGACCGGTACTCGCCAAATAGACTACTAAAATGTTGCCTAGTAAACCTGCAAGCTTACAGTGTCGGTCGCAAGACTGTCTGTGCAAATATATGTATTGTTTTTACAACAGTGTACTGCAGTGTGTCACAAACATCATGGACCTTCAAGTTGATACCATAAACTGCAGAACCTAAATTATTTGAAAGGATTTTGTGCCAGGGGCCCTCATAATAGATTTGTCAACATATTTAAAAAATGGCAGATCTATGAGCTCACAATACATCACATCTGAACATGTTATAAGCTGGTAGAACAGCTATTTTCAAGTAGCCAAAATAAAATGGTGCATAATTGTTTCAACTATTTCTCATTTTGCTGAGGCCTTCCTGGAACCCCCTCAAGGATGACCGGGTTCCCTGGGCCCCACTTTGGTTCTCTGTTTCTCAAAGTTGGACCCTCTCTGAATTAAATTAACACGTAGGCTTTACAGTGTAGATTGGGGTCCCAGAGATTCAGAGATACAGACCCGTAAGGGTCCATTTGGACCATCGGTAGTCCCCAGACCTGATGTTGAGAACCAGTGGTGTAGTGCAGTGGTTGCCCCAAATGTATATGCATTTGGCCACGGATCCTGATCTGAAAATATTCTGTATTCTATATTCTATATTCAGACCCACCTTACCGATCATCACCACGAAAGCGTGGGGTGGCTCAAAGTAGCTGACAGAGTACAGCATCTTGCAATGGGCCTGGTGTACAAGATTCACTACACCTCCAAGATACCCATGTACCTGGCAAACTACTTCTTAAAGGTCAAGGATGTTCACAATCACAACACCAGAGGCAGCTCCACTAATCATCATCAACGTAGATTTAACACTAAACAAGGCGCTAACTCGTTCTCCTGCTATACCATCAACATGTGGAACACCCTTCCACAAGCCTTAAAGGAGAGCAAATCCCTAGCCTCCTTCAAAATTGGTATGAAAAGTCACCTTCAGACATCTGCTACCCGTGACTTGTAAATAGACTAAGCCCCCATGCTCCCCCCCCCCCCCCTTTTCTTTTTTTTCTGCCTTTGTATTTGATGTTATGCTTTTGAAACTGATATTATCCTAGATAAAGTACTATGTTCTATCCGTCTGTCTTTCAATGTTATATGAGATACTTAAAGTGTGGTTCCTGTGGAAATAAGCCTCGGCTTTCTAGGATCTCCTTTTAGTTGACCTTGTACCAGTGATTTGTACTGCCATGAAACTGTACTTTTTTCTATTGCAAACTTCTAATAAATTCATCAATCAATCAATCAATCAATCAATCAATCAATCAATCAATCAAAAAGGGACCCTCATACAAGATTTGTGTTATTAAACATGTTTCACAAATATTCCAAGTTTGTCACATTTTATTGGCCATGCACATCGTGGCCATCTTGGATTGCATCACCACAGGTGGCAGGTTTTGGTTTGTAATGCAGGCTGGCAACACGTCTGAGCCTGCATTACAAACCATTGTAAACATGGAGCTTTGGTCCCAAAATATGAGTTCTGTTCCTCCGATTTCTTTTGACCAAATTGACAAAATGAGCAGATGACAATGTCAACATCTCCAAAAGAAAGGCTACAGTAAAGTGTACTTTCACGATATTCAAGGTAAGTTAGGTTGCAACTTGTGTACAAAGACTTGCTATCTGTGCAGTGCTTGCTCCACTGTCATATGTAAGCAATTTACCATGAGAGGGAGTGGGTTGCCGCAAATAGAGGCTGGTCGCTTCCAGAAAAGCATAGATTCAGAGAAAAGGGGCTTTAAAGTTTGCGTTTTGCATTGGATCCAATGGAATAGATCGGCGAAAAATGACGATAGTATAACGTTATAGTAAACGTAGGAGACCTCGGACCAGTGACAACTACGTTATCAATAATCAGCTCACGGTAAGGCACTACTCTGTTTTGGGTCGGGGAAGGTGTTCGACTCTGCATGGTTGTTTGTGAGGCGCATTGATCTTGGAAATGTGCATCACATTTGCATCACAAAACGCATCCGGGGTCTTTGAGCCAACTCACTAGAGTTGTCTCATTTACCACTGTTTTAAACCAATCAGAATCCAGTATTTGAACATGTGACCAGGCAAAAGTGGTAGAATAAGTATTAACCTGCTGTATATCGTGATTTTTGCATGTTAATCATGAATACATCTAACACGATTAACTTGCAATCTAGCAACTTTAGTATCACTAACATTGCTGTAACGTCAGTTAGCTTTAAGTAGATATGGGATACTGCTAACTGACGTTTCCATGCTAACATTTAACAACAAATATTTAAAGGGATATTCCACTTTCAACAGGGAGCAGTGGAAAGGCCTCTCTCCACACACCCATTGTAACTTCAAACTCCATTTTAACCATGATAGATTCATTAAAAACACCCATTATTTTTTTCTGGTGACTCATACTACCCTCGAGCAGGCCGTGTTTTTTCGATAACCATTTTTTATAATTATCTGGGAAAATGGAAAAAATGAAATACAAAAAAATAATTATTAAAAATAAATGAAAAAAGTTATCGACAATGGGTGTGTGTGGGGAGAGGCCCTGGGCCTGGAGGGCCTGGTAACATTTACATCAAATATCTAAATATTCAATCAAGCTAATTAAAAACTGTTCAGGGTATTCATAAAAGCCTGATTAGATGATAAAATTACCAAACGTTTTTTTGAAAATGAAATATCCCTTTAATATGGCGGCGGAGCAAGCACTGAACATATACTGTAAGTAAGTCTTTGTACACAGTGAAATCTATAATCGATACAATAGAATAGAATAGAATAGAATAGAATAGATCTATAAGGGTCAATTTGATTACCAACTCTCCATCATTTAGCTGGGGACCGCCTGACCGGGGACCGGGAGAGTATTTTTTGCAGGTCTTTGAGTCCGAGTGTATTAAAAAAGCAACTGGGTTAAGCACTGTTGGTCCAACCAGTTTAACATTCACCAGGTTAGCATTCACCAGTGTCAGCAGGTTAGCATTCACCAGGTTAGCATTCACCAGCGTTAGTTTTACTGAGGTTAGGGTTAGGATTAAGATTAGATTTAGGTGTACCCTGACTTTCGTCACCTCCGTGCAGCCAATCACAAGCTTCCGCTGCCTTAACCCAGTTGCTTTTTTGATACTCGGACTGAACGACCTGCAAAAAACACTCTCCCCTCAAGGACCACTGGTGGTCCCTGGACCATTGGTTGAGAAGCAGTCGGTGTGAGCGTATAGTGACCATATGCTGAGAGAGGCTGAACTCGAGGGGAACCGGTGAAAGGACTCCTTCTCTCTCCTAGAGAGGCCTTGCTTTTCCACCTGAGCCACAGGTGTTTGCTTAACGTGCCTGTGGCTTGGAGTGGCCCGGCCTCCGTCATTTGCCTTCAACCCTGGAAATGTTGACTTTCTCCTCTTCCCCTCCTCCCTAATGCCTGCCAGCCCAGGGGAAAAAGCTGCTCCACTTTTCACATGGGCCAGGGCCCCCTGATAATGTGTCTGTGTGCGTGCGTGCGTGCGTGCGTGCGTGCGTGCGTGCGTGCGTGCGTGCGTGTGTGTGCGTGCGTGCGTGCATACGTGCGCGTGTCTGTGTTCCTGCTTTCGTGTAAATGTGTATGTGTATAAAAGCACTGATGTGTGTCATGTGCGTGCACTAAAACCTTCTTTGTGACACATGAACGTGTGTTTTATGATGATGATGATGATGATGATTGTAGCCTATCAGCTTCCATAGCCCCCCCCCAACCCCCCTCGCTTCCTTTGACGCAGAGTGGAAATGTGTTGGTGGGTAAATGACTGCAGGCAGGCACGGCTTGGTAACATGATTATGAAAAATCACAGCATGTGTGCAGGTGTTTCAGTGTGTTTTGACAGAGAAAGAGAAGGGGGGAAATCTAGAGGGCCAGAGGGGTCATTATGAGCATCAAGCACACTAACTTTGTTTAGTTAACGGCTGCTGAGCACAGCATTCTGGGCTGTAATGATTGAGGCAGCATTTTGAGTAACCCCCCCCCCCCCCCCCCCCCCCCCCCCCCTCCCCGCGCAAAATGGTATAGGTAGGTATCCCGTTTTTTTGGGAGGGGGAAAAAATTATGAAAATAAAGGAAGAAAGTAAAAGGCCATCATTCCATATAGAGCAGAGGTTCTCAAAGCTTTTCATTCCAAGAAGCCCCATAACTCTGAGCACTTGAACCAGTAAGGGTCCATATGGTTCAGTTTGTATTCTCCCAGAGTTGCAGATCTGTAAGGATTCAGGGTCCCTGGACCCTCTCTGGGCTCGAGAACCACTGATCTAGAGCCATCAAACTGTTATAAACTAGCTTATATTCAAATTGGCTAATGGGAGCGGGCCGAAGAACCACGTTGTCACACTCATGGCAATATGACTCAGCCATATAACCATAAGTCCCCAACTCTAGACACAAGGGCAGCGTAGCCCGAATAAATTAACGTAACTCATCACCATACTGGGAGGTCGGGGTTCGTTCCCCCGGCCGGGTCATACCAAAGACCCAGTGCCTCCCTACTTGGCACTCAGCATCAAGGGTTGGATTGGGGCTAAGTTCCTGCGACATACCGGTACTAGCGTCATGTCCAGGGGGTGTACACTTCAAGCTGCCTCATGCTACAGAAACAGGAGATAGGCTCCTGCCCTATGGGCCTCATGGCTCGGCAAGGCTTACTTACATCACTATGACCTAATGCACGCATGGTATTGAAAGCCTATTTTAAGTCTAGAAAAATAGCATGTCAAGTTAAATCATATAAATCCCCTAATTCTTACTATTCTGAATTTTACTATTCTGTGAAAATGTCAGCGTTACGACCTTATACTCTACAGACAAGGTAAATAAAGCCTATTTGGCAAGTGCCACAGCCCCAAGCACCCACAGTGTCCCCAACGGGAATCAAACCCAGGACCTTCTAGCTGTGAGGCGACAGCGCTACTGACTGTTCCTATAGGTGCCCCCACTTCAACCATTTTCCATCTTTATCTTCATATAATTGGTCCTCCCTCATCATAAGATGGCACAATTTCTGTCTACTAACTCATTAGTGTCTTTGTGGACAGTTCAGAATCCTGCTTACCAATGATCATCCACAGGGATTCCAAGCTGATTTTCTCTCCTTGCAAAGTTAGCACAATGAAATAGAAGCATTAACTGTGAAATTTTATCAGGAACACACACTTCAAAGTAGATTTAACCATGTATTGCAACAAATGGAATACAGTTAAACTTGGTGTTAAAGGCTCCGCATTCGGAGATGTTCCCTGGATTTTGTCCAAGCAGCTTGCTAAGCAAAATCAGGGAATGTTAATCAAAACCCCCCATAGAGATACAATAGCAGTACAATACAATAGCAATACATTGACATATTAGCTTGAATCAGCAGACATAAATCACAAGTATTTGAGTCTGTGCCATGATGTATTTAAAGAAAGCCTCCCTTACAGAGCGAGAGCTCTTTTTGGAGTATGGCAGTGTGATGTAATGACCAGCAGTGCTGTGAATGAGGAATAGGAAAAGGGGCTGACTGACAGCTGAGGCGGGCGAGACTCTTTGTGTCCTTCATTAACAATAACATAAACAAGATATGTTTGAAATGACCAAACCCGAATGCTGAAAAATGTCACTGATCCTGGCATTTCATTCAAGAAAGAAAAGCCTGGGTAATGCCTCCGGTAACTGTGGCTCAGCCAATCACAAGCAGTGGCTGTCAAGGCATCGCCTACGGACACGATAGTGTCATAGATCAAAGACAGACAGATCAAATAGGGAGCTGCCGTTTGAATCCAGCGGCAAGTGTATCCCCGCCCTATGCCTTAGAATGGGCAAGGCTCACCCTGTGTACTGATAGCCAGGTTTCTGAACTGTCCATAGCCCCCCTCTGAGACTGAAGGCTTTATCAGAGTCCGAGGTGAAGAGCTATCATCTCAACTTTTTTATCACCTAAAAATGAAAAATAAGTGGAGGCCTCACAGCCTCACGGTGAAGTCCTATCACCGCAACTCTGTGCCTCAGAAACCAGGGGGCACACTGATTGGTCAAGATCGACCAATCAGTGAATGGGGTGATGGGGAGATGTCTGAAAGTAATAAAAAATCGCACCCGTGCGAAGTGAGCGGTGCAAACTAATTCCTGCAAGGGCGCCTGCGCGAATCAGTGTTGATAGGCATGCATGGCAATATTCTTTTTGTTGTGTATGATGTCAGTCTGGAGGTCTGCTCAGACTATATAAGGTTTTCGTGTGTCCTGACCTTTACACCGGCTCAAAACGAACACCAACCAGGATTTGAAACAGCAATCATAGTCTGCAGGGGTAATGTAGCGTGGTCGCTGTCTTGAATCCTGGGTGGTCGTAGATTTGCGCCAGAAAGTTCCAGGTTACACCATCAGGAGTATATTATGCGCAACATACCAGCCAGGTTTGTTAGTATCCTTGACCAGACCAAATAACAATTTATCGTGCGCATTCATGTGCACATTTATGTGTCACCAGAAACTCCATTTGGAGTAGCCGAGATGCAGGAGAAACTCTTAAATGTCGCTGTCTGAAAACAGCCAAATAGAGCTTCTTGTGGGTTATAAAGCAAGGGGGAGACAGAGGGAGAACAGACAGGAGGTCAGACAAACAGCCTGGCCATTAACAGCTTGGTGGCAGTCAAAGAGTGAATAGAAGAGAAAAATAATATGCAGAAGCACCAGAAGCTCAAACAAAACAGACAGAGGGCAGAACGGAGAGGGGATCAGACAGACAGAAAGATGGAAGGACCTTTCCTGAACTTTAAACCGGCACAAATCTTTCCTAAACTTTAAACTTGCAGATCGAACACCACCCAGGATTCGAAACAGCAACCATAGTCTGCAAGGGTAATGTAGCGTGGTCGCTGTCTCGAATCATTGGTGGTGTTCGATCTTCCAGTTTAAAGTTTAGGAAAGGTCCAGGATATGGGTTTGGTCAGACTTTTCCCTCTAACTTTGACTGACGGCCAACACCAAGAAGTGCTGGATTTCCTGATCTAAATTGACATGAACAATACAGCATTTGATTGGTCTGTTCTGTTTGGCTAACAAATGTCATCATGGGTAGAACGGTTTCTGATTGGTCGATTCTAATGTTTAGTTACTCAACTAGCCAATCGATGAAGAATGAAAGAATCGTCCCGTGCTAATATGTTTTAACTAAATAAACCGAAAGTGAAATATAGGAGTGATTTGCACCGCTCAAAAACAGAGGAGAGATGTCTTGGTCCGTGGTGTAATGACGTAATGTTGTAGTTTTCTGACTTTAAAAGACTACACCGCGGTGATAGCTTATCACCGCAGACTGTACTATGATACCCCCTTGAGTAGACATAAATGGTGCCATGTTTGATCATTCGTGAAGACCAATGTTGTGAAGATAGGTTGAAAAATGGTGATGTGGTCCTTTAAGTAACCACCTAGCTCTTCCACCACTGCCTCTAGCCCCGCCTCTGTTGTTCTCTCCTTCTAGACTTCGTCTGTGCTACATACATACTGTATACACATCTTCTTTTTCACCATATTCTCCCCATCTCCACCCTTCTTATCTTGCCTTGGATATTTCTCCTCTAATATGTCTCCTCTATGATCCACCTCCTTGATTTCATTTCTTTCTTTTACCACCTGACTGAGCCAGTGGTGGTATGTAGGGATGGAGGCTACTCTGATTTTATAGCAATACAATGTATAAATATTAAATAATCTTAACAAAGTAAAAGTAAAGTCCTATAATCAAAAAAGGTTTACTTGAGTAAAAGTACCAAAGCATTGGCATCAAAACATATCACAGTACATATCAAGTGCATATCAACGTGCTGTTGTGAGCCTGGCCAGACAAATATCACTGCGTAGACTTTTTTTTGTGTGCTGCATTTTTCAAATAGCGGGAGAATAAAATTGGGCTCTAAATCCGCAAAGTAACTGAAGCTGTCAAATACTTGTAGTGGAGTAAATTGTGCCATATTTGCCTCTGAGATGTAGTGGACTAGAAGTAATGAAAAATGGACATATTCAAGTAAAGTAAAAGCTACTCAAACCTGTACTATAGGTACAGTACTTGAGTAATGTACTGTAATTACTTAATTTCCACCACTGCACCTGACCCCCTTTATCTCACTCTCTCCTTACTATTTTACCACCACCAGCATCACCCTCTCTCTAACCTTCCATTCATCTCTCTCTCATCCTGTCACTCTCTCAATCCCTCGACACCTCTCCCCTCTCTCTCATCTATATCTCGATCCCTTCCCTGAGTACATTTACTTTAGTACTGTACACTTTTATTAATTATTGCGACCGAATAGGTCGCAGTTTACTATCAGAACCGTCACATCTTGTCCGTGTCAGTCCGTCCGTGTGCGCTTTTTTACGGTCTATGGGTTTGTCGCTCTGACATCACTGTGATGTCAGGGGAACCACACTAACAGAATCCCTTTTATGCCCATATATGGAGATCCCTGTGGGCAGCAGACAGACAGCATTGGTGAAGACCTTATGTGCTACCCAGCACGAAGAGGATTAAGTAAGTAAGTATGGAGATCCCTGATGTCATCAATATTAAGCCCATCATATCTAACAGGACTTCATATGGGAATGCCCATATATGGAGGCCACATCGACCACATACCACACCAACAGAATCCATGACATCACTGTGATGTCAGGAGAACCAAAGAGGCTAGAGCCTCTGGTGAAGGCTTAGCACCCCCTAAGCCCCCCCACCCCACACTCACAATTGTGATGAAAAATATTTAAGGAACAAATAAATTAAATATTATGATATTATGCTGGAAAGCATCTTCAGCCTCACAAAAACCTATTCGATCACCTACAGTACTCTGTAAACTGCCAATGATCTGGTCTGTTCCGTAATCCATACTCTAAGCGAGAGAATCTCGTTTGTCATATTGTTACTATTCATTATTGTTTGTTGCCAAAATGAATTAGCCCCTGCTCTAAAAAAGCCAGCCCCCCATAGCCCCGCCAGTCACAATTCTCTGGAGCCGCCGCTGCCGTCTGTAAAAGGTGCCCTGTCCAGACCATGAATGCAGTTTTCACTATGGTGAAAGAAATGCAAATGCCCTTTCCATGCCATACCTGAAGGCAGCATTCAAGAGAATTGCCTCGTCCAAACTCTCCTGAACTTGAATGCAGCATCTTATGTTGAAAAAAATGTCCCTCTCTGTGTAGAAATCCATGTTGTTAAGCCACATCTGCAGTATTCACTTGATTATTGGTTCAGTGTAGTATCAAGCACCGAAAATAGCTGTGACGCGTTGTGAGCTTGGAGGTCTGCTATTTTCGATATTTTCACCAAAAGGCTCTTTTAGAAATTTCAGCCCCTGCCTCTCTAACATTCTCTGCACGTCCCTGCTGCTTATCTATCTTGCCCCGTGCCTTGCCTATATCACTCTCTTCCCCACACATACACACACACGCACGCACGCACACATACCCACACACGCACACACACGCACGCAGCCCTCGAATTACCTGCCGTGAGGACGTAGGGTGCACGTTTATTTTCGCAGGGGGGAGGGGGGAGGCTTTCTGGCATTCTCTGCCAGAGACAATATTATGCTGGAAACATACAGGTATTAACTGTTAAGATTTCAGATGGTCAAATAAACCCAGGGCTTTTTCGCCGACCCCAAAAACACAGAGGGGAGACTGTGTGCAGAGGGCAGCGGTCGCTAATGAAACGCACCCAGGGTGGAAACCGCTCAATCACTAATAATTACCCCCTAACATTATGCCTAATTTATGCTCCGTACGCCATACGACGGTGTCGTACACTGGAGGGGGAGAAGGCAGTTCTACAAGCTCACAATATGTTGCATATCATGTTGTCATATACAATGAAGTATACTGTAAGCTGGACATTAGAGCCTTCCCCAGTACATCCATACCTGCTACCTTCCTTCATTCATCCCTCACTCTATCAATCTATCTCTCTCTTTCTACCTAGTTATACCCCTCCCTCCATCCATCCATCCCTCCATCCTCTTCCTCATCCTCATCCCTCCCTCCACCTCTCTCTCTCCACACTCTCCTTTTCCCAAATCACTCCATCGCTCACTCACTTCATGAATTCATTTGTCCATCTCTTTTCTGCATTCACTCTCACTAAACGCTTTCCCTTCTCAGTTTCATCCCTCCATCCCTCTGTCCATCGAGTTATATCTCGGCACACTGTGAGCTTGTAGATCGGCAATTTCCAACTAAGTGGTTAAACCGATGCTATTAATAACTATCGTTTTGCTGGGGACACCCTGGAAGCGGGTCAAGGACCGCCGGGGGTTCCCGGAGCCCACTTTGAGAACCACTGGGCTACTCCATCTCTCTCACAATCCATTTCCTATGCCTTCTCTCTCTCCCTCCCTCCCTCCCTCCCTCCCTCCCTCCATTCATTCTCCTATCCCTCTCTCCTTTTCAAGTTCATTCCTTTTCCAGTTCCATTCATCCATCTCTCTCTTTCACCCTCCTCCATTTTGTTCTCTCTCTCTCTCTCTCAATATCCAATCACTTCTCGACGCCATCCATCTAATTGATCTCTCCTTCTCCCCGTGCTCCCTTGCCCTCTACCTCCTCTTCCTCCTCTTCCTCTCTCTCTCTCTCACCACAGCCCAGGTGATTTCCAACCACCACTTCTCATTTATCTTGGATCCCTTTGATTTCAATGCGACTTTCATTCATTTCGCCCTCATTTCCTCCTCTCGCCTGCGCACTCGCCAGGGCGTACCTCCTCAAGGCGGGCCTTTCATACAGGGCCGAGGCTTCGCTAAACAGCCTCTTATGCTCTGACCTTTACTGAGGTGGGAGGGGGGGCAGTGACCGGCTGAGACAAACAGCCCTCAGCAGGACGTAAATGATGATAGATCTGTTCTGCTCGGAAGGAGAGGGGGATCTGGAGTTGAGTTACTCCGGGAGGCGGAGAGAGACTTGGCCTGCGATGTGCCTTTACATCTGGTCACAGCTGAAGGAGTGTGTGGATGCGAGGTGCCTTTACATCTGGTCACAGCTGAACGTGTGTGTGGACGCCTGGGGAGCTGGGAGTATGGAGTTCCTGCCAACCATGCCTTTCCACTGGTTGAATCCATAGGTGTCATTTAAGTAGCCTACGATCCCTATAATGAGTTATGATTATGATTATTATAACATCCGTATATAAATGAGGTACAAACATCACTCCAGCAGTGACAATATATACAATCTATAAAAACACAAATACAAAAGTTAAAAAAAAAGAAAAAAATAGAAGAAGTGCTCTTCCGAGCACATGTCTCCACCAGCCACGTGTCCTGGTGGTGCTATAATAGGGCAATGTAAAAAGGGTGGCATGTGTTCTTCACCAATCTTAGACCTTTCATGGCGCCACCATGAGGCTGATTTGAACATTTTGTAGTGTAATTTCTTCCTTGGCCTTTTGCGATTGTGCGTGCACAATTTCATTACAATTGCACGCTGTGTTTGATTTGAGGCATTTTGTTCGAAACGGATCAATCCTGCAAAGTTTGGAGGCCAATCTTAGCCAATCAGGATTGAATATTTAATACGGGACAGATCCGTCTTGATCATATGACTGTAGAGATACTGTGTAACTGTGTTAATTTTGGGTAAAATCTGAAGGAGTAATATCCAAAAATGTGTCTTACATAAGTCGGCCTCCTGGTGGCGCTATAAAAGGCTGATGTGAAAAATGTGGGGCAGAGGTTCTGAATTGGCATCCAGGGAGTGCGCTTACAAAGTTTGAAACTGATCGGTGTAGTTATAGGTAAAACCACAAATCGGCCTGTTATAGCGCCACCATGAGGCCGATTTCAAAAATTTGAAGTGGCATTTCTTCCTCGGCCTAGTGGGAACGTGTGTGCGCGATTTCATGTTAATTGCACTCTGCATTTGTGATTTGAGGCATTTTGTCCAAAATGGACCAATCTTACAAACTTTGAAAGCCAATATCAGCCAATCAGGATGGAATATGGACAATCAGACAGATCCGTGTCAATCACATGACTGTAGAGACACTGGCTACCGATTTGCGTGATTTTTGGACAAAATCTGTAGGAGTAGTGTACAGAAATGTGTTTTGCAAACATCGGCCTCATGGTGGCGCTAGAACAGGGCCATTTGAAAAATGTGGGGCAGAGGTTCTGAATTGGCATCCAGGGAGTGCGCTTACAAAGTTTGAAACTGATCGGTGGAGTTATAGGTAAAACCACAAATCGGCCTGTTATAGCGCCACCATGAGGCTGATTTCAAAAATTTGAAGTGGCATTTCTTCCTCGGCCTAGTGGGAACGTGTGTGCGCGATTTCATGTTAATTGCACTCTGCATTTGTGATTTGAGGCATTTTGTCCAAAATGGACCAATCTTACAAACTTTGAAAGCCAATATCAGCCAATCAGGATGGAATATGGACAATCAGACAGATCTGTGTCGATAACATGACTGTAGAGACACTGTCTACCGATTTGCGCGATTTTTGGTCAAAATCTGTAGGAATAGTGTACAGAAATGTGTTTTGCATACATCGGCCTCAAGGTGGCGCTAGAACAGGGCCATTTGAAAAATGTGGGGCAGAGGTTCTGAATTGGCATCCAGGGAGTGTGTGTGCTCATTTTGGCAGCGACCGGGCCAACGGCGCCGGAGATTAGCTGTACACAAACTCGGAGGACGGACGGACGGACGCGCAGACAGGGGCGAAAACATACTCTCCCCCTGCCTTCGGCTGGTGGAGACAAAAAAGTGAGAAATACATTGTCTTAACATGCATTCATATGAGATACACCACTGGCTGCCTGGCATGCATCAACATTAAAATAGTGTATTGGAATAATATTTATAATCAGCGGAAGAAAGGGAATAAAATTAAATTAACAAAAAAATTAAATAAAACAAGAAAAGAAAAACACAATATAATATAATTACTAGCGAAAGAGGAAGATGGAGAGAAGAAAAACAAAACCAATGGAGAAGAGATGAAGTGTAGGCTACTCAGTTTATTTACTTAATAGATATTTTATGTATGTTTAAGTGGCGGCCATTTGCGCACTGGCAACCACTTCCTGATAAGTACTTTGATGCAAACCTGGCTGGAACCACCATCCCTTCACTCACCAGGACCACATAACCGCTAACGTCAAATAAAGCACCTTTTTATTCACATATCCACCTGAAAATGATCTAGCTCATGTGGTGCTTAGACCAAGAGGTTAACAACATCAACTTTTGAACTTATCAACGTTGTTTGCTTGGCCTGTTTGTGTAAAATAGTTAAAGATAAATGTTTCAAGTCAGAAAGGAGTTTTGTAACGTATCTTAAGACAAGTTGGTCACTTTTCATAAATAGCTACATTGATACTAGGAATGGGTCAGGTTTCTTTCAGACTTTCTGAGAAGGGTCTTTGCAATTTGGAGTTGTGTATGTTGTTGAAAATGAGAAACAAGAACAAGGTGCACCTCACCTGTTCCCTATTAAGGTTTGGGTTATGTTTCTGTCCCTTAATGAGTATCTGATCAGCAGACATACTCCAAACCTGTTTGTTTATTTTGTTGTTAACTAAGAAAACCGGACCATCTTAGGAACCACACTAGAATCCCTTTTATGCCCATATATAGAGATCCCTGATGTGTGACATGACCCTGCACTTTTGTATGCCAAAAGAACAGGCTGAGATGATTGACTGATTGATTGATTGATTGATTGATTGATTGAAGACTTTATTAGAATTTTGCATAGGAAAAGGTACAGCTTCGTGACAGTACAGTTTACTGTTACACGGTCAACTAAAAGGATAGGCCTACCTTAAAAAGGGGGGGGGGGGGGGGGAAGCTTTTGGGCTTGTTTCAATTGGGTTCCCCTTAACAGACAAATACAACACAGTATGCAGAAAATAACAACAAAAGAAACTGTGTTAACTACAAAGATAAATGGTATTTACAGTAGAAAGGTCAGGGGGAGGTAAGGATAGGCATTTTTCTTTGACCAGTTTCGAGTAGCAACCACCTCCAACTTGCTCCAAGTAGCGGGGCAGTTAAGGAGAACAATACTTCAGTTCTGGAAAGAAGCACCAAAATTTTACAGAGTGTACCTCTTGGGTCATTCTTTAGAAAAATCACATTAGACACTCAATTTTCAAAATGGCCGCCAGTTTTAAAGATGGCCGCCTTTTCGGATATGTTTTACAGGACGCCAGCCAGTTAATATCGAATTTTCATAATATTAAAGTTGTTTTGTAGGTTTTAAAACATCCTGAGTTCATTTATTACACTTTTAAAGCAGCCAGAATAACCTTTCTGACTTTTGGTTGGGGTCTTTCCTCACCTGGGACCCCCCAGACAGACCCCTGAGCCTATTTCAGTAATCGCTCTGCTCCTGCTCCAGAACAATGTTAAATTAGATCTGAAATATGCTCTGAAATAAAAAATGACTAGTAGCAAATAACAGAGGTCTTCCACGGGGGGTCAGGGACCCCTGGGGGGATCCTCAGAGCTACTACAGGGGGCCTGCCAAATCTCATTTTTTTTTTTTGAAACTTCGAATGTTTTTATGTATCCTGGTTTTATGTATTGTACTTTGATGGTTTATTAGTATTCTCAGTATTATTTATAAAAAAAAATTGTTAAACAGTTATGGTTGACAGCTGTTACTGCAGGGATTGCAATAATGAAGGTATTGCAACTTTTCACTTTGGGCGCAGAACAACATTTCCATTTATTGCACTGCACTCACACTGACCACACGCACGCACGCTCGCACGCACGCACGCACGCACGCACGCACGCACGCACGCACGCACGCACGCACGCACACACACACACACACACACACACACACACACACACACACACACACACACACACCTCTTTGTTATTGTCACCCCAAAACCCTCACCTTATTAGAGCCCATGGTCAATTACGCCCAAAGAGATTCACTACAATACAGTAATTTCAGACATGCAGAATATATTCGTCTTCATCATCATCATCTTCAATGTCCAACCTAATAGTGTTGACACAGTCTCCACCATAGCATAGAGTGAAAGGCAGGTTATTTGAGCAGCTGCACCGTCCCTTACAACCTGCTTTGCAGACTCATTTGATGAGCTCAAGTACTGCCTTTGGAGCAGGGAGAGCAAGAAACCTGACTGGAATATACCCTCCACTCTCTGAATTCCATCTATTTTCTTCGATTGGTGGAAGCACAGGGTATGGTATGGTCAGGTATGATTTATCCTGCATTGTGACAGAGTTGGCGCGGAGGTAATGTGGTAGCAGTGCAGCACGAGTTGGAGGTAGCATCTCACCCTCCAAGTTCTTTGACAGAAATAGTTCCCATCTGAGTAATCCCAGGGTTGTTGGACCTTTTGAACTGTAAACATGGCATGCAAAATGTTCCGACTGCAATGTTGATGGAAGCTCATCATTTATAAGCTCAAGAGGAATGGCCAATGACCTTGCCAAGGTCCTTGAAGCGGTTAATGGCTTGGTCATCATCATCATCATCAAGTAGGCATTGATGTCTTTTTGGTGATTCCAACAAATGTTACTCCCCAGTCAGCACCTGAAAAACTATGTACGCAAAGGAACCCTTGACATTTGTAACATCCAATAACTTGAACTCACTCGAATATATAAATTTCCTTTTTTTGTACCGGAGGCAAGGACTTGATAAGGAATCGGGGTATCAGCCTCTTCATGTGTTTGCAGTGCTTTGCACTTCCTCAAAATCATGTCCCTTGATGAAGGTATCCTATTATGATGCCTACTTTGTCATACCTGACACATTGCCCTGAGCTTCCATCAATTGAAAAAAATAGATGGAATTCAGAGAGTGGAGGGTATGAACAGTCAGGTTTCTTGCCCTCCCTGCTGCAAAGGCAGTACTTGAGCTCATCAAATGTGGCTGCAAAGCAGGTTACAAGGGACGGTGCAGCTGCTCAAACAATAACCTGCCTTGCACTCTCCTCCCTGCAAATGCTATAGTGGAAACTGTCAACACTATTAGGGAGGACATGAATAGTGAATTTCTTTGGGTACAATTGACCGTGAGCTCTTTAAGAGGATAGGGTGCGGTTTTTTTTTGGGGTGATGATAACAAAGAGGTGTGTGTGTGTTGTGTTGTCAATGTGGGTGCAGCGTAATAAATGGACATGTTAGACTGCGCGCCCAAAGTGAGATTTTGCAATACCTTAATTCTTGCAATCCCTGCAGTAACACAGTTACAACAACTTTAATGCTTCAGTTATGATCTTTAACATTGCTCTGGAGCAGGAGCAATGCGATTACTGAGATAGGCTCAGGGGTCTGTTTGGGGGGTCCCAGGTGAGGAAAGACCCCAACCAAAAGTCAGAAAAGTTATTCTGGCTGCTTTAAAAGTGTAATAAATGAACTCAGGATGTTTTAAAACCTACAAAACAACTCTAATATTATGAAAATCGGACATTAACTGGCTGGCGTACTGTTCAGAGGCAGCCATCTTGGAAACATGGCAGCCATTTTGATTTTTCAGTGTCTAATGTGTTTTATCATAGGAACAACCCCTAAGGAGTACTTGTGAAAAGTTTTAGGTTTATTTCCACTTCTGAAGTATTTTAGTGCAAAAATGCATTTATCTGCCCCGCTAAAGTGGCTTTTCAGTGAAATGATGGCAGTGGCTTGGTTGACTGCATAGTACCCTACGATGTCACATCCTGATATGGCATGGAGGCTGATAAAAGGTTCTTGATAATGTGGATGCTTGACCAGTATTGACTTGATGTCTGACTATCCGGGCTCTGGGATTCCATGGTGAGTGGTACATCCAGTCCTGCCTGTTGGTAATGGTGAACGAGAAGAACAATATCTGTCATCCAAAACCACATAGATGTGATGGGCTTCTCCAGCAGACAGCAGGACTAGCGGCGTCAAAAGGGGGGGTTGGGAAGTGGGACTGAGTTACTAGGGCCCAAGGTGGAGGGGCTTTAATTATTTTATACTTTAGCTATTGAAAAATAGCAGATATACAAGCTCACACGCTGCGCGCTTGTAGATCTGCTGACAATTTGTGCAAATCTTTGAATATATATATTTTTTAAGCGAACATTTGAAACTCAAATTTTGTTTCTTTCTTCTTTTGAGATGGGGGTCCGTGGCCAAATACATAATCATTTTGGGGGTCCCTCAAATGAAAAGGTTTGAGCACCACTGACATAGAAACATATATCTTTTTTTTTTCTTTTTTCTTTTTTTAAACCTGAAGGATTTGAAATATTTCAAGACTTCAAAAATAGCAGATCTACAAGCTCGCAATGTGGCACTCGGTGCCGTGATGTGAGCTTGTATATCTGCTATTTTTCAATAGTTAAAGCACAAAATAATGCATTTCCAGTCCCACAGTGAATCCTTGTACCCAGGACCCATAATTTGGTGTGACACCCCTGACCAGGACTTGTACGACAATGATGGTATTAGGCTTTAGCTTCTTCCTGTTATCTAGATCATATCGGCTCCTTCTGATTTCTTTCATCCATCAATGATCTCAATGGGGCACATGTCCTCCCATGTCACCACCAACTTGTGTTTGTTTGTGCCCTGTAGATGAAAAAGCCTGTCTCAGATCAATTCCTCACATAGCAGCTTTTGGGACTGTGGGAGGAGTATTGTGCCAAACTTTGGGTTGTCTTTTTCGCATATTCCCTTTAAAGTCAATGGGACATTTAAATGAACTATTAAATTAATATAAATTAAACTATTCAAGATACCTCTCATCAAAATGGAAGCACAACATTCCCAATGAATCCGGTCAGTTTTGACATATATGGCTTTCATGTATGCCACGAAAACTATAGCAGGGGAGTAGGCTACTAAAACTAAAACTATGGCAGGAATGCTTAGTGTGCCAAACTTTGGGACAGCTTTTCGCATCTTCCCATTAAAAATGGGAAATTTTTATTCACTAATAAATTCATATTACATATCTCTTAGCAAATTAGAAGCACACCATTCCCCATATGAAGCCGGTTGTCGGTCGATGATGCATTTAGATCAAGTATTTATCATGAAATACCATAAAACTCTATTTTGTGTGGATTTATTTTGGGCATTAATAGGGTTAATAACTAAAAAATCACACCCGTGTGAAGTGGAGCTGTGTGTGTGTGTGTGTGTGTGTGTGTGTGTGTGTGTGTGTGTGTGTGTGTGTGTGTGTGTGTGTGTGTGTGTGTGTGTGTGTGTGGATCATGTGTACCGTTTTTTGTGACATTTGAAGAAAATATGTAGGAAAAGGAGCAAAAAGTGTGTTTTGGAGAAAATTCAAGATGGCGGAAAATCTATCATGGCGCAAATGGGCGTGGCCTATATGGGGAGATGCGTCATGGCCCAAGGAATCCAGGGAAAAAATATTTTTAATTTTCCGACCTACGGTTCAAGAGTTACAGGCCAAAACGTAAAGTGGGGTGTTATGGCGCCACCATGCGGCCAAATGACACAATTATTTTTTATTTAATCTTTGAAATCATTATGAACCTCCTCTCCAAGTCTTGAAACTCTAGCCCCTATGGTTTGCGAGAGACAAATAATTGAATGTGAGTTTTTGCGATTCCCATTATAAGTCAATGGGGAAAATTAATTCACTAATAAATTAATATCAATTAAACTATAGAACCTTTCTCTTAGAAAAGTAATAGCCCATGATTCCCGAGTAAGCCGGTCGATTTGACATATGGCGCGAGTGTGTGGTGGCAAAACTGTGGGACTAGTGGCGTGCCGAAGTTTAGGAAGTTCAGGCTACATACACACAGACAGACACACACACACACACACAGACCCACACAGCCACGTATAGGGAGCCTGTGTTTCACACAGCTCCAAAAATGCCCATGGGATAACACTTGGCACCCTCTTGATTTGAACTCTTAAGAGGTGATCCCAAGCTACAAGAATAGATAGAATAGTTAGAGGGGAAAAAAAGCAAAAAAGAAAAATCACCATTTTACTCCCGGACTATATGCTGTCTTCACAACTATCAAGAATGGGGGATTGATTAGAGGTCGAGGAATTAATTAACGTGTTCCTCTGCATGGATTTCACCCTCCCAGACTTAGCATGCAGGACAAGGGTCTCTGACAGCCAGAACACAGGCTTGAGACGCCATCTATTGGCAGGTCTTGAGACTGCATCTGATCAGTGGAGTAAGTTGTGTCTCTTGGAGAAGAAGTAGTTCACCCTTTTTGGAGCTGTGTGAAACACAGGCTCCCTATACGTGGCTGTGTGGGTCTGTGTGTGTGTGTGTGTGTGTGTCTGTCTGTCTGTCTGTCTGTCTGTCTGTCTGTCTGTGTGTGTGTGTGTGTCTGTGTGTATGTAGCCTGAACTTCCTAAACTTCGGCACGCCACTAGTCCCACAGTTTTGCCACCAAACACTCGCGCCATATGTCAAATCGACCGGCTTACTCGGGAATCGTGGGCTATTACTTTTCTAAGAGAAAGGTTCTATAGTTTAATTGATATTAATTTATTAGTGAATTAATTTTCCCCATTGACTTAGAATGGGAATCGCAAAAACTCACATTCAATTATTTGTCTCTCGCAAACCACAGGGGCTACAGTTTCAAGACTTGGAGAGGAGGTTCATAATGATTTCAAGGATTAAATAAAAAATAATTGTGTCATTTGGCCTCATGGTGGCGCTATAACACCCCACTTTACGTTTTGGCCTGTAACTCTTGAACCGTAGGTCGGAAAATTAAAAATATTTTTTCCCTGGATTCCTTGGGTCATGAGGCATCTCCCCATATAGGCCACGCCCATTTGCGCCATGATAGATTTTCCGCCATCTTGAATTTTCTCCAAAACTCACTTTTTGCTCCTTTTCCTACATATTTTCTTCAAATGTCACAAAAATCGGTACACATGATCCACACACACACACACACACACACACACACACACACACACACACACACACACACACACACACACACACACACACACAGCTCCACTTCACACGGGTGTGATTTTTCCCTTTCTTTCTACTTATGCCATGGAGACTTGAGTTCAATAATTGTGGGCTCGCTGGAAGCGAGCACACTGTTGTTCTCATTATTTATCTATCAGTCAGTCAAGTTCTCCTCAAAACTTTGGCATGATTCAACTGCTACATCTGTGGACGTGTGTGCTTGTACTTTTCTTTAAAGTGATCCCTGACTAATACGACAAATATGTCTTAATACATTATAATTGTCCTCTATAACTACTGAAGTGGTTAATGTATGTACTGTAATGTTTTGTAATAATAATCAAAATCTCCAAAGTAATAACTGAAGTGTTCAAATAATTGCAGTAGAGTAAAAGTACAATATTTGTCTCTGAGATAAAACGGCTGACTGCCCCTTCAGGCTACAGTATTTACAGTAAATCCTAAAGCCTGAAGGGACTTTCAGCCATTGGTTGTTGTTGGTTAAAAACACCTTAAATATTTTATTTCTTCTAGAAATAGCTAATCTTTCACTCGGTAGGGGAAATGCCTGTCGCAAGTTGATGATGTGAAAGTTGAAACATAAAAATGCTGTTTTTATTAAAAACCTAGTAAGGGTTTACCTTTCCGCAAGCTGGTATAAATTATGACTAGTGTCATTTCTTTCTTGTTTTACAAGTTTCCTTTATTCAGTCAGTGATTCTACAACCTATATACAGTACTAGCACAGTTAGCCTAGCCCAGGTCATACAGTCCTAGCAGGTAACCTAGTACTTAGCAGCAAATGCAGCTGTGTTGCTTACATCACAGTGAATCACGGTCACCCTGACATGTTTTTACCCTTTAACCTTTACAGGGCAAATTGGCATAGTAATTATGTTGCATTTTAAATAAAATAAAAAAAATACAAATACAATGACTATACTTCTACAGTAAATCTCTGATCGCTATGGTTACGATACATTACACAGGTGTCACTATGGTTACAGTACATTAAAACTAGAAAGATGGTCCACGTGGTTTGCACGGTATACAGTACACATACTATACGTATACATACTGGTATTATACTGCATGTAAGTCATCTAAAGACAATGTAAAAAGAAGAAATGAAGATGTAACAGCAGTCTGTATAATCACACAGTAAAAACTACCAGTCTTGGAGGAACATGATACACGTACATAGTTTTATAACGTGGACCAGTTGTCCATTTAATCATTAAAACAGGAGTGGTTGTTGTTGTTGTTGTTGTGCTGTGATCGTTATTGTCGTTGTTATTAGTCTCGCGTAGCCAGACAACCATTCCACAATATCTGAATGCTATACAAAGTATGTATCTTTACATACAAATCTTTATAAGATAAGATAAGAAGCAAGCTGTATATGCGTTGTGTTGTGTAGTTGTTGTGTTTATATAGTGTTATCAGTGTCGTGTGTATCACTCTGGATCATGTTGTGTACATGTTGGGTAGTATTTCAACAGTTGTGTATTAGATGTGGGGCCGTTGTCTTTAGACGGTGTTGTCGGTGTCTAGCTTCCTCTGGATCATGTCTCTAAGACCAGTAGTGAAGTGAAGGTTCGCTCCGATCACTATGTAACCCTGAGGAGAGGAGAAGATTTTATACTATTAGTGACAGTGGTTCTCAACCTTTTCAGGCCATGATTGATTGATTGATTGAATATTGTTGCGACCGTCAGGTCGCAGTTACTCTCAAAACCTCCACCAGCTGTGAGTCCGTCAGTCTGTCTGTAACACCTCACACGTCACACTTTTGCCCTGCTCATATCTTTGCAACCATTGCCCCCATCCATGCCAAATTTTGCACACACACTCCTTACCTGCCAAACTACAACCTCCAAGGAGCTCCAGGGACCCCCAGGTCCCTGGGGGACCCCCAGGTGTAAAAAATGACCAAATGTGCAAAAATGACCAAATGACCACCCCAACGGGGCTGCTCACGGGGAATTCCCGGGGAGCACCGACTCCTGGTGCTCCAGAACGGATGCAAAAGTGGTGACGCCCCCAGTGGAGGACCCCCTCCACTGCAGCTCACATAAAATGCCGTAACTCGGGCTAGGAGTGTCCGGAGAGCCGGGGCCGGTACCTATTCGTCCGCCAAGGCGGCGCGGAGACCCCACCCCTCATTTCTCACATGGCCCTCTTCTAGCGCCACCATGAGGCCGATTCTTGCAAAACCCCTTTTTGGGCCACTGCTCCTACAATTTTTACCCTAAAATCACGCAAATCGCTACACAGTATGTCTACACTCATCCCATCAACATGAATCTGTCCCATATAGCGCCACCTTCAGGCCGATTTTTAAAAACACATTTTTGGACACTGCTCCTACACATTTTGCCCTAAAATCACGAAAATCACTACACAGTATGTCTACACTCATGTCATCAACATGGATCAGGAAGATTTTGGAAAAACAAATGTTTGCCCTATTTGTGGAGATAAGCGACCGATTAGGGAGTCTTACTGGTATTAGACACAAATTTAAAATAGTCTAAAAGGATTACACCAGAAAAGTCCTTGCGGTCTTGTTTCCATTCGGGTCCGAGGCATACATTTCAATTGACTCTAAATATATATATATATATTTTTTTTTCTTTTTTTCTTACCAGTTTTCATAGAATAGATGGTTGATTATTTCCATTTCATTTATTTGTCTCTCTTTTTTTAGGTATTGTCATTTGTCATTTTGCTGTCATCTGGCCCCACCCCTACCCCCAGTGAACACATGTATGCCACTGGGACTGTGTAACACCGACCCACAGGTTGAGAACTACTGTTCTATTATATACATCATCGTATATTGTATACAACTAGTAAAGTACAATTTAAAAAAATACTCAAATTAAATATCCTGGCTAAATACAGCAAAACATAGCCATTATTATTATCATCACTTTTTTTTCTTTATTTGTACCTGTTTATAACATATCTCTGTTTCTTGAATTGTTACTATTATGAAATGGGTATTTTTATCCAGATACATTCTTGTTTTCTTTTTCTCTTCTTCTCTTTCTTTCTTTTGTTTTCTTTTTATTATGAAAAAAAAAATCTGAACTCTCTTATAACTAATCAATGTCTTAATTCATGAATACGTAGGATAGGCATTAAAGCTTCCAGCTTCTGCCTATTCCTTTTGATCACCTGTAAGGCTGTAACAATGATTATATGAATGTATGACCTGTATAAATGTATGAGATGATCAAATAAACTAAACTAAACTAAAGACGCCTCAGCTCAGGGCGACAATTCTTGGCCATCTGGCCAGTGATGTACATCGGACCAGTTACCCATATATGGAGATCATAGGCGGCGGGTCAATAAGGCCAGGGTAGGCTGTGCCTTCCCAAATGCTACGCTGGGTATTTCGCAAATTATATAATATATGAACCGTCTCAGTCCAAATGAACGTGAATCTGCCTGACCGTCATCGCGCTGCCTCTGTTACACCTATTTCCTGTTATTTTTTATATTATACAGAGTAAAATGTCACGCATTGGGAAGAAGTAAAGGGGGACACTTTATTGTGAAGGACAACAGGAAGAGCATTCACAGACAGACAATGTTGTTTTGTTTACGTTTAGTGAGAAGTGTAGTGATGATGGCTACAGTGGACCGCGCACTTTCAAAACCTTTTGTAATTTGTATCAACTAAAATATACCACAGACACTTTCAAATGAGACAGGCAGCGATGCACAAGCAAACAAAGGCATTAATCATGACGTCGACATTGGACAATTACGCCAGCGAGGAAACTATACAATGATATTATCATCGGATACTTTCTGATTCTGGAAGTGTAACACTTCATCTGTGAGTATTATTGCCTGAACAGTCAACTGTTTAGGACTTCTCCTCTCTATCGCGCAGCTGAAAGCCTGTATCAACAGAATAATTGTGTGTGTGTGTGTGTGTGTGTGTGTGTGTGTGTGTGTGTGTGTGTGTGTGCGCGCGCGCGCGGCTGCGCCGTCACCGTGCGTAATTTGGTTGCATAAGATGTGATGTGTGTGCATACTGTTGTCTATTGTGTACAGATTGTTGTAACTGTTTGGGTCGCTGTATTATGGCATAAAGGCAGTGTCTGACACAGCCGGTGGAGGCGCCCGCCCCCCCCCCCCCCCCCCCCCCCCCCCCCCCCAGCGGCCGCCGGGGGGGGGGGCGGCGGCGGGGGTAGCCTCGCCAAACGTTTGGCTCACCCGCCGCCTATGATGGAGATCCATGTTCTGTATATAGTACATCCCATTTATGCCCATACATGGAGATCCCTGTCTGAACCAGCCGCACAGATATGGGCTGTGTTCCTCCATATATGGGCATTCTCATTTGAAGTCCTGTTAGATATGGGCTTAATATTGATGACATCAGGGATCTCCATATCTATATATAACATCAGGGATTTCCATATATGGGCAAAAAAAGTGATTCTGTTAGAGTGGTTCCCATGACATCACAACATACAATATATGTTATGCCCATACATGGAGATCCCTATCTGAACCAGCCCCACAGATATGGGCAATGTCTTGGCCATCTGGCCAGTGATATATATCGATGACATCAGGGTTCTTCATATATGGGCATAAAAGGGATTCTGGGGAATACCCATAAATGGACTTTTACATAGGTGATGTCACCTGTGATGTCACAGTGATGTGTCAAGGGAACCAACCCAAAGACTAAAAATGTGTACACACACGGCTTCACGTCTACACGCAGATAAGCTGTGACATTTCTCATGGTAAACTGTCTGCGACCTTTGGTCGCAATAAGTAAGGGATAATGAATGACCCCGCGGGGATTGACGGTACATAACAGACCGGCGG
>NC_137815.1:50299055-50319055 GCF_963921795.1 Nannobrachium achirus
CCACCGTTTCTACGGTTTCTTGGGCTGGATATGGCAGCCTGGAACTGTTGTTCAAGTGCAGCTAAACTTGGCATGTTAGTAAACGTGCCACAACTAACAATAATGCATTGCACCTGAGCAGCTGACCTGCGGAACCTGGGAATATACCACTTTGTCAAGATGGGGAGAATACAAGTGTGGAGAATATAATTATAATACCTTGTTAAAGTGACTATTTTGTAAAATTTTGCATTTGTAGTTATTTTACTGTAATTTAACAACATAATAACCGGAACAGATAGACAAAGAGACATTCATGGATTTATATTTAAAAGTAACTTTTATTTCCCCCCTGGTCTGGACCCAGGGTATGGCAGCTGCATACCCCTGCCATACCCAATTGACGCCCCTGATTTGGTTCCCCCCTTTGTTTCCCCAATCCCTATTAAAATGCTCGAGTAGCCTAGTGTAGTCTTGCCAGTCGCTACGAGTTGGACTAAAAAAAGATGCAAATACCAAATGAATTTTTCAAAAGCAAAACTACTCCGCATCAAGGAGTTTATTGGGTAGGCCCTAAAAGTATGTCCTTGAGCACAGGGGAATTATTTTGGGTTAAAACTGTTTCCGGTTGGATAGTTCCGGCCAAATTGTAGTCTTTGAGTACTACAACATGACGTGTTGTGGTTTCCGCTCCCGACCGGTTACAACCCCAAAAAGTGAAGTGATCCCAGACTAGGCAACTGTATAGGCACAGGTGCCACCATTGGCACAGGGGAGAGTGAACACTGGCATAAGTGTGAGAGAGAATAACATATTTTTTTTAAATGTAGTCAATTAATTTAAAGGAGTACGGTAGTTCACTCAAGAAATGACATATTTTCTATCAATCAAAATATGTTGGAAATATATTTTAATGTGGTGTCATAATTAAACTTCGGGTTCGGCACAGTGACTATCAAGAAAATAAAAACGTGGCACTTCATGTCAAAAAGGATTGCTGACATGCTCATAACAAAGATGGGATGGAGGTTCAGATGGATTAAAGGCAGCTTTAGAAGGCTATGTGTGTGTGTGTGTGTGTGTGTGTGTGTGTGTGTGTGTGTGTGTGTGTGTGTGTGTGTGTGTGTGTGTGTGTGTGTGTGTGTGTGTGTGTGTGGTCACCTTCTCATTGGCGATGTGCAGCTGGAAGAGCCCGGCCTGGTAGTAGGAATAGAATCCACTGTCGAAGAAGTACTCACTCAGAGCCAGGTAGACCATCCTGTCATACTCTGTGATGACCGGGTCCACTGCACTGTTCTCCAGGGGGGCCTGCTGTTCAGACAGCTCGAAAAACATACCCTACACACACACACACACACACACACACACACACACACACACGTATGCACACGCACAAGCACACGCACGCACGCACGCACGCACGCACACGCACACACACACACACACACACACACACACACACACACACACACACACACACACACACACACACAGAAGTGTGAGGCTAAAGACTTTGTTGCCACGATTTGTTGACCTGCATGTACTGTATATACTCTGTTTGGTAGGATATGTTCCACTTTTGACCCCAAGTTCTTGGGTTCAATCCTGGGCACCGCTAATTCAGCGTATGAGTATCAAAGCTTGGGTGTGACAAGTCCTGCGATAAGTACATGAAAGCTGATGATAGCTGTTGCGATCAGCAATCCATCTCCCAGAGGTCTGGTGTGTTGTGAAATGGCAACACGTTCTCACCCCCAAGGCGTCAGATGCCTGATTCCCTGTCAAGTCCCCCACTGCTTCAAGTGGGGGACGCCTCGGGTGCGTCCAGCCCCAGACACATAAGTCATGCAATTGCACCCTCTAGTGGTCTAAGAAAAAAAAAAGTGATTCCCAGAGTGGGATTTGAAACCACTAGCTTGGGTTTCCCAGCCACCCGACGCTACTGCTCACACCACAGGAACCGCGACAGAGGCGCGCCGTCTCAGGCGATCATGAGCCCCGCGAGACACCGCAGAGCGAGCGGTATACGTTTCAGGCATGACGCTGAAAGCGAGTCCAAAGCGGGTCAAGTGTGAGACGCAGTGGGGGTGAGAGCGGGTTGGAAATGGGGATATACTCCCACGCTCTGGCCGATACCGACACTAAGCCTTTCCGACAGATTTACTTATGCATTATGTAACACTAATTCAAATAATCAATTACTGTTAATGAGTAACGGAATAAAACAGAATAGAAGGTCATTCACCTTGAAGTCCATGTCCAGACTCCTAGAGGTCACCGTGGGGTCACGGAGCAGAGCGTAGTCGATACCGATGTAGTCATCTACCTCCGTCCTTACTGGAGACAGACAGACAGACAGACATCATAATGATAGTTGTTAGTGTATAAAACATAACATTTGACCTCATTTGATCTACAAGCTCATCCCACGCATTGTGATCTTGTAGATCGTCTATTTTCGGGTTAAGGTTCACCTCAGAATAGAATGTAATAAATATACATAAAAAAAGGGAAAAAAGCCTGTATTAAAAGTCGGAGGACCACCCTGTTGAAGACCCCTGCTCTAAATAAAGCTTAGGTTTAGGTTATGTTTTGTTTTCAAATTCACCCATGCGATTAAATTGTGACACAATGTTTTACAAAGGAATAAAACAAGGGAAAATCTGCACAGTTATGAATGTATCCAGAAACAAGTAGGCTACAATGATTAAACTCAAAGGTCTACATCATCATGTACATGATGATGCCTGCCTGGTTTATCGTTGAGAAGGATGATTCTTGATTACTTACACCAAGTCTCCATGGTGTAAGTAATCAATAGAAAAAAAGTCATTTTGGGGTTGAACTACTCCTTTAAGGTTAGGGTTAGCGGTGTTTATAAAGTTGCCGTTGGATTAGATCGGTGGTTCTCAACCTTTTCAGGCCGCGACCCTCAAAATAATCATATTTTAACTGGGGACCCCCCCTCCCCCACCCTGACGAGCATTAAGAGTTGAGGCATTCCATTTTGTATAACACGGTTCTGTTGTGAAAATACCAGATCTACATGCTCACAACGCCTCGCGGCTATTTTCACAATTTCTGACTCTAATATTTGACAATTTAGCCAATGTTTAATTTTTGTAATTTTAGAGCTTTTAAAAAGTCCTTAAATTGTCACTTTAGAAATGTGCATATACATTCAGTCTATACAGTCTATACACTTAAACATTGGTTTGTTTACTGTGGAATGAGAAAAGAATGTTGCACATTATGTTAATCATCTGGGGACCCCCCAAAATAATGAATTGGATTAGATGAACGTACCTGGAATGGTTTCCATCATACTGTTAATCTGAACCAGAGCGGCATGGTTGAGAGCTGGACAGATCTACATAGACAGACAGACAGACAGACAGACAGACAGACAGACAGGCAGACAGACAGACAGACAGACAGACAGACAGACAGACAGACAGACAGACAGACAGACAGACAGCCAGCCATAGAGGTTAGTGTCATGTGATCCTTTTCTGCAGCGATAAGATCCCAGTGCTATCAAAATGTTAACAGCAGGACGCTAAATGCTTGTTGGATAGGAGGACAGTGGCTCTCAAACATTCTCATGTCAAGGGCCCCGGAATTGATACAAATTATGTACCAGTCTACCAGACCCTCATTTTAAAATGTTTATGGCCAGGGACCCCCATAAGAGAAGATCTTAGTTTGTAGATAGTAGCCTACATCATTCTACAATTGTTTTATATTTTAGGCTAGTTGGGGAGAGTGACACCTATGATCTGTCATTCTAATAGATTCTCTCACTGGATTTATCATCTAGCAGCTGAAATTATAGTCAAATAGCCACTTTATGCCTGGCTGGCATCCCCATTTTGTGCATGCCATAGGCAAGACATTTGGGGCAGCAGTGGCTCAGGCTGAATTTACTGAATTCCTTTTGGCTTCTCAAAATAAGTCAGGAAATAAGTCAATCTGACCCTAGATCTGTACTCGGAGGCATTAAAAACACTGGTCACGTCTTTCCAGTCCAGTTCCAGGCTTTTATTTGGGTAAGCTCCAGGACGTTTCCTGCCTCCATGCAACATATATGATGTTCTTGTCACATAGGAGTCTCAAACAAGCTCGTCTTTCTCCCTAAATATGCATTTTTTTTTTTTTTGTGAAATTACTAATTTACATGTGTGATTTCTCTTTTGGCTGTGTACGATAGTTTTCTTCCAAATACGATAATTTGAAGCCTCCGGTACGATAATTCAACATTTCCCATCTGGCACTGAAGACACTGAACCCCCAATTGCTCCCAATGGTTTGGCATGGTTTCCTCTGCCGTCGGTGTGTGAATGAGTGAATATAATGCACATTGTAAAGCGCCTTGAATAAAAAAAAAAGCTAGAATAGCAATGATCTACAAGCTCCCAACACATTGTGATAAAGAAGTTGAAAAAGAAGAAGAAGAAAATGGGCTCAAAGTGTACCTCCTGGAACCCCAATGGTTTTGCTGTTGTTAAGATTGTTAACTTCAATTAGTTAAATATTGGATTATTTGCTCTGGAAAGAGACAAAGACAACAACATCTCAACTTTTTTGAAGATGTCTGGTTTTACCTGTTGGTTGAGCAGGAAGCGCATTGCTGTAGTTAGGAAGGTTGCCAGGAAGTCATACACCCTCCTACAAAATAAAACTACAATAAGTCATAAATCCTCCTACAAAATAAAACAGGAAGTCATACACCCTACAACAAAATACAAAATGAAAGAGTCGTGTGCCGAACGTTGCAAAGTTCGCTTGAGCCGACTCAGTGCCCTCCGAGTTATGTCCCGAAAGGCAGAATCATGTTTTGGTGTGAGCGTTTGCCCCAACTGCCACTCAAAGTGGTTACTGGCACAAGCGTATTGGCCAATCACAGAAAAGTGTGGAGAGGAATTTATTGGCATATAAGGACTAAATTGGGGGAGAAAAAGGGGTGAAAAGCAAACAAATAAATAAAAAACCTGTCCAACTGTGGTCTTACCCCAGAGTTCCGCTGAACTTGGCCTTCATCTTGGTGATGCTGGCGTCACACGTCATGTTGCTGATCTTCAGTCGTCCCTCTTCGTCCATCTGCATCCTCAGAGCCGTGTTGATGTTCACGCCTTCAGCCGACGCGTTGATGTACCCTGTGTCATAACTGTTGTACACGGTACCGTTGTTAAAACAGTACTACCATTATTCAGCGCTGTACTACTGTTATTAAAGGCATACTATGTGACTTTGCCCTGTATTTACATAACAAAACAATAGGGCTCTCTGCAGTCAGGCAAAACTTTAAAACCAGACAAATGTTAGTTTTAAAGAAAATGAAAAAAATAAAAAATAAACTACACAACACTGCCTCATCAAAGTTGGTATGGTGACTTTATACATTGTCAGATACCTGAATGTGTCCTTATATTATCATCACTTTACAGCTCAAGTGCAGTCTTTGACCATTAATGTGGAGATAGGGTTTTGTCCCGTCTGACTTTGTCATTTAATCAGTGGGGGACAAAACAGCTCCACAACTCCACAAGTTGGAGTTAGATGGACAGTTTGAGGATCCTGTGGCTGATAACTGCTGCTATAGAGGGAAATGATGGGTAAAATAAAATTGGCCAGGGAAGACCGTCACCATGACTCAGCCATAACCATATAAGCAGCTCCCAATGCAGTGACTTTATTCCTACCCTACACAGAAATCAGGGCCAGTGCTAATCCTCTGACAATCCGGGTCTGTGTACATATGGCTTTAGAGCAGTGGTTCTCGAAGTGGGGCTTGGGGACCCCCAGGGGTCATTGAAGGATTTCCAGGGGGTCCCCAGCAAACTAGTTAACGTCATCACAATCAATTTTGTATAATGTATATTTGGGCCGGGAGATCCAAATATAGACTAAATTATGATAATCTTTGGGGTTCTTGAGATGAAAATGTTTTAGAAACACTAGAGGAACATGAAATCTGACCTTGGATGTCCAAACTTAACTGTATCAGTCACAGGTAAAACAATGGTGTCTAATCTTATATTATTCTAATAATTGATAATAATATAAAAAATAGGAATTAAATTCCAAAAAGGTAGCACATCCCTAATGTTTAAATCAGGAGGACAAAGTACTCACATTTCCACTTATTTATTGGCACACACCAAAAAGGAACGCTTACGCGTTTCGGCTAAGAGCCTTCGTCAGAGCAATGCAATTGAGCAATTGATAATAATAGTCTGTAATGATGAAATGATGTAAACATGTTGTACGAACAAGAACCAGTAGAGGATCCTCCGGTGGAAGCTCAGAGTGATGGACGTGTTCTGGACATCAAACAACAAACCAAGATCTGACTGGAAGCTCAGGTCTGCATGCGGCATGTTGAGCTCTGTTATCTTCACACTGAGGAGAGAGAGGAGAATATGATGCATAATATGATGTATATACTTATTTACTATGTTATTTATTATGTATAATTCAGGGGTCCTCAACAGGGGGTCCTCAGAGTACAGGGGGGCCACCAAATCTGTGTGTGATAGAAACCTTTTTCTTCTTTTTTTATATTACCCACTTGAACCCTAGTGTCCTTATTCTGAGAACTTTTGCTAAAAATAGCAGATCTACAAGCTCACAACGCCTTGCGCTGCGAGGCGCTGTGTACGAACAATGCGCTGCGAGGCGTTGTGAGCTTGTAGATCGGCTATTTTCGGCAAAGAGGTTTGGTGTAGAGGGGAAAAAGAGACGACTAATTACAGAGTGAAAGGTCAAGTTTATGACAGTGGTTAAATATCTGAAAACACAAATTGACATGAATCAAAATACACTGATGATTGTGCTGTCAAACAATGAAACTATATGGAATCTATGAAAAGGTTTGTGGGGGTCCCTGCTTCATCTCTTTCTCAACTAAGGGGTCCTTGGCCTGAAAAGGTTGAAGACCCCTGGTATAAAGTATTATGTCATGGAAATATAATATAATATAAATAATATAATTTACTCAGTGATGGTATACTGGAATCGTCCCTCGTTTCCTTTCATCTCTGGCATGGTGATGTTACTGAGTTCCTCCTCCACGAAATTCGTGGTCTCATACTTTACTGCAAACACACAGTACAGATACTCTAAATACTGAAATACACAGCACACATATAATTACATTACAGGGATGTAGTGGCGCCGGGGCCCGGCTCCCCGGCTTGAGATGCATGAGCGCGACCGCGAGAGTGCGATCAACTTGCACATTCACGGGCGTGCCCGCCGCAAGACCGCAGAGGTCTCACAACACCATACTTATGCATCACGATCAAACGCACCGATCAAAAACAAACTGGATAATACATAAATATGTATTTATCAATACATATGTATTTATCAATCTGATGATTCATTATACTATATTTTTATTATGGTTGCTTATATCTAACCTTCATATTTTACTGTCACTTAGTACTTATAATAGACTACATTATCTTAAAATTTTGATCCCACGGTTTTGTAACCCATTTTTCACCCAGTGCCAATTATCTAATGTAATCCTGGGTGCTACAATCTGCCAACCTGGGGAGAGCAACGGACTGACCTCATGCTTCCTTCTATGCATGAGGAGTCCAAGCCGCTTCTTTTCACTGACTGGGTAGAGATTGCCCTGCTGGACCATAGAGTTCATAGAGTTCATTCATTTCAATGCAAGTGCTCAGAGGCGTTTTGAAGCATGCAGAAGTAGCTAATCCAGGACAGGTGCATTGCGGGGGAATTTGGCATTGGCACATAGCTATGTGCCAGAATGTGTTACATCGAGACGTAATTACGTCTTTAAGACGTCTTTTCCTTGCTCCACGGAAAAATAAATTTCACGTGCATGGAAAGAACCCTACAGAGTACAGACATGCTGTCGGCCGTGCATGTTTGCATCGAGTGACAGCTGCTCGCCCCCAAAGGAATGCCAAAGGCGCCTGAACTTCTAGTATAATACATTATGATATGATATGATATGATATGTGGTAGCTTGTAAGAGCCTAGATGTCTCCACCAGGCGTGATAGCTATTGTTTTGGTACAGCATATCTTGTTATGGTTCAGCTTGTAGCAGCTAGTATAACTATTGGTCTGATCCCTGTGTGCCTTGGCCTAGGTGTTATTGTACTTCTCCACATGATATCATGTACATATCATTTTAACTTTTTATCCAGCACCCAGCCTACAGCAGCAAAGGATGCATGACATTGTTGTCCCTGTGTGACACCTCTTTCATCATGTACATTAAACTAAAGCATAACCACCACCACCTAGAATATTGTCACCGACTCCTATAGCTTCATCAATTCACCGTTTGTCAGCCTTCTGATTGGTCCCTGAGACTCCCTGACTGGCCAACCAGAAAAAACCATTCACTTTTTGCTATCGGGGGTGGAGTTTGTGCAGTGGAGAATGTTGCTTCAGGCTTTCAAAAACTGTCCGCTCTGCGCGACACGGCATTCGTCCAGTACGGCCGCGGGCGGTGATAGCGATCTCGCTCATCATAATGAATAAGCTTCAACAAACTAGTTCACATGGACCTTATCAATGGTCTACGAGTTACGATTGGGTACATATATTTTAAATGGGCAGAATTACGAAAAGCCAGCCTATTATATGAGGAGAACTATAATCTGGCTCTCCTCTTCCTACCCAAGATGCAATGCGCTTTCTCCTTCTCTTTCTATTCTCTGTCTGATCCAGAGGATTAAACTAATTAAAACATATATTTTCGGGGGAAAACTACTGTTTTGCTATGTAATTACTGTACCCTTTTCTTCCCTTTTTATTAATATCACGTAGATGTGTTTTCTTTGGTACTTTATATAGCTGTAATGAGGCTATGAAAAAATAAAAAAATCCCATCCACTTCCACTATAAAAGAATCTGCAATGGATGATTCTGTCCCACTGGGATTAAACAAATTAAAACGTGTATTTTTGGGGAAACCCCCTGTTTTGCAATGTAACTACTGTACCTTTGTCTTCCCTTTTTATTAATATCACCTAGATGTTTTTCCTTTGGTACTTTATATAGCTGTAATGAGGCTATGAAAAAATAAAAAAATCCCATTCACTGCCACTATAAAAACAATCTGCCCAGGGTCAAATGTCCCACCATAGTAACAGGGCAGAATGGGGCGGGATTTGCAAAAGCCTGAATTGCTGATTGATCCAGAATTCCATGGCAGTCACTCAGTGTAGTCAGTGGATTGGCCTCCTGGTATGTGTGGCATCCTGGTACAGTATGTGTCAACAATATATGTTAGATAGTAGGGTAACCTCATGATTGTCTACAGTATTGAGGTCGCTTCGACTGCCTAGGAAACCCAAGAAGACGACCGATGAGACAATAGGTGATGTGATGGAGATTAAAGTAAAGTGAAAATTTAAGGATTTTTAAGATCATTTTAACACCTTAAAAATGTTGCTTATCAGGGTGGGGGCCTGGGGGGTCCCAAGTTCAAATATGGTGTTGTGGCGTGAGAGGCATAGCTATCAGATATTCTGAAGCAGTCCATAGTCAATGAATGTTTGGGTAACAGCCCCCTAGTGGCGAAAAAATAAAATAAAAGAACTCTGGGAACTTCTGGGTAACAGTGGCTGATGGATTCATCAACATTTACAGAGCTCTGCAAGGTACATAATATTTTCTACTGTACAGATTACAACAATTACAAGTACCCTGAGTATTATAGATTGTTCTTACAGTATAAAGTACAGCATAGTACAGTGTTGTGTTTTCTTACACATGTCCAGGCCTCGCTGTGTGATGCGGATTTTGCAACCGGCCGGTTCGGAAGCCATGTTGGAAGAGAGCAAGGTGAACAGGAAGAGCAGGGGCAACAGATAGGGAGTCATTCTGAGCCACGGAATCTGAAACAAACAAAAAGGACAACTTAAACTTGCACGCACTCACCTATACTGGTAGATGTGGTTTAGCAGGACCCTTTAGCTCAAACCTGCGGTTTACAACATTAGCAGGACACCACTTTCCACTTGCTTTACTAATATGTGGAGCATGTCAAAAAATCTATTTTGAGCCATAGAACACATATTTCACTTCAAAAGTTGAATAAACTCAACACAACTCAAGTTTTAACAATCTGACAAAATCCTACATTAGGAGGACATTAGATAATTAGGTTCTAAGCTCCGCCCATGTGAATTAACAGGACTAACTACATTAACAGGACAGCTGCAATTAAACACATGAAAATATGTCACTGCAGGGTATTTAAGGGTCAAATGTGATTAAATGTGACATAGCTAAACACAAACAAGGCATTCTATTGATGTTTTTAAATCTCTTCCTAAGACACGTTTGTTTTTTCGCTGGCTTTTAATGTTCCTTAATTTTCCTGCGCAAATCGCTACACAGTATGTCTACACTCATGTCATCAACATGGATCTGTCCCATATAGCGCCCCCATCAGGCCGATTTTTTCAAACACATTTTTGGACACTGCTCCTACAAATTTTGCCCTAAAATCACGAAAATCGGTACACCCCACATTCTCTGAGCCAACCAAAACTATACATTGTCCACACAACTAGGAACCAATGCCAGTTACATCCGTCTTTGTGTATACATGTGACCTGACGGTCGCTTATCTCCCGATTAGGGAGTCTTACTGGTAGGCCTGTTTGTCATTTATGCACCATGTACAGCACTTCGGTCAATGTCTCTTGCCTACAGTGGTGTGTTACTGTTTCAACACCTGACTTGCCCTCAGGATCAACCATACAAGTGGAATATAAGCCAGTAAACATGCAGGACTGGAATGACATCGATACAAAGCTCACTAACTAAGTGTTGTTGGTGCCACTGAGATGGTAAACTACAATTCAATGCAATATGACTACTGTGTGTGACTTAGCAGGCCTGAGAACAGGCTGAGAGATGTGATTTCAACATCTTCAATGTTGAGCTACTGTTAATAAAGTTCTGCAGTGAACAAACTAGCATTTTCATCCATCTTGGTCGAAGGGGGACATTGAAAATGTCATGACTGAGGGGTCAATAGACTTAAGCTTTGTGAAGTTAACTTCACAGCTCGTCTGTTATTCTTGACTTCTTTAGAGATTTTCATAAGAGATTTACTGGAAGGGTTATAAGACCAAAAACTATAGCTGAAAAACACACCAATCATGAACAAGGTTCAACATTTATTTTTTGTAGGACACAGGAATGTAGCCCTGCCCCGCTGTAATCAGACAAAATTCGGGGAAGACCGCCAAAGCACCTCAGACCGTAGGGATGGGACAATATACGATATTATCGTTTATCGTGATAAAAAACACTCACAATAATCATATTGTGGAGATTTAATTTATCGTGATATCATCCTCTGTCATACACTGGGATCAATTCACCTTTTATTTGCCGAGCTGCATATCCAGTACTATTTAAACCCTCTATAATTGGTAAAAGGTACATAATATATGTACTTGATACAGTAGTTTTTCACTCTCTACCAAATCTCTTTGCCAAAAAATAGACGATCTACAAGCTCACAATGCTTCGTGCTGCGAGCTTGTAGATCTGCATGATTACTGCATGATTGATCTGTCGCAAAGCCCTCTCCCTAACTGTGAGGATTGGACGACAGCATAGCAAAACACTTCCACCCAAAGTTGGCTCCCATAACCCGCTAAAAAGCCCGTACCTTGGCCCCCCATCGACCGGGAGAGACGGGGCCAGCACCCAGGGGGTACCCAGGGGCCCAGCCACCGCCAGGGCTCCCCACGGACCCCCTGGGAAAAAAATATGGGAAAATAGTCAAAAGTAGCCGATCATAAATGTGACCCGATTAGGGAGTCTTACTGGTATATAGGCAAATTAATATCAAAAACATTTATATTACATTATTACGGCCATGGTGAAACGTTGCTGCTGGGGGACCTGCTACAGTGATTATAGCTACCCAGAACATTTGAAGGGAGCATTTTTCAAATCATTTTCCGAAACCAAAATCTGCCTTAGACTGCAGCCTGTCGATTGTAGGTATAAATTATCGATACATTTGTTGTTTTTGGGTCAGTTTTAAGTGCACTGCAATTAAGCAATGACATTGTTTTTTCCAGCGGGTAAATGCACAGGAAGAAAAATTAAGTGAATCTTTAAAATATAGCAGATCCACAAGTCTAGGTATGCAGGTCGCCGGTTCGATTCCCGATCCGGACGACCTTTGCCACATGTCATTCCCCATCTCTCTCCCCATTTCCTGTCTGTCTACTATCCTAACAAATAAAGGCATAAAAAGCCCAAAAAACTAATCTTAAAAAAAAAGAAAGTCAGGTCTGAGATTTATCACCCAGCCCTACTTTAATGTTGAGTTACATGTTGTATGACATCATTTTTGTAGCTGCAAGGAATAATTATGGCAATTATAATTTGATAATTGATTTGCAGTATCTCATAAGCTACAGTGCGTTACTGCATCCCCATTATTCAGTTGCCTGCAAATGTATAAATAGGCTACTTTTTCCAGAATTATGTTTAATACCAGCGTTAGTCCAGAAACCCCCACATTTACATAAATCAAAACATCTATTTTCAATAAAGTAGAAATTAAATAAAGGTTGAATGAATGCAAATCTTTTGTATTGCTAAATGCTCATGATGTCCCCGAACATGCCATGACAAGGCAAATGTTTTCTTTGGATATTAATGTTATCACCACCGGCACCACCAAGATGGTTACTTTGTCAACTATCATTATTCTGATATTGCTACCATGCTGTTATGTAAAAATGTTCATATTCTGTTCACACAGTGGTTCTCAAAGTGAATTCCAGGTTGGAATCCACTTTGAGAACCACTGTTCAGGCCCAGGGACTCTGACACTGTTGTTTTTGACAACAAATTTTGATTTAGTTTTGAATAAAATGTCATTTAATTTTAGTCATAATTTAGTGACCTGAAGAGTTTTAGTTTTAGTCTAATTTTAGTCGACTAAATATCATACATTTTTAGGCGACTAAATCTACAGTTCATTTAGTCAACTAAAATGTATTTTGGCAGGCCTTGATGGCATCGTAATGAGTGATTTTACACTTGGTTGTGTGCTGAAAATAGCAGATCTACAAGCTCACAACGCGTTGCGCGACACGTTGTGAGCTTGTAGATCTGCTATTTTCAGCACGCAACACTTGAGAACAACCAAACATAAAATGACTCTCTACTCCACTAGTCCCTCCCTAACGTTTTAGTCTAGTTTTGATTTTGTTGACGAAATTGTCAATATAATTAGTCTTAGTTTTAGTCATCACAGCTTAGTTTTTATTTAGTTTTTGTCAGTGAAAGAAATGCAATCGACAAATACTTTTCGTCATAGTTTTAGTCAACAACATCTACACTGCTCTGACAGTACAAATGGAACCAAATGAACACTAAGTCTCATGATGCAAGGTTAAATTAACATTGTCTGTCTGTCTGTCTGTCTGTCTGTCTGTCTGTCTGTCTGTCTGTCTGTCTGTCTGTCTGTCTGTCTGTCTATCTGCCTGCCTGCCTGCCTGTTTGTCTGCCGATTGTTAACCAATTTGAGTTAAGCTCTCCTCCACTCTTTTCAAAGATTTCACCTTGTGCAGGGAAACCCTTTCACTCATTCTTTCCACTGTAGCCCACTTGCTGATTACTAGCTTGCAATGCAATCAGCCACTGATCAAATTCACCTGTGCTGCCTGCCCATCCCCCATCCCCCATCTCCCTCACTGCACTCACTCAAAACTGTGTGAGTGAGAAGCTGCCCCTCCCCCCACAGTCAGTTGGTTTGTTTGTATGCAGTCTGTACAAGGCAAGGCTTTAAATACTGTGAATATGTGTGAAAGTAAATCCTACGTGTTACTTTATGCTTAGGGTAGTCTTACTAGTGACTATATACAAATGGAACCAAATGGAACTCATAATCTGTGTAATCTATGCACATGGCTTATTTTTTTGTTCTGGTTAGTTAAAGCAGTGGTTCTCAACCTCTGGGTCAGGGAATTATTTTGGGGAGGGGGTCCCCAGATGATTATCTAAATGACTGTGCACCATTGCTTTCTCTCTGAACAGTAAACATACAGCATAAGGTTTAAGTGTAAGGGTATCTTCAGATTTCTAAAGTACCCTTCCGTAATCAATGGGGGCAATTTACCCCTTTTTGTGCAGATATATGACTGATTTGTTGCATGTCTGAGTCATCATGACATCACTGAGATGCCATAGACTCCTACCTACCCACTGTCTGACGTGACCTACCACTGCCGGATGCACCCACGCACACGCGCACACACGCACCTCATCCCGGATTGTATAACAGATTTCTTAAGCCCGGTTCACAATGCAACATGCTAGCCCAGATGATCCTTTTGCTGTCCTATAACCTAAAAGCCTAACATGGGTTGTGACAGCACTGAGAGTAGAGACGTGCTACAGCCAATCAGAGAACAGGACAGGTGGCTTGTTTGATTTAATTCACACATTATTTTCTTTTATATAATTAAAAGACTGTTTGTCTGTCTGGATCAATCCAGTGATATAACTTTAATAATTCTCGTGGGCGAATCCAGGTGTGACAGAACACTCTCAATGGAGCTATTGTAGTCCAGCCTGAGGATGCAGTAGCCTAGACTCCGAACCTCTTCAGGCGATAAAAGCAATATAGTTGCAAATTCTTTATCCTCACGTGCGTTGTGTCCCACTTGAGCTCCTCTTTATTGTGTACTTCAAGGAACTTGTGTACTTCAAGGAACTTTAAATCCCTGCTCCCTCAAGCAAGGAGATGAGGATTAGATTTGAGTCTGGAGGAATCAAGCAGGTTAGACTGATTGTAGTCCGAGCATTTCAGGCAAAAAAGTGCGCGATTCCATCAAAATACTGCACAAACTGGCCGGACTATAGTAACATTGTGTCACATATGAGGAAATGGCATATTCGGGACAACCTTGGTAGTAGGCTAATAAGGCTATGCTTTATTCAAGCCAAACGAGACACTCTATTTGGTGCTTTATGATCCCACAGGGAATGCTACAATTTGTCAATCAGTGTCATCACCGATAAACAAACTTTTACTGCACTGTTTTTACAGTACAGTAAAAGTACAGACAGTACAGTACAGACAGTACAGTTCAGTGATAAAAGGTCAAGGTCACAAGCTTATTTAGAATAATTTGACCTTAGAATTGTAGTAAGCTACTTTGGTGTCATATACTGTATCCGAAGGCTAGTGAAGTCACTGATCTACAAGATGTACACACAATTCGTAACACAAGAATTTTGCCTATACTGTGTAATACTGTGTAGAGGAATAATTCTAGAATCAGTATCGGGATTTAAAGGGATATTCCATTTAAAAAAAACTCTGCCTTGCATGGGTCTGCCTCCCCATAGGCAGGGCAAAGCGTGTAAAAACCTGATTAAAGGGTGCACCAAACTTTTCTCAATTGATTCTTATGTATATTTTCCTGTAGAATCCATTTCTGCAATATACATTTTTATATCGCGCATAATTAATGAGATAATTAGCGTTTTTGACTAATTATGCTAATTATCTCATTAATTATGCACAATACAACAATATACTTTGCAGAAATGGATTCTACGGGAAGAATTACATAAGAATCAACTGAGAAAAGTTTGGTAAACCCTTTTATCAATTTTTGATGAATTCTTTCCCGTTCTTTCTGCCCATGTGTCAAATTATTTGTAACATGGGTGGAAATGACAGGACAAACCCTATTTAAAAAATTATAAAAGGGTTTAACAAACTTTTCTCTGTTGATTCTTATGTATTTTTTCCTGTAGAATCCATTTCTGCAATATATATTTTTGTATTGTGCATCATTAATGGGTTAATTAGCATATTTGAAGCATATTTGACATATGAGGGGAAATAACAGGAAAAACCTATAACAATTTGATAAAAGGGTTTAACAAACTTTTCTCAGTTGATCCTTATGTATTTTTTCCTGTAGAATCCATTTCTGCAATATACATTTTTGTATTGTGTATCGTTAATGAGTTAATTAGCATATTTGACATATGAGCGGAAATAACAGGAAAAACCTATAACAAATTGATAAAAGGCTTCAACAAACTTTTCTCAGTTGATCCTTATGTATTTTTCCTGTACAATCCATTTCTGCTATGTACATTTTTGTATTGTGCATATTTAAGGAGATAATTTGCATATTTGACACATGGGCTTTAATAATTGTATAATAAATATGCGTATGGATAATTTGGCTGTAGGCAGACAAAATTATGCCATTAGGCCACAGAATATTTACATTTGATCAAAATGAATCTATTTTTATATCCCTAGTGGAGGACCCCCGCCACTGCTGAGAACATAAAATGCTGTAACTCAGGCTAGGAGCGACCGGGAGAGCCGGGGCCGGTACCCACGCGTCCGCCTCGGCGGTGCGGAGACAGCCCTGCGTAAAGCACCACCTAGCAGCAGACCGCCGCCACTGCAACCCGCTAAAAATGCCCGTAACTCAGCCCCAGCGACCGGGGTGACCTGACGGTCGCTTATCTCCCGATTAGGGAGTCTTACTGGTTAAAAGTCATCTGAGTATTCGCTCTCTCTATCTGATGCATCATGGATCACTGCTGAGTACAAACTCAGACTCTGATGTGGAAGAAGGCATTTCTGAAGTGCATATAGATTCATTTTCAGAGGATGTAGCATCTTTTTGGACAGACAATGGTCTTGTCCCAGTTTGGACCATCAGGTCACCCCAGTCTCTGGGGGGCTGAGTTATGGGCTTTTTAGCGGGCTGCAGTGGCGGCGGTCTGCCGCTAGGTGGTGCTTTACGCAGGGCTGTCTCCGCACCGCCGAGGCGGACGCGTGGGTACCGGCCCCGGCTCTCCCGGTCGCTCCTAGCCTGAGTTACAGCATTTTATGTTCTCAGCAGTGGCGGGGGTCCTCCACTAGGGATATAAAAATAGATTCATTTTGATCAAATGTAAATATTCTGTGGCCTAATGGCATAATTTTGTCTGCCTACAGCCAAATTATCCATACGCATATTTATTATACAATTATTAAAGCCCATGTGTCAAATATGCAAATTATCTCCTTAAATATGCACAATACAAAAATGTACATAGCAGAAATGGATTGTACAGGAAAAAATACATAAGGATCAACTGAGAAAAGTTTGTTAAAGCCTTTTATCAATTTGTTATAGGTTTTTCCTGTTATTTCCGCTCATATGTCAAATATGCTAATTAACTCATTAATGATACACAATACAAAAATGTATATTGCAGAAATGGATTCTACAGGAAAAGATACATAAGAATCAACAGAGAAAGGTTTGTTAAACCCTTTTATCAAATTGTTATAGGTTTTTAATGTTATTTCCCCTCATATGTCAAATATGCTTCAAATATGCTAATTAACCCATTAATGATGCACAATACAAAAATCTATATTGCAGAAATGGATTCTACAGGAAAAGATACATAAGAATCAACAGAGAAAGGTTTGTTAAACCCTTTTATCATTTTTTAAATAGGGTTTGTCCTGTCATTTCCACCCATGTTACAAATAATTTGACACATGGGCAGAAAGAACGGGAAAGAATTCATTAAAAATTGATAAAAGGGTTTACCAAACTTTTCTCAGTTGATTCTTACGTAATTCTTCCCGTAGAATCCATTTCTGCAAAGTATATTGTTGTATTGTGCATAATTAGTGAGATAATTAGCATAATTAGTCAAAAATGCTAATTATCTCATTAATTATGCGCACTATAAAAATGTATATTACAGAAATGGATTCTACAGGTAAAAATACATAAGAATCAATTGAGAAAAGTTTGGTGCACCCTTTAATCAGGTTTTTACACGCTTTGCCCTGCCTACCAGGCTCAGGGCCTCTCCCCACACACACCCATTGTAACTTCAAACTCCATTATATTTTTTTCTGGTGACTCATACTACCCTCCTAATACATGAGCAGGCCATGTTTTTTTTTTCGATACAATTTTTCATTTATTTGTAATAATTTTAATTTTTCAAATTTTCCCAAAGAATTATTAAAAATAAATGAAAAGGGTTATTGAGAAAACACGGCCTGCTCACGTATTAGGAGGGTAGTATGAGTCACCAGAAAAAAATAGTGTGTGTTTTTAATGAAGTTTGAAGTTACAATGGGTGTGTATGTGGAGAGGCCCTGAGCCTGGGGGGAAAGATAACATTTACATCAAATATATAAATATTAAAAACTGTTCAGGGTGTTCATAAAAGCCTGATTAGATGATAAAGTGACCAAAATGATCTGTAGGCTTGAACTTAATTAGCATTTTAATGCATTTTTACCCAAGGGTAAAAATGGTGCCTGGGTGCCTGCCTACTCCTGTATGTCGGAGTTAACTTAAACTCATATGTACTGTACATGATGTCATGGTCATGATGTGGTCATGTGATACTGTATATAGGAGCTACGCTGATCAGCATACATGACTGTGCAGAGCTGCTACCAGTGGTGCTTTGGGGTTTTCTTTTCAGGGCGGACGGTCATTTATTGACGTCACATGCACGAGCGCCTTTAGATGTGTGCGTGCTAACTAAAAGTTTGCTTTGAACAAATCTCATCTATCACAGTAATGGAGCCAGGTAGCCTGAGACACGCACAATGCACATACAGTCACCGCTGGAAACCTACAGTAGGTGTTAAAGTAGCCTATCCATATGAATAGGGGGGTATGTGCAAGCCCACCACTCACTGCCTGCCTGGTAAACCTGTTATGCGAATAGCCATTTGATTACCATGGTCATCACTTGTATAGCTACACATTTTTAAAGTGACAGTTTAAGTACTTTCTAATACCTCTAGAGTGACAGTTTAAATTAAACATTGGCCAAATTGACAAATATTATGCAGAAATTGTGAAAATAGCCAATCTACATCCTCGTGAGCATGTAGATCTGCTATTATTATTAATTTAGGGGGTTGTGTCCTGAAAAGGTTGAGAACCACTGCATTAATCCATTTAGGCCAAGATTTTCATTAAGAAAACAAATGCAATTCATTAATAAAAAATAGAAACATGTAAGAACCACAAAATGTACAGTCAATTGGATGAGTGGTTTGTAAAATATGCATAGCCTCCTTGGAGTGAGCTAAAATGTTGGCAAACTTGGAAAATGGACATTAATATAAACGTGATTTTTTGTGACGTTTTGATTAATTATTACACAAAATAACAATACAACAATTGCAATATCTGGTTAAATTTGTATAATTAAGAAACATTGTCTGTATGTTATGCAAATCATGTTGCAGGCCCATGGTGTGGCAAACCACCAACATGGTAGACCCCTGAACAGTGTTTATGCCAAGTTTAGTGTGGATTGGAGCAACGGTGTGCCTGTGGCAGCCAGGGGCCCCTGGGAGCCACATTGGGCCCCTTGTGTTGCTATTATAATGGCCGACCCCTGAACGGTGTTTGTTCAATCAAGTTTAGTGTGGATCGGAGCAATGGTATGCCTGTGGCAGCCAGGGGCCCCTGGGGGCCACATTGGGCCCCTTGTGTTGCTATTATAATGGCCGACCCCTGAACGGTGTTTGTGCAATCAAGTTTAGTGCGGATCGGAGCAACGGTGTGCCTGTGTCAGCCAGGGGCACCCGGGGGCCACATTGGGCCCCTTGTGTTGCTATTATAATGGTAGACCCCTGAACGGTGTTTGTGCCAAGTTTAGTGTGGATCGGAGCAATGGTATGCCTGTGGCAGCCAGGGGCCCCTGGGGGCCACGTGGGGCCTGTGGTGTTGCTATTATAATGGCAGACCCCCAGAACGGTGTTTGTACAATCAAGTTTAGTGTGGATCAGAGCAACGGTGTGCCTGTGGCAGCCAGGGGCCACATGGGGCCCTTGGTGTTGCTATTATAATGGCAGACCCCTGAACGGTGTGTGTGCCAAGTTTAGTGTGGATCGGAGCAACGGTGTGCTTATGGCAGCCAGGGGCCCCTGGGGGCCACATGGTGCCTGTGGTGTTGCTATTATAATGG
>NC_137815.1:50321555-50324055 GCF_963921795.1 Nannobrachium achirus
GGCATTCGGTCCCATTGTTATAGTCTTTAGTATGACCCAGGCCAGGGGATTGACCACTGACCCCCCAGTCTCAGGTAGTAAGCCTTGCAGAGGCATGAGGCCCATAGCTTATCTCCTGTTTCTGTAGCATGAGGGAGCTTGTCCCCTGGACATGATGCTAGTATGTCACAGAGACTTAATAGCCCCAGACCAACCAACCAACTCGAAGCTGAGTGCCAAACAGAGAGCCACTGGGCCCCAGTCTTTGTATGACCCGGCCTGGGGATTGAACCCCGACCTCCAGGAATCAGGGCAGACGCTCCAACCACAAGGCCACTGAGCTGGGAAACTGTTTATTTTCCACCTCCACCAAATTACATGGGTCTTGTGCGTCATTTACCGCCAGGTTTTTCATACTCCATACCGTTTGCCTGTAATTCTCTTCAAAGAATGCAATAATTATATAATGAATACAACATTGGAGTAAAAAGAAAATATATATATTTTGAAGTCCACTGACCTATCCGTGTGCAAAAGTTCGAGTCTGTGGAACCAACCGTGTGCTGTGAGACCCCAGACATGCTTACTCAGTTACTCTTTATGTGAAAGTCCTATGATGTCTATACTATGACGTCTGACATCATACATACAATCCCTTTTATGCCCATATATGGAGATCCCTGTCTGTAGAACCAGCCACACAGGTTAGACTGACATATATATATATATATTGCATTCACAGATATGGGCTTAATATTGATGACATCAGGGCTCTCCATATATGGGCATAAAAGGGATCTGTTAGTGTGACATCACAGTGAAGCCAGAGCGTGATGTCAGAGCGGCAAACCCATTCTGGTAAGAGTGGTTCCCTGGCATCACAGTGACATCAGAGCATGATGTCAGAGCGACAAACCCATAGAACCACGGTGTCAGGCGTGACAGAGATACATAAATATATACATACTGTACATACATACATACCGGTACAGACAGACATACATACATACATATACCGGTACATACATACATATATATATATATATACATACATACATACATACAGACAGACAAGCTGTGACCGTTTACATAACTATAGTCACCCCATATTTGGCTATGGGGCCACGGCACCATTGAAAAGACGAAATTGATGACTAGGACACAGACGATTTATAGATCAGGTCTGGCGACCTGATAACAATGTGAGTAGCCTACTTTCACCACCACTGATGGAGGGTAAAACATGTACAGCAGTTATCAAAGGAGGCCTGTCATTATGATAATATAGTGTATATCCAGTAGTCCAAAGTACCACAAAGTGAACAGCTGTGCTGAATCACACAGAAGTACAGAACACACTGTAATTACACTGATTTACATCTCTGCTCCTCAACAGTGGTGTAAAGTAACTAAGTACATTTAATCAAGTGCTGTACTCAAGTATAATTTGAGTACTTGTTCCAGCACTGGTAATTACACTGATATACATCACTGCTTCTCGACAATTTTGGTCCCCCCTGGGGGAGGACCAAAATGAACCCTTACAGGTCTGTACTGTACTACACTGTTTTTACAGTGTAGGGCAAAACAAACTAAAACTGTATTAAAAGGGGGTCCATGGTCCAAAGGACTGAGTGAATATCTTTGAGAAGTTTTCATGATTCAAAATTAAAACATCTTTCTCACAACGAACGTGTCAAGTTTGGAGGTCAGCTATTTTCGGTGTGTGATACCACACTGAACTGATTTGATGTGGCATGGATTTCTACACAGAGAGGGCAATTCTTTCAATATAAGATGGTGAATTCAAGTTCAGGAGAGACAATTCTCCCATGGCATGGAAAGAGGGGCATTTGCATTTTTTTCACCATAGGAAAAACTGCATTTACGGTCTGGAGAGGGCACTTTCTACAGACGGTTAAAAGGGCAGGGGCTCAAGCCCCCTTTCATGTCTATATGTGTGCATGTGCCTGTTTGTGAACCAAACAAGTTGGCCTAATGAATTAAACTGCATGGGGTCAGTTAAATTAAACATAGACAACAACTGAACTAAACTATACTGAGACCCCCCAATCTACTGTAATAATAATAATAAGACTCACCTCTTCAGACTCAACCTCAGGCCGTAACATGTGACCTAATTTATGACCACCATGCATGACAGACCCTGGTAATTTATTCTCATGTTTTTGTTACTTAGGCTTGTTTTTTCTCGACCAAAATATGATTTATATAGATTGTTATTTAGACCAGTGGTTCTCAACCTTTTCAAGCCGTGACCCCTGCAACATAATCATATTTGAACTGGGGACCCCCCACCCTGAGGTTGAGAACCACTGATTTAGACTGATGCTTGCTTACCTGGTATCAGTTTCAATGTACACATCATTATTTTGATTGTATATTGTTAAATGCCCATTCCCACTGGGCCAGATAACAGATAAAAAAAATCTCTTTCTCCAGATAAAAAAAGAAAATCTCTTTCTCCATTCAAGTGGATGGTAAGATACAGATAAAAAAA
>NC_137815.1:50326555-50516555 GCF_963921795.1 Nannobrachium achirus
CGATTGATTTCAGATGGGGACCCAAATCCATTCGGGTCCCCATCCGGAATCAATGGGGGTAAATGTACTATAATCAAATTTTTGTCTTAGGAATGGGACAAATCCAAAAAAATATTATTGAACTCAAGTCTCCATGGCGTGAGTAATCAATAGAAGAAAAGTCATTTTGGGGGTGAACTACTCCTTTAAGGCCAGTTGGGCCAGTCAAAATTGCGCTGCGGGCCGGAAGTGGCCCGCGGGCCAGAGTTTGAGTATCGCTGAATTCTACTCTATAACATCACACATAATCAATCATGATAATCTCTAATCTACTACAAATATCATATCTGGTTTACTTCCCGTAACTGTGTGAAGTAGGTGGCCGCCTTTTTAGGAGATTGGCAATGGAAGCGTGAACATGAGCACAGCTTCTGAACCTCTAACCCTTATTTAGCCCCAGTATGGTCACTGAACTAAATATTGGACCCAATCGTCACAAGCCATATTCCCAAGATATCAAAATGGCTTTTTTCAGGTCTACAAATCAGGAGAAAATCAAGTTTATTATTGATCTTTTGATCTTTCTCTGTCCCAGCATCACACTCTCGCGTGTCGGCTCTAGCACCCGTAAATGTAGGTTCTCAACCTTATCAGGCCGCAATCCCCCCAAATAATCATATTCGAACTGGGGACACCCCCCATCCTGACAGGCACTTGGAATTGTAGGAGTTGAGGCATTCCATTTAGTTTGGTTCCACAGAAAGGAGGAGACCATTTGTAGGATTCGCGTACCATTTTGCCTCTAGTGGCTACAATTGGGATAGTGTATCTTCCTAAATTAACAATCTTTGCTTTGGATGAGGGAATTACCCACAGTTAATAGAATTAACAGGTTAAAGCGTTTTAGTTTTTTTTTTTTGCACAATAAAACAGCACAAAGGTAACATTATTAAAAAGACACAGAAATAAGTGCAGGTGAGAAAGGAAACCCACAAAGGGCTTATACAAGGTTCTCACCTAAAATAATATATTTCAAATGTAATCAAGCATAAGACATGACAAACAACAAGTAGCTTAGTGTTCAGTTGAGTGAGAGAGAGTGTGTGTGTGTGTGTGTGTGCGCAGTCCAAGTAGGGCTGCATGGTAGAAGCAAGAGAGGCTTGATTCATCAGGCCGGTCCTAGCCTCGGAAACCCAGACTTTTATTTTAGGCCGGTCCTAAATTAAGCAATATTACACAAGAGGGTGTGCTTTACTGTGGTTATTGGCACGACATCATTGCTGCAGGAACGAGGCACAGCAGAGTTCCACAAGCAGCGCTGAAGAGCCTATAATAGCACACCCTCAAGCGTGCATCTGACAGAGTGCAGTCTACTCTTTCCTTTTAAGTCGATGGTAAATATTGGTAGATGCAGGTTGCATATTTTGGGGGGGCTTGTTTCTAAAGTGTCGTTTGGAACATACAGAATGTTCTTTAGATAGTATGTTGTTTAGAGAGATGCTAGGTTCATTGTTCTATAGTTTCTTGAGGCACTACACTATCTCTCTGCACTCTGTGTATTCTACTTTGATTATTTATTTACAGTACCTTGCTCATTGTACGTCCCTCTAAATTGTATACTCAAGACCCGGTCTTGAGTATTTGAGTACGGTCTGTATGTCTCGGTAGAAATATTAGGGCCCGATACACTAAGCTTGGGGACAAACATATGTATTACATTTACCAACAGCTTAGTGAATGATGACCGTTAGGCCTTACGTGTCAAATCACGTCTACATTACTTATTCTTTTGAGGGTGGTTCTCCTGTAGATTTAGACCTGAGCTGGGATCGAACCCGTCTCCCCCTCGGCAAACCAACATGGCACAATCTACCCTGGCACGGTAGGTTGTGTCAGGTCTAAATCACTACATACCGTTAATGCAATTTTGCCATTGCCCATTATTACCCCTCCTCCCTATAACTATTTGTTATTATTAGATAATACATCATTCAGAAACTGTTAGTTAATGAGTTACAGCCTGAAAGGGTTGAGAAACATTGGAGTAGGCGTTAAAATGACCCCAAACGTGATGAGTAGATGTTCAAATGAGTATGACCCAAAAGCCAAAACATAATTTGAAAGTGAAATACACCCATTCTGCACAGGGTGGGTGGACACTGTGCAGCCTTTAACCATTCCGTCTCGAAATGTCCTCAACTGTTCAGGGGGATTCAAACTGTCAACCTTCAAAAACATGCATAGTTCTTTTACCAACAGGCTATTTATCAGTCTAATGGCATACATTTTAACCGACTTCAATAAAAAGTTCATTAGATAACACACATGGTGATAAAACAACCTAATGTTTTATTGTACAAATTGCCATTTTCCAAATCAGCAAAACATATTCCACTGATGAGAAATAATAAAGTTATGTCTCTGTTAAAACAGTCACAACAATACTGATTGCATTCAGTTTAGCCATTTTAGAAAAATATGATCTTTGAACATAATTGTTATTAGAAACTCAGTTTATTTACATACAAGACAAGGGCTAGAGTCTACATATGACCCGCTCAAACCCTATTATACATAGCTGACTGGAGTCCCCCAGGGTTTTCTCAGTAAACTGTTGGACATGTGTAGAATAGACCTCCGGTCTTAATGGGTTCACATCTATTGACCCTTGTGTCAAAAGACTGGTGGCTCTCGGCCAGCTGGTGCACAGCTCCTTGTGAGCAGGAGTCTCTTCTCTCTAGCTTTCCTGTCTCATGGAACCGTCTGAAAATTAAGCATCCAATGACTAAAAGAAACCTTAAAGAATTAAAACATAAACAAAAAAACTATCCTAAATGTGGATATTCCTACACAGGAGAAATAAAATGTTCAGTAATGTCCAGGGCTGAAGTGTATTCTTCAAATGTGTCTGTTAGTGTACTACTGTATATTGTGAAAATATAAAGAGCACACACGATTCATATCACCTCCTAGGCAACAGAACTGTGTTCATAACTTTGTTATGGCTTTTAGCAGAATGAGCTGAACACGATTGTTTGGTCTGTGACAGACAAGACATAAGAACTGTATAACTAATTCGTATGAGACTGAATCATTGAAAGTTGTTACTTTGTATCGTTTTTTACGGTTACTTTGGCAAAACATGCCAATAAATTATAAGTCGATAATTTTCTTTTCATTGTCAAAAACCAATATAACACGCACATAAGTTAACTGTGGTTAATTATGAGATTAATCATCAAAACACCTTTAAGATGATTGAAGAATGAGGGCAGTGTACTGCTCCAACCTGTGTCCTTCTCATTACCTTACGTGTGTGTCTGCATATGATATATACGGCTGGCATCTGTCTGTACCAACACACTTGTGTGTTTTAGACATGCTGTTTCTACGTGTGCCCCAATACGCATAACCCGTTTGTCGATACCTGCGTGTCCGTGCGCGTGACACACACACACACTCACACACGTCTGTCATGAGAATACTTGTGTAACAGAAGATTAAATGTGTTTAAATGTCACGCTAAACATTTGCCCACTTCAACATTTCACTCGCCCCGAGAACTCTGATCCGTCCGTCCGTCCGTCCGTCTGTCCATCCTCCTGTCTGTCCGTCAGAGACTCTGTCTCTCGGACACAACGTCCTGCAGCCGCTTGAGCAGCACGTCGGGGCTGCCTGCCCCTCCCCCGTTCTCTGGACACGCCCTCTTGCTGGGTGAGTCGCAGCCTGGCGGCGACATCATCACGTCTCCCTCCATGGTGAACGCCCTCTTCCTGCTCACACAGCCCTGGCGGATCATCCGGTTGATGTCCGTCAACTCCTGCATGGATAATGACAATAAGGTTGAGGGTGTGTCGCACCAAATTCTGGGCCCTGGGTACAAGGATTGCACTGCGGGCCCCCCGTGAATGTTCTTCATAGGGGGAGGGGGTTTAACCCATTTAGACCGGAAACGCTGTATTACGCATTAGTTTGTGCTTTAGCAGATATACAAGCTCAAAGCGTGGCACCGAGTGCCGTGCTGCGAGCTTGTAGATCTGTTATTTTTTTTAAATCGTGAACATTTTTGCAAGTCTTTGAATATTTCAAATCCTTCTAAGGTTTTTTGAAAAAACCTGTTTCTATGTCAATGGTGCTCAAACCTTTTCATGTGAAGGACCCCCAAAATGATATGTATTTGGCCAAGGACCCCCCAGAATAATTTTATTTATTACAAATGTCCGCTTAAAAAATACATATATTCAAAGACTCTTGCATGTATAATAACAATATATAACTAGAAAGGTGCAATTGGAAATTACAAGTGTGGTTGCCGTTGACTCTAATGGGGAGCCAATCAGATAGGGGGAAAAGGATGACATCACGATATTTATTAAGTTATCATGACGTCTGATTGGCTGAAGGGTTACATAGGATGATGAGTAAGAACCCCCGGTAACAATAGTGTTGCCCTGCGGGGCAAACACACAAATAATAATAATAACTCCTGTCATGGTAGGGCTGTCACGATATGACATTTTACATGACGATTAATTGTCGCTCAAATAATTGCGATTAGCGATCTAATTGTGTTTTTGTCGTTGACAATTACATTCCTGTTTGGCTTTTAGGCTTTGAAATTGCACACGGTAGATATGACACATAACCTAAATATACAAAGAAATTACGGACATATTTGACAACTTTATACTTGAAAATGAACATTGATAGTGGAAATAGCCGATCTACAAGCTCACAACGCGTGTGAGCTTGTAGATCTGCTATTTCCACTAGTTTTGACTTTAAAAAAATATATAAACATTTTTCAACATGGGAAACGATTATGACGATTATGAAAAATAATCGCGATTATGTCAAATAATTGCGATTAGACGATTATGTAATAATTGTGACAGCCCTATGTCATGGATAATAATAATAATAGTAATAATAAATATGGATCACACTATCCAGCAGACATAATCAGTGCAGTTTCTCACTTTATAAGACAAATCAGCCAAACATCAATCTGGCTAACCATCGTCAAATGAAAGGGAACGCCCTCTCTGTTTTGTTCCTTTTCATTTGAAGACTTGAGAGATTAGCCAAAAATAGATATACAAGCTCCCAATGCGAAACGCTGTGAGCTTGTAGATCAGGAAATTATTTGGGGTGAAGAGATCTGGTGTAGACGGGAAAAAAAGTGGACCAAGTACAGTTGAAACTCAGTCAGTTTTACTAAGAACCGAGGGTTCAAGGTGTGTGTGTGTGTCTGTGTTCTCACCTTGGAGGGGCTACCGTTGATCCTGTAGGTGTAGGAGCCGGGGGTCAGGCGACCTGGGGACGACTTGTGAGGAGAGACGTACAGAGAATGTCTCTGAGAGACACGGCGGGGAGACAGAGGCTGAGCTCTGACTGACGGGAACGGAGAGAGAGGAGGGGCGTCCATCTGAGAGAGAGAGAGAGGGAGAGGGAGAGAGGGAGAGAAAGAGATGTTAGAAATGCATAAAAATTGTATACACCTTGTTGTTGGGCAGAAACCACTTCTCTCCATATTTAATTTCTTTTATGTTTTTCCGTAAATTAACGCCCTACTTCAGCTCAGATCATACTAGAACGTGACAACGTCACACAAACGTAGCAGATCTACAAGCTCAAACGCGGCACGAAGCTTTGAATCCTGAAAAGTAACAGTTTTGGACATATGGGGTTTCCACCCGACAGAGACAATATATCGTCGTTGTCGGGCAGAAACCTCGTATCTCCAAGTTTCAAATTTGTATGTTTTTTTTCGCAAAGTAAAGCCCTGCTTCATCATACAAGGCCGTCGCACAAAAGTAGTGATAACAGCCGATCTACAAGCACACAACGCCTCGCGGTGCGAGACGTTGTGTGCTTGTAGGTCGGCTGTTTTCACTAGCTTAAACCATTTTTAAAATCATAAATACAAACAAACGGTTTTGGACATATGAGGTTTCCACCTGACAGAGACGATAGTATATAATGTGTGGTTTATCTCAGTGTGTGTGTATGTATGTGTGTGTGTGTGTGTGTGTGTGTGTGTGTGTGTGTGTGTACCTTGTTATCCATTGTAACGTATTTCAGGGCAAAACTCTTCATCTTGTGGACAAAGACGGTGTTGTAAAACTGGATGAGGTCACCACGCTCCTCCTCTCCTGATTGGACAGAACCGGCCCCACACTCACCCTGATTGGCCTTTTCTGCAGCTGAGGATTCAGATGAAGAAACAAGTTTCAAATTAATACTAGGGCTGGGACGATATGAAAAATTCATGTCACGATTATTGCGACCAAAGAAATCGTGATTTACGATATTATCGCTATAATCAAAATATACTCAACATCCATTAACCTGGGGCGGAACATTTGCCAAAAAATAGCAGATCTACAAGCTCGCGACGCGTTGTGAGCTTGTAGATTGGCTATTTTTTTGGACATTTGGTTGAGAGTGAAAAAAAAAGATAGCGTCAAGTACGTATATTACAAGTATGTTTTACCAAAAAAGGGTTTAAATGGTATGCAGCTTGGCAAATAAAAGGTGAATTTATCCCAGTGTATGATGGAGGACGATATCACGATAAATTAAATCTCCACGATACGATTATCGTGAGTGTTTTTTATCACGATAAACGATAATATCGCTTATCGTCCCATCCCTAATAAATACATAATATATACTTAGTTGACCCGGGGTCTCTCAGGCCTCTAGATCCACTAGTACAGGGATGTCAAACTCAAATACACAGTGGGCCAATTGTTTTTAAATGGTTCAAGTCGAGGGCCAGACTGGTTCAATGTTTATTTAACCGCGGGCTTGCGGTCACGGGCCCTCAATACGCGCCAATGCACTAGCAGTGCATTGTGGGACTTGTAGTATTATGGTGGTGCATGTGTAGCAGAGTGATTCACTGCCTCAGCCTGATGGCATCAAAAGTCTAATATTTCCCCCAGTCCATTTGTTTGGTCTGATGGTTAAGATGTTGGACTTTCATGCGGGAGACCTGGGTTCGAATCCCAGGCATTTCAAGTGCAATATACCAGTTCTATATGCCAGTTCTAATAGTAATTAAATATCATCCCGCGGGCCAAAGATAATTTATTCACGGGCCTGATTTGGCCCCCAGGCCTTGAGTTTGACATATGTGCACTAGTAGATCCTTTTACACCAAATCTCTTCGTAGTAAAGTATAAAATATGGCAAGCATGATCAAGAACACAAGATAGTAAAAGGCACAAAGCATTATAATTTACATTACCGTTTCGATTTCTGTGTTAAAATAGCAGGGTTTCCCCTTCAAAGCTGACATCAGCACCAGGAAGTTGCTGAGAAATTTGCTGAGTGGGCGGGGTGTGAATAGGGCTTATAACAGACCGCTGTCTAATCAAAGACTCTGAACACCTAGCTGCACTGCTTCCATTTGTATGCTGTATCCAACATAACAGCCATGCAACACTTCCTTGTTTTCCGAGTCGACCGTGACACTTATGGCATACTTTCATTACCCTAAGCAAGGAAATACTTTGTTTTGTTGTTCCTTTTGAGAAAATGTGTTAATTCACGTATTAACTCATACAGTGCCAGGCGACTTTTAGAGCAACTTTCTCACTATGGGCTTCCCTGCCAAGCGACTTTGGGCGACTTTTACTTAGAAAAAAAACAAAAAAAAATTTTTTTTTTCAAAATTTTTTCAAAAAAATTTTTTGGACCCCAAAAAATGTAGTAGGCATGATAGAAATCGCGAAATTGCATGTTTAACCCCCATAGCAACCCCATCTATCAAACATGGCAGCCATCTTTGTTTACATTTTAGGAAAACATAATGGCTATTATCTCAAGAATGCCTGAACGGATTTCCAATCTTTTTTTTTTGTTTGAAAGCTGTGAACAGCCTGCACAAACATGGTGCATGATCTGTGCATGGGTGTGCATGATCTGTGCACTACAAATTACATGGAAGTCTATGGAGAGGGCTGGCACTAATGCCACTCGAGGGCATTTTTAATTGGCAGTAAGTGAGTTAAGTAGCCGTGTAGTAAGCTGGACTAGTGGAGAGCAAAAAGCCAAAAGACTAGTCTGCCAAATGTGTATAAGCACTCTTGTTTTTCAACGGCCATGTTCAAACTGTGAAATAATGAAAATGATGCCTTTTCAGATGTTACGGCTAACACACCAGATGATGTTGTTGTTGATGAGGACAGCAAAGAAGTGACTGTTTTAAGGATGCCATTATACGGCTTGGTTACAAACGTAAACTACTGTCCATATTTGGATGCCTCGGCAATGTCCATAAATGTGTTGTGTGTTCTTACATTCAGCTCCTGAAGCAGGATCCACCTCCATGTTCTCATCTGTCGTCTGTTCTCTGTTCTCTCTTCGACGAAGCAGAACACTCCGGTACACCTACACACACACATATCAAGAATGAATCAAATTAAATGTAAAATGCGTCTGTGTTTGTATTACTATACTTGTGGGTCCTCACAAGTATAGTAGAATTTGTAGACTTTAGATGTTGTGAAGACTGACATTTTATGGTTGAATTATGGTTAGAAAATGATTCAGGTTGGGGTTAGGATTAGACATTTAGAGGTTAGCTTTGGGGGTTGGAATTGGAGTTAAAAATGTCTGTAACCAGGGGGAAAAACGTGACAAAGAAACTGTAAGAACAGCATTCATAAAACCGTCACGCAAAATGTTTAATGTCCTCGTATAACGTCCACTAAAGTGTAGTAACGCAAACCTGTGTGTGTGTGTGTGTGTGTGTGTGTGTGTGTGTGTGTGTGTGTGTGTGTGTGTGTGTGTGTGTGTGTGTGTGTCTGTGCTCTCACATGGCTGCAGGCCTGTGGTTGGCTGCGGTAACACTTCATAATGTCCTGGAAAGTGTGCGTCTCTTTGGTGATCTGAGAAACAAGGTTTATTCATGTAAACATTACAGTGCGTGTATTTACCTTGAACAGAATATAAAACATTTTAAGAACAAAATCAACAGTCGAAACTATGTACTGTACATCCAAAAGAATTGATTAATTAGTTTTTCCCAATTTCAAAAATACTTCCATGAATTTCATGACCGTGGGAACCCTGTATTATTATTATTATTATTATTTGTTTTGTTTAGTACATTGGATACAATATAATGTAATACCTTGGATATGATATAAATGCTACAGAGCAGTATCTGGTCCAGGTGTCGATCCTTCATCAGGTCGGTACAGTGGACCAGGGCGTGTTCGAAACACGTCCAGATCTTCCCTCTCAGCTCTGACGGGATGTCCAGCTTCACACAGAGGTCTCTGAGACGCACACTGGCCAGGTGGTACACCTGGACGGGCGCACACGCACACGCACACACACACACACACACACACACACACACACACACACACACACACACACACACACACACACACACACACACACACACACACACACACACACGTGAGTGTTTGGGGCAGGAAGCGTTGTTCTAGGAATTTCTTAAATCGGGATCGGACCCAAAAACTTGCATTGATTTAAGCAAAAACTAAATCTCATGAATGAAACACACAACCAAGATTTGTGAAAGAGTGTGATAAGAGACCCCCTCCCCCACACACACACTAGCGCTGTGTTTCATAAACAAGCTAAAATATGAAAAGAAATAATGATGTTTTCATGGCCATACAGCCAGCCGCCAGCTGAAGAAATAGCAAATCGAGGCTTTGACCTCTGCTTTTATGAAATATCCAACAACAATTAGGGGTTTCTGGTAGATTGTACATGTATTCTATCAGTAGTTTGAACACTCCAAAAACTCTTTAATCTTAAACTAACTAATAAACGGCACTCGGGTGGCGCAGTAGTAAAGTACCTGCCCACCACCACGGTGGTTGTGGGTTCGAATATGCTTATTTTGGGGGTTCGTGTAGGGCTGTCACAATTATTACATAATCGTCTAATCGTGATTATTTGACATAATCGTGATTATTTTTCATAATCGTCATAATCGTTTCCATGTCAAAAATAGTGGAAATAGCCGATCTACAAGCTCACAACGCGTCACGATGCGACGCGTTGTGTTCTTTTTTAAGTATAAAGTTGTCAAATATGTCAGTAATTTCTTTGTATATTTAGGTTATGTGTCATATCTACCATATGCAACTTCAAAGCCTAAAAGCCAAACAGAAATGTAATTATCAACGATAAAAAGACAATTAAATCGCTAATCGCCAATTATTTGAATGACAATTAATCGTCATGTAAAATGTCATATCGTGACAGCCCTAGGTTCGTGGCCTGAAAAGGTTGAGAACCTCGGCTCTACAAGCTCACAACTTGTCACAAATGGGATGTCGTCACTTAGATTGAGCTCAGTTCAAGTGTAGAAACCATCATAAAGTGTATTTTATATAAATAAATACACTTATGAAGTGTATTTTTAAATACACTCATGAAGTGTATTTTATATAAATACACCTCAGGTACAGAAAGTTTACATCATCGCTCAACATGCATGGACACAAAAACACACGCTCCATCCAAACAGTTCCCTCCCCTTTTCCTTCTGTACCAAATCCCTTCCAACGAAAATACAAGATCTACAAGCTCATAACTTGTCGCAAACGCAATTTGTTCAACTTTTATAACCCGCTGGGAATTAAGAGACGCTAGGGGGCATGAGGATAAAGGTGAATAATATATAATAGAGACAGAGGCATGTCTTACCTTCCTGAAGAACAGCGACAGAGACCCGGTGCGTCGAGGCTTATTGCTAACAGGCTGGGGGCTAGAGGGCACAGGGGCGGGGCGGCTAGGCGAGGGGGCGGGGCGGCTAGGTGAGGGGGCGGGGCGGCTAGGGGAAGTCAGCAGGAACTGGGCCGTGATTGGTCCTCCAGAAGGGTCACATGGGCCCGGCTGAACCTGGATCAGCGTAAAGCTACCGTCATTCTTAAGGCCTAGAGAGAGAGAGAGAGAGAGAGAGACGATTCTCACGTTATTTTCCCTCCCCTAAAGCAGTGGTTCTCAACCTTTTCAGGCCGCGACCCCCAAAATAATTATATTTTAACTGGGGACCCCCCACCCTGACGAGCACTAAGAGTTGAGGAATTACATTTCGTATAACACGGTTGTGAAAATAGCAGATCTACATGCTCACAACGCCTCGCATTGGTGTACCTTGCAGTGGGAAGGTCAGCTGCTGTCCGTTGGAGGTGTTGACCGTCAGCAGCGTGGTCTGATTCCCCAGGGGGCCGATCTGCCTGGCCGAGGTGAAGGTCAGCTTCTTGGCCAGGCCCGGAGACGGGCTCCCTGGGGTGGTCGTGGTGGTGGTGGTGATGGTGGTGGTGGTGGAGTCGTCACCAAAGAGACGCCGCTTGGCACTGCCGGCCGCCGGGGAGCTGTAGCGGTCATGAACCGACAGAGGAGAGGGGGGGATGTCTGCAGAGAGAGGTCATGTGATTAGTATCGTCCAATGAACAGGGTTTTTCTGCGGCTTTAGGCAAGTTAAGGTGCAAGACTTTGTGTCCATTTGAACCCTTGTGTTCATTTTCTAGAGCAATTAATGTTGGAATAGATCAGTGGTGCGCAAACCTTTTCAGGTCGCGACCCCCCAAAATAAATCATATTCGAACTGGGGACCCTCCAAAATAAATCATATTTGAACTGGGGACCCTCCAAAATAAATCATATATGAACTGGGGACCCTCCAAAATAAATCATATTCGAACTGGGGACCCTCCAAAATAAATCATATTTGAACTGGGAACACTACCTTTTCGGGCGCTGCCCAGGCCGGTCCTGAACTCTCGTATGCGAGGGTGGATGATGGGAGACAGAGCCACCAGAGGGAGGTGGGACGGAGTGGGACCTCCACTGGACTGACCGTTAGCGCTGTCCAGACCGGACGAGAAGTTCACCTGGATGGGACAGAGAACCAGGAGGATGACACAAGTTCACCTGGAGCCTGCAGGTGAACTGCAAATGCGCTCTTCTTTTTTGAATACAGAACTTAAGAGAAAAGCTCTCCTACTTACGGATTATACCAGTGTCAGTCTACTTTATGTGGATTATGCGGTCGTCACGCACTGACTCTAGTCTTTTTTTGTGTTTTTCTAGTACCTTAACATATTGGACGCCAATATTAAATCCATTAAACTTACCGGTGCACGTGCGTGTCCGCGTGAACGGCACTGTGATCGCTGGGCGACATGTAAACTTTAGCGTGGACAAGAAAAAAGTGACCAATTTTTAGCTCCCTCAGAGCTAAGCCTTGCTATCATGGCCTGCAGCACAATGGTGAGTGGACAGGGGAGTGGGAAAACAGCCAGATCACGTGACCGTGAATGAGGAAATGCATTCGGCCACTAAACACCATGTGATATGTAGTGTTGATGCGAAAACAGCACGAAAACATGATAGCCATGGTAACCAGGAGACGTCTTAAGAAAAAGGTGGCAGCCATTGTGTTAACTAACATTCATAAGTATATCTATACTATGAATGTGGATAATTAGTTTTTTGTTTTCTTGTTCGATTTTCCTCCCCCCTTTATTTTCTTTCCATGGAAATAACGATATGATGGGAACTATGCACGAAAACGAATTTCACCCACAGCGCAACCAAACATCAAATGACTTGCCTTTTAGTTCTACTGGACCTCGTCTCCACTTGACCAGACCCTCTTAGTTTTATCATTTCATCATAGCAGAGTTTTTATTGAGACTTTATTTAGTTTTTGTCAGTGAGAAGACGTAGTCGACAAACATTTTTCCTTATAGTTTTAGTTGAGGAAATGAACACTGATTTGAGTACGTATGTGTGTATCGTTCGTGTGGGGGTTCACTCACCTCCTCGATAGAAGGGACCTTGTTCCCCGCAGCCTGCAGGGCGTTCCACAGGGCTGAGTCCGAGGTCCACGCTCTGCTCTCCAGCACCTTCTCCTCTATGGAGTTCAGGTGTTTCACCATGTCTCTGGACAGACCCTCCTCTGAGCGGATCAACACCTCGATCACCTACACACACACACACAGACACATACACACTTATATAAACAAGAAACGATATACATACCACAGGGTTCTCACACATTTTTACCAATTAATTTCCAAAACTTTTCCAGAATATTTAACCCCATTTCCAGGACTATATAACAATAATTCAGCTCAATAACAAGTTGCTTACTCCTATGCGCAAGACGGGCAGTGTATGCCAGTGGTTCTCAACCTTTTCAGGCTGTGACCCCTGAAATAATCATATTTGAACTGGGGACCCCGGCACCCTGACGAGCACTAAGAGTTAAGGAATTTTGTATAACACGTTTCTATTGTGAAAATAGCAGATCTACATTCTCACAACGCCTCGCAACGTGAGGCGTTGTGAGCATGTAGATCGGCTATTTTCACAATTTCTGCCTCTAATATTAGACAATTTGGCCAATGTTTAATTTGTCATTTCAGAGGCATTAACAAACTCAATAACCAAAGACAATGCATAGCTATTTTTTTCCAGGACCTTCCAGGACCCTTGATCAATTCCAAAACGTTTCCAGTACTGGAAAAAAAAATCTAATTTCAAAATATTTCCAGGAATTTCATGACCGTGGGAACCCTGATACCATATTGTTACTGTCGAGGCAGAAACCTCTCATTCTCCATATTCTAACTTGTTGTGTTTATTCGTAAATCTTACTTGATCATACTACAGCGTCACACAAAAGCATCAAAGGTAGCAGATCTACAAGCTTGAACCGCTTTTCGCTAATTGGAATCCTGAAAAGTAACAGTTTTGAACATATGAGGTTTTCACCCGACAGAGACTACAACATTCCATCCTGTTAGGTCCTGTTGGTAACCCGGAACAGTGTAGTGGGCACCAGGTTTTTCTGGGCACCATTTATTTATTTTGTATTTTACATGTTATATTGACATTTATTTTATATATGAGGGGCCAAATATAAAAAAATAAACACGAAAAGGAGAACTCGACTATAATTTTCCTACTTATATTGATCCCAAATGACTGTCCATGGGGTCCATTTAGCAGTTCATGAAGAAGAAAAAAAGAAACGCAACAAATTGCTTCACTAGAAATATGCTTATTATGGACTCCATTCTATGCTATGATGGCTGCTGGGAAAACCGTATACTCATATATTGTTTCATGTTATAGTAACCTACACCAGTGGTTCTCAACCTGTGGGTCGGGACCCCCAGGGGGGTCCCCACATTATTTTGGGGGGGTCCCCAGATGATTAACTTAATGTGAAACATTGTTTTCCTCACTCAACAGTAAACAAACCAACATAAGGTTTAAGTGTATAGAGGGTATGTGCACATTTCTAAAGGGACAATTCAATACCTCTAAAATGACAAATTAAACATTGGCCAAATTGTCAAATATTAGTGTCAGAAATTGTGAAAATAACCGATCTACATGTAGATCTGCTATTTTCACAATAGAACCATGTTATACAAAATGTAATGCCTCAACTCTTAGTGCTCCTCATGATGGGGCCTGAAAAGGTTGAGAACCACTGACCTGCACACTGGATTATGTGACTGAGGCTCCCCCTGCTGGCACAACTCTGTAATGCATTTGGGATGCCAGAAACTGATAAAACTCTAAATCCAATATTCTATTGGATTTGGAACACATGAAATGTTATGTAATATTATCACAGCCATTCTAGGGCTAGCGTTCTTACATACCTTGAAGAAGTAGAAAGGTGTGAGCTTGAAGACAGTGATGATCCAGGGGAAGGTTCTCTGAGAGCTGTAGGCGAACAGAACCACCTCCAGACAGCAGGCCAGCAGAGAGCAGTGGAACAGATCCTGTTCCAGCAGCACCTGGAGAACACACACGCACACACACTTTATTAGGCTACTATACTTGTGAGGACAGCAACTTTAGGACAGTGGTTTTCAAGCCTCTTTGTGTCAAGGAACCCCAAATTGACCCTTAATCTGCACTGCAGTATCATCAGTGTTCACTCTGAATGAACAAAATGGATCGATTAGGGAACATTTGGTTCCGTTTGTACACTCTCAGAGTTACAGATACATAAGGCTCTATTTGGTTCCTATTACAACTATCAATCATTTGGCTGGGGGACCCATTTTTAACCTTTTAACTAAAGCAGAGAATGTGAAATTCTACTATACCGGTACTTGTGGGTACATTTCTCCCTAGCAATTATAGAAACACTAGTACATTAGAATAGAATAGTACATTCATTGAACACACACACTTACACTCATGTCCTTGCCGTGGAGTCGTTTGGTCTCAGCAACCATGACATTCTCCAGGATCTTATAGTACAGGACCTCTGCTAGCTTCATCCGGTTCTCTGCAAAGTCTGGAACCATGGAGGAACACACATTAGTCTGTGATTCTAAAGCATTTTTATGTTATGTATTTGCCGCAGACCCCATTTTATGGACATGTGTGTAGAAGAGTGTGTGCACCTACCTATGTGTGAGCCAGGCGTATCATCACAGTCTTTAGTGTAATGCGCTTTAAAGGTCTCCCCAAGGGTCTTCACTCTGTTCACTATGGAATCTGTTGGGTCTCTGGAACAAGACCTGAAATTTGAAGACACACAATTTACAATTTAGGCATTTAGCAGACACTCTTAACCAGAGCTAAGTTGATACATCAAATGCATAGAGAAAATGTAGCGCCTCAGTATCTAGGATCATAGAACCTAGCACCTGCGTCTGAATAGTATAATATCAAAAAAATTAATACTCTGAAACTATACAAACTATATAATGCCAGGTCAACAAATGAACCATCTCTCTAAATAACATTCAGAGAGAAAAATTGCACAGGTCACACTGAGACATAGACATCTTCAGGACAGGTTTCCTAGTCCTTACAAAATAAATGGTTGTTTTATGGTAACTAAATCGAATAAATAAATACTTAACTAGGCTTAGATTTAGGATTAGGGAATTTAATGAAAAATCTAAAAAGATTTTCAACAAATCTTCTCTTCTGGGGGCCATGGTACGGAACCATTTTCAGATGGGGGGGGGGGGGGGGGGGGGGGGGGGGGTCCGCAACCATTTGAGGGTCCTTGACATGAAAAACGTTGATAACCACTGATGTAGATATCCTGACAAGCATAGTAATACAATAACAGCAACAACATTGTGTGTGTCGCATGCTCACTTGAATACAGTGATGAGCTGGTCGCTGGGGGCGGCCCTCAGCCCGGTCACAATGCTCTGGAGGCGGGACACACTCTGCGTTGCCGAGGAAACGGGCGTAACCAGGAGGTCCTTCTCCTTCAGGTAGACACGGCCAGTCAGAGGAGTGGAGGGAGCCAGGCTGTCTGTCTGCAAGGAGAGGCCCACAGTTAGAGGAGTAGAGCAGGGGTCTTCCAACGTTTTCAGGAGAAGGACCCCTTAGTTGAGAGAGAGATGAAGCAGGGACCCCCACAACCCATAGATACCATAGAGTTTAGTTTAGTTTCGTCGTTTGACAGCAGCACAATCATCAGTGTATTTTGGGTTCATCTAAATGTGTGTTTCCAGATATTTAACCACTTCACCACGTCAATAAGTACGGTAATTAAAAGCCTGGGTTTCCGAGGACTAATAAGTAATAAACTTGACCTTTCAGTCTGTACTTGGTCTTCTCTTTTTCCTCACTACACCAAACCTCTTTGCAGAAAATAGCCGATCTACAAGCAGCGCGAGGCGTTGTAAGCTTGTAGATCTGCTATTTTTTGGATAAAGTTCTCAGAATAAGGATTCAGTGATGGCTGTTGACCATAGCCGCACAGTGAGATAAGACTCCTCAAACTCACTGTGTGTGTGTGTGTGTGTGTGTGTGTGTGTGTGTGTGTGTGTGTGTGTGTGTGTGTGTGTGTGTGTACCTTCTTGTCTCTGTGCGTTTGTGGAAGTTCTGAGAGGACTTTTCGGGGGGTTCCTATCTCCTCATCAGCGTCGGCTCCCAGGAACACCCTCTCGTCGAAGTCCCCCACCGTCAACACAAACTCCTCGTACTCCCTGTTGATGGCTTTACTGGAGGACACACACACACACACACAAGCAAATTAAGATACTCTAATTTAATATTATACATTTAGCAATTCTAATGAACACAAAACTACAGAAAGTAACATAAATGTATAAAGTAGTCAAATTGTGATGCTACGTTAACTACTACTACCCCCAAAGAGCCCACAACCCCAGGGAACAGACACACAGATGGACATACTTGTTATCAATGAAGTTCTGTGGATCCAACAGTCCCGTCAGTAATTCCTCGTTACCTTTCAGGATCTACAAGTGAAAACATCATATGACCAACACAATCAGGGTGTGTGTGTGTGTGTGTGTTTACCTGTGTGTCACAGTTTGTGTATGTAGCCTATTTATACAATGGTTCTCAACCTTTTCAGGCCGCGACCCCCCAAATAATCATATTTTAACTGGGGACCCCCTCACCCTGACGAGCACTAAGTGTTGAGGCATTACATTTCGTATAACACGGTTCTATTGTGAAAATAGCAGATCTACATGTTCACAACGCCTCGCGTTGCGATGCATTGTGAGCATGTAGGTCGTCTATTTTCACAATTTCTGCTTCTAATATTTGTCAATTTGGCCAATTTTAAGTATTAAAATGTCCTTAAATTGACACTTTAGAAACGTGCATATACACTTAAACATTATGTTTGTTTACTGTAAAGTGAGAAAACAATGTTGCACATTAAGTTAATCATGTATGTACCTGTCTGTCATACAGCTTGTGTATGTATGGTCTGAAGTAGTGCTGTTTGATGCCCTTGGCGTCGACCACCAGTCCGTCGTGAAGCTCACACAGTCTGTCCAGAACGCAGGGCGGAGCCTCATCTGGAGAGGAGGCGTGTCTGTCTGCGGCCTCCGCGCAGTATGAGACGGGTAGACCTGCACACGCACGCACACACACAGGTTTGTATTACTATATAACTTGTAAGGACATCAACATTTTACGATGGTGATTTCATGAATTATATGTTTTACTGTAAGCCTGAAGCCAAAAAATAGCAGATCTACAAGCTCACACCGCTATGTTCCGGCGCACGACACCAGCGTGGCATTAAAGCTGTACTGTGGAAGCTGCTCAACTAGTGGTCAGTAGCGGTATTGCTTTTTTCGGCCGTTTTTCGCCCGGAGTCGCGGACCACCGCGGCCGCCGCGACCACCTCCGCCTCACCGATATGCATCCGTAGAGCCGTCTCCCGTCATTTTTAGACCAGAATTGAGGGAGTAGCATTTAAGATTCCTTCACCAATGTAAACACAGTTGCTGAGGGAAGCTACTTTCTGAAGAGACAGCAAGACTCGCTGTGATTGGCCGGTGGTGTATGATCTGCGCTGTGATTGGCCGGTAGTGTATCATGTGGGAGATGACATCATTTTGCCGGGAAATACAGCCCCTGTCAAGGCTATGTAGAAAACATATAAAGAAAAGGCTTTTGGGGCTGAAATTAACGGAGTGGGGGTTCTAAAACTTTAGCGATTTAACAGTTAGGACAATTTTAATATTTGTTTTATAAAAAAAGTTACATGGTATAACTTTAACTCTATCTCTAATCCCTAAACCTAACTTCTAAATGTCTTAGGCGATTCGAACCACAATCAGAATCGTTTTCTAATTGTAAACATAACCATAAAATAAAGATATTTCTTGTAAGGACCAGGAAATGTCTATTTCTCATATTCTATTATACTATATATTTGATATTTGGTTGTTACCACCTTAGTAACTAACACACACACAATATATTCCCCATGATGTTATTAACTCAGTCGGTGCCATATTTAAAGTGGGGATCTCTTATATTGCCGGTTCACCAACAAAGGGTTAAAAAAATAGTGTGCACGCTGGTGCACACATTCGTGCACAGATCATGCACTATGCATGTGCATGCTTTTCACAGCTTTCAAACAAAAAAATCCGCTTGGAAATCCGTTCAGGCATTCAGGAGAAGGCTGCCCTTATGTTTTCTTCAAATGTAAACAAACATGGCTGCCATGTTTGAAAGATGGGGTTGGTATGGGGGTTAAACATGCAATTTCGCGATCGCGATCATGCCTAGTACACTGTTGGAGGTCCAAAAGACGTCCAGAAGACGTCTGGCAGGGAGGTCCATAGTTAAAAAGACGTTTTTATTATAAAAACGTCTTTTTTGGCAGGGTATGAGTTAAAGGGATAGTTCACCCCCAACTATCCCTGAGTAGGGGTGAGTAATCGATAGAGAAACCTTTGAATCTCCATATTTGTTGTTGTTTTCTTTTCTTTTTTTCATGAAAGAACAAGAGTACCTCAAGAGTGTCACTCAAAAATCCAAGAGGGAAACATGCACATCTCACAAACCTTAAATATACAATTCTACTGGGAGCTACAGACCAGTATTCTCTCTCTCTCACACACACACACGCGCACACCTTTAAATGTGGGATTGATGAGGTCCTTTCTGTTGGCACAGAGCAGTGCGTTGCCAAACACCAGGTCCAGACAACACAGCAGGAGGTGGTAGGAGTTCACCAGATCATCACCTATCATACGGAAGTTACCTACACACACACACACACACACACACACACACAGACACACACACACACACACACACACACACACACACACACACACACACACACACACACACACACACACACACACACACACACACACAGTAGAGTTTATTTTCTACTCTAGTGTGACCGTGTTGCTTAATACAGAGTTTAAATTAGGCTTAAAGTCTTATTTATACTTGTGTTGCGCATCATGTCTCACAATGAAAGCCCATCTACAAGCCACTAACCAGACAATCAGAGAACTCCTCATTACCAATCATCAGGTGACTTCTTACATGAAAAGCATGGGCTAGAACAGTGGTTTTCAACCTTTTCAAGCTGTGACCCCCAAAACAATCATATTTGAACTGGGGACCCCCCCACCCCGACAAGCACTTGGAATTGTAGGAGTTGAGGCATTTAATTTAGTTTTACTCGGTTCCACAGACAAATGTTGTGAAAATAGACAATCTACAAGCTTGGAGATTGCGGGACACTTAATGAAATGAACTCATGAAAAGGCACTGCTCAATTCACACTGGGTGTGATTTGTTGTTGTTGTTGTTGTTTTTAACCACCAGATCATCTTCTCACAGTTTTAGCCCATTCATTTACTTTAGATGTCACCAGATGTTATCAGTAATTCAGTAACTCAAGATTATTATCCACTCAAAGAAAGATGACGAATAAACAGAGGCAGGATGTTTTACCTTTGGTGTAGACAAACAAAGTCCAACAGAACTTAAAGACTTCACTGATATGGCAGGGCAGACGTCTGGAAGAGAAAACACTCAGTTAGATCAGATGTGCAGAGAAACAAACAGATGGAGAGACAGAGAGAAGATACATAGACACTGAGGCAGTGTTAATTTTGACAGCAAATGTTGATTCAGGTTAGTCATAGTCTTTTGAATCAAATGTAATTTAGTTTCAGTCATCTGAAATTTTTGTCAAATAAATATCATACGATTTTAGTCTACTAAATCTACAGTTGACCAAAAAGGTATTTTAGCAGGCGTTAATGGCGTTGCTTTTTTATGCCTTTATTGATAGGAGAGTAGACTGACAGGAAATGGGGAGAGAGATGAGGAGTGACACGCAGCAAAGGCCGAGACTCGAACCTGCGACAGGCATTAGAGCCTATGTGGTGTTCACCTGGACTGGTAGCAAACACTTGTTTGCTGAAAATAGCCAATTTACAAGCCAATCTACTAGCTCACAACGCGTGGTGGTGCTTTTTTCAGAGCGCAACCAAACATAAAATGACTTGTCTTTTAGTTCTACTGGATCTCTTCTCCACTAGTCACTCCTTAACGTTTTAGTATACCGGTAGTTTTTATTTGTTGACGAAATTGCCTGTCCCTCATCCATCCCACCGAGGAGGATGCTTTGTCTACGTCTTCACCTGTGTTTCCTGCTGCGTGGCTGCCGTGGCGGCTCGCTGCCCTGGGGGTTCTGGAACATGTCCATGAAGATGGGCTCGAACTTGCGGAATATGACGGTGGAGACCTCAAAGTTCCTCTCCAGGCTCTCCATGCGCTGCCGGAAGTCCTGGGAGAGGTTGGACATGTCTGCCCACTTCCTCATCTTGCTGAAGAACTGGATCAGACTGCACACACATGTAACAGGGTTAGACAGTTCATAGACACCTAAGGTGACAAACTACCTATAACAACTGAAACAGAGCAATATTTAGCAAGTTGGTTGGTTCTGGTCTTTGTCAGACCACTGGTGGTCTGTTTGTATACATGGCCCAGGCGTGCGCATGCACAGGATGAAAATGATAGTTCGAAAGGTTAAAATATATTATTTCTAAATTTAGGGCTGCACTATAAGCGCTTATTCTACATACTGTCACATTGGTACATTTTATTTATTCGTTTTTTGCACAAACAAACTGGTTGCAGTGTAAAACAGACCTGAGTTTGGCGGTGCGGAGGATCCTGGTCAGCGACACACAGTTACCCTCCATCAGTCCTTTACCCACTGTGGGGGTGGAGCCTTTCCTGCAGGCTGAGTACAGCGCACAGGCCAGCCAGTGGACCACGTCTCCCTGATGAAGAACAACACCACAATGAGATTCAACACTCCTCAAAGCACAGGATCAGTGCACGCGTTACACTTCAGCAACGCTTTTTATTCAAAAAAATAAATAAAAAAACGCATTCAACTCACTAACATTGCATCCAGGGGACTCATCGCTCGTGCTAATTTCCTCGAGAAAACAAAAAACTACAGTGGAATCAACTTTTTGTTTTAGCTGCACATCTTTCTGAGAGGTCTGACTGATTGAACCGATTAAATAATCGTTATTCACCATGCATGTAGCATACAACACATGCCAATAACCTCCTATTCAAAACAAGTCTGTCTGACAGACCATCACAATCATGCAAGATGCAGTCAGGAAACTTTACAGATGTGTAGTTGAGATCACAATAAAAGCTGAGTTCTAAGATGGGTGTGGTCCCACACCCAACAGAACAAAGGCAACAGCAGTAGGGGGTCAACAGACCCCCTACTGCTGATACCTACTAGCTGATACCACTTACAGTATGTCCATTAGCATTGTTTTAACATGCTAACAACAGGCTTCCAGTGGTCATTGCCAGATATAGGTTTATGTTTAGGAACATTTAGGAGGTCAATATATAAATACCAACACATTATGATGGTTTTACTTTAGCCTATTTGTTAATTATTCCAAACTGTCTTTAGATGGTTGTTTTCACACTTGACCCTGGTGTATTTCCACAGTAATGCATTCCATTCCATTAATCATACATTTTACAGTTTCCAAACATTGTCACAGTCAGGCGGAAACCTTGTAATGTCCATCATCCAAATGTGTACATTTTCCAGAAATGGTAAAGAAAGAACCCTGTGTGTTATAGTGGGAAAATTCATAGTATAGTGCTGTCATTGTGGTATCTGTTCCACTGTACTGTGAAATGTTGTTCCTTCTTTTAGTCTATTTAAGTGTGTTTGGTTTACAGTACTGTCACAAACTCCCTGCTGAGTCTGTGAAACAGCTGATCCTCTTGTCACCTATTTTTCAGCGGTCCATTGTCAGCTTAAAGCATTTTAGACACAGGGACAATTTTAAAAATGCCAGATTGAAAATGTACAACATCATCTAAATGGGTTAAAAAATATATATTTGCTGTGTATACATATTAAGCTCTTAATACTTTTCATTGGTTCAATATTCATATAAAACCCACACACAGATTGAACCACTTTCACGTTTCAAAAAATAGCAGCCCTACAAGCTCACAGCGCATGTGACACTGTGTAGTACGATGAAGTAAGGCAATAATAAGGAATAAAACATGAAAATATGGAGATAGTTTCTCATATTAAACTGGTATACATACACACAGGACCACCACCCTCTTGTTGCCTCTAAATATAGCTTATTACTCAGTACAGAAACCAATACCTTGCTCTTGATTTAAATGTCTCAGATATTTACTAACTAAAATGTAGTCTACTGAAAAGTTTTCACCAAAATGTATTAATTCATACTGGCTTATTTATCCAGTACAACATTGTTATTACATTCATCACGGGTATAATATTTACAAGTGTCAATTATAGAAACAAACACATGCCTCTCAAAAAGTCAATTTACTTTGCTCTTTCACGCTGATCTAGAGAATCAGGTCATCATGTCTTTAACAAAAACATGACATGTGGCGATTCTACACAAACAAAACACTACACAAAACCAACAAACAAGACATATGGCGAAAAAAGAATGAAGATGAGACACTTCGTACAGTTCTAGAGGACAGTGCCAGTGGATAAATACAGCTACTTCAGTCTGTTGCAACAGAAAAGACAATAGAATTATTATTAATTAACTATTACCACCAGAGTATAGGTGTCCTGGTAAACATCTCCATGGCCTCTCCAGGTCTATTATTATTACTATTAAACTAACCTCCAGAGTATAAGTGTTCCACATCCTGGTAAACACCTCCATGGCCTCTCCAGAGGTCTCCTCGTCCATGTTCAGTTCCTGACACAGAGCCTCCAGACTCCGTCGAGCAGAGCCGTCGTCCATTCTGCTGCTCAAAGAGTCAGAGTCGGACTCGTCGTCTCCCCCCATGCGGTCCGGGTCAAAATACCAAGCGGTAATGAAATAAAATAATAGAAAAAGGTAACTAAAGTACCGTGTGAAACTATAAAAACACGACACCGTCCGCAGCGAAACAACAAACACAATCAAACTTCCCCTCCGGACTACACTACTTCCGCTAAGGTTCCCCACAATGCAGCGCGGCGGTGGCGCGAAAAGGGCCGCGCCGCGACCAATCGGAGGCCGGTAAACAGAATCGAGGACCAACCGGAGCGCGAGTAAACGGAAGGGGGAGGGGCCTAAAACCTAAACCGGCCCCCTCGTGCGCGGAGGGGATGGATGGATGGATGGATGGGAGGGATGGATGGATGCATGGATGCATGGATGGATGATTGCTGACCCTTATTTTTATTTTTGCAGATATTTATTTAAATTTGTGAAGCAATTTGTAAATTCAGATTAGAAAAGTTCTAAATTGAGTTATTGTTGTTGTTATATTATATTATCATTATTATTATTACCCTTATTATTATTACCCATTATCATTGATTGATTGAATACTTTATTAGCAGTTTGCAAAAAACAAGCACAGGAAAATACAATTCAGTTCAGTAGGCTACAATGTCTGCTAAAAGGATTTTTAAACCCAAGAAAGCCTATATGGCCTATGGGTTGCCCTTGGGGTCCTTTGTACTGCATTCATTGAAACATCATCAACATCAACAACAACATCATCATCTTATGAGATTATGTACAGTGTGTGAATGTGCCAGGATGTAAAAAATGAATGAAAATGAACTGGATAATCTAGTATTAGACTGCCATCTTATGGCCATAGAAAGAATTGTCTCAACACGTACTGTGGTATTGTAGGTTGATACAGTATGTTCATGATGATGAACATAAATACAGATCCTACAACAGTGGTTCTCAAACATTTTCTTGTCAACCCACAATGACATGTAACCAGATGTGCAGGCCTTACATGGTTTCCTCAGCTGCACATCAACATGTGGAACGCCCTTCCACAAGCCTTAAAGGAGAGCAAATCCCTAGCCTCCTTCAAAATTGGTATGAAAAATCACCTTCAGACAGCTGCTACCGGTGACTTGTAAATAGACTAAGCCCCCATGCCCCCCCCCCCCCCTCCCCCCCCTTTTCTTTTTTCTCTGCCTTTGTATTTGATTTTATGCTTTTGAAACTGATATTATCCTAGATAAAGTACTATGTTCTATCCGTCTGTCTTTATGTTATATGAGATACTTAAAGTGTGGTTCCTGTGGAAATAAGCCTCGGCTTTCTAGGATCTCCTTTTAGTTGACCTTGTACCAGTGATCTGTACTGTCATGAAACTGTACTTTTTTCTATTGCAAACTGCTAATAAATTCTTCAATCAATCAATCAATGCCATCGGTGTGTGAATGACTGAATGTAATGCATAATTGTTTTATAAAGCGCTTTGGATGAAAAGCGCCAGGCCTATATAAATGCACCATTTAACAGTACCATTTACCAATAAGGCAGGATGAATCAGCAGTGTTAGGATAGATGTTAGGAGTTATATAAATAAAGGCAGATAAACATGGAAAAACTCTGGAAAAAAACATTCTTTTTTACTTTCTGCCTAAGGCATCTATTCTAGGTGACTTGAGTAAAAGTCATTTTTTGTTTGTTTTGTCATTGTCTCTCCAGAAAACCTTACAAATATGACTTTGGCAATTATGCTATCAGCCTAACAAATGTGTTTTAAATATTTATAATACGGGTTTTCAACCCACTGATTTACAACGCAAAGAAGAGTCTCAATTATGTAGTATTTGCACATTCTACAGTAGGCTCATGGTAAACTGTATCAAATACAATATTCTGACACACTGAAGAGTCACACAACACTGCAGTAGTTTATATGTCGATAAACTTTATTAAACAAAAGTTTCTACACTTGACAAGATAGTACAGTATCTAAACTACAAGATAACATGACCTATAACCATCAGCTGACATGATGGGATGGCATTTGGACCAAACAATCTACAGAAAGAATCAGATGTGTGCTATATGATCATAGTTCCCTGGCCTATAGAATGATTTCATTGTGTATAATATTTGAATATCACCACCAATATACCGCATGTCAGTCACATGATCGATAATATGAAGTCTAACAAGAAAGCCTAATAATAATAAACGCATTTCTCAAACTAAGGTTCAGGAACCTAAAATAGGACATGCTGCTGTTTTTATGGCCCCCCAGATATGAATATCTTTACATATTGTTGTTGTTGGAAACCTCATTATGTCCAAAATGTCAATTGTAATTGAATCTTGAAAAGTAACAGTTTTGGCAAAACTGTGACTTTTCAGGATAAAAAGAGCATAACTTTTGTATGACACTGTGATATGACGAAACAGGGAATTTGTTTACAAAAAAAAGGGGGTTAAAATATGGAGATACAAGGCCCAACAGCCTCGATAACTCAGTCATAACAAAGAGTATGAATGACAAACATGAATGTAGCCTACATAAAAACATATGCAGATGGTTGCAAATGATAAAGTATTACAGTTAATACAGGAGGTGTTGTAATTTTCCACACTCTGCTGAGATACTACATTACAGGTTTGGAGTAGATAGCGTAAAAAGAGTTTATCTAAATGGGAAGGTCATCCTGATGAAAGATTGGAATTGGAAGAATGGAAAAAAACTGAGGTTTCTGTGCTGAGCTCCTTCTACTTCTATTCTTCTTCTGGCTACACATACGTCATGTCCTAGTATGAGCGAATAGGGGAAGGGGGTCAACGTCACGTGATTCCCTTGTTTGACCCAGCAAAAACTCAGATGTGAGTCCCTAAGGCCCCATTTACACTGGCAGCCAAATACAGCCAGAATCAGATCTGTGTCACATCCATATTGGAATCTGATTGGTTTAAATGGTCACATGATGGTCACATGGAACAAATCAGATTCCAATCTGGATGTGACACAGATCTGATTCAGGCTGGATTTGGCTGCCAGTGTAAATGGGGCCAAAAGATATGATTATTGGCAGAATCGCAGAAAGTTTACAATATTTGGCGGTCCCGTTTTCATTTTTCACAAGATCCGTGGTTATTGCGATTACCTGCACTACAATACTTCACCATACGTTGCATTATGAAAAAATCAAACCTCGGTTCGAAGTGGAGCGGTGAATTTGAGCAGCTGTACCCTATGTGAGTGAGTGAGTGAGTGTAAACTGTGCCTGTGAGTGAGTGGTGAGTGTGCCTGGCCTGCACAAAACAGCGCCCCTCCTTTAACTAGTGTGTTGTGTGTGGCCACTCAAGGTATTGCCCAGGCTACGGACACGGCCAGCCAGCCAGCCAGCCACCCAGCCAGCCACCCAGCCACATACCCACGGATATACCTGTTCATTGGGAGCGCTTTCACCGCTCCAAAAATAAACGCATACAATGCAACAATGAGTATGTTCCATAACGCAATTCCAGTGGTGAAAGCTGTATTATTTCACCCGGTGAAGCGGATTTGGCCAAGCCCCGAAATAAAAGAATACATATGGACAGCACCTACTCCCATTCACCCTCCAGCCCCCCCTCCCACTCTCTCTCTCTCTCTCTCTCTCTCTCTCTCTCTCTCTCTCTCTCTCTCTCTCACCACCTGCCCACTATACCAAGACATCAGAGACACATACTTCCCACAGATTACACACACCCAAAGTGAGTTTGAAAACATGACCAATGATGGAAAACTCCCATACCTACTTGGAGAAATACAACAATGTACGAACACAGCAGCAAGATTTGTGAACTGTTGTGACAAAAGAAGGCTAGAAACACAACCATATATATATATATATATATATATATATATATATATATAATATAATGTCACAATGCGACATAGCTCTGTTTATACAATGCTGTACTCCCTCCTAATGTATATGTTCCCCATTTTCAACAGTTTTTATTTTATTTGTGACACTTGCTTTGGCAATGTAAACGTATGTTTTCTCATGCCAATAAAGCTCCTTTGAATTGAATTGAAATTGTGTGTGTGTGTGTGTGTGTGTGTGTGTGTGTGTGTGTGTTTGTTTGAGTGTGGCTCTGTCTACAGAGAGACCATCAGAATTCCAAACCAAAGGGTCCAGAGTCAACCTCCATACTCCAACCTAACCCACCTACTGTACCAGCCAATTAACCTCAAGTCCTTTTTTGAGCCTATTCTTTGGTTTCCAAAGCAGTGTACGTGTAGCTTCGTTAATAGCCATTCTTGCCGCTGTTCTAGCAGCTATTTTGTAAAAAAAAAAGGAAAGGGGACAAAAAATAACTCAAAAAGCAAATAATATCAAGTTGTGGTCCTGCCCGTACCTCTGCCTTACATCTCTGTTTATTTCTACTTAAACCTGCACCCGGATAGATTACCCTCTGAAAGATGTGTGAGCACAGAATGTGTGTGTAAGTGTGTGTGTGTGTGTGTGTGTGTGTGTGTGTGTGTGTGTGTGTGTGTGTGTGTGTGTGTGTGTGTGTGTGTGTGTGTGTGCGTGCGTGCGTGCGCGTGCGCGTGCGTGTGTGTGTGTGTATCATTATGTGCGTGCGTGTGCGTGTGTACGCACGTGTGCGCACGTGTGTGTGTGTGTGTGTGTGTGTGTGTGTGTGTGTGTGTGTGTGTGTGTGTGTGTGTGTGTGTGTGTGTGCGTGTATGTGTGTGTGTGTGTGTGTGTGTGTGTGTGTGTGTGTGTGAGTGTGAAGGAGGTCCTCAGACTCAGTGGAAGCTGAATCTAGAGTTGTCTCTGGTCTCCGTCGTCTTGATCAGCACCCTCGGAGCCGGAGAGCTGTTGCTGCTGTGGTAACCGTCTGAAGACTTAGTATCTGCAACAGAAAGATGGAGGGAGAGAGAGAGAGAGAGAGAGAGAGAGAGAGAGAGAGAGAGAGAGAGAGAGAGAGAGAGAGAGAGAGAAGAGGAGGAGATACTTACTGTAGTCACATGGTTCTGTTTGAAAAAGACAATGTACTGTACTGAATAAAGAGGGCAGGGGTCTTCAACATTTTTCAGGCCAAGGACCCCTTATCTGAGAGAGAAATGGTGTAACAAAGTACATTTACTCAAGTATTGTACTTAAAGGAGTAGTTCACCACTTTTCAACCTGTCTTCATATAATAGATCCTCACTAATGTTCATGATAAAATATCACAATTTTTTTCTACTCAGTCCAAGTCTCCTAGGAGAGCTGTGGGAAGTTCAGAATCCATCATCTTGTGACATCATCATTTTCCCAAAAAAAATGTAATCAATATTTTTGAAAAAAATATTTAGATTTTTATTATCGCGAGAACAATGGCTTCCACTTTAAAATTGCAACTTTTCAGGAATAGAAAGCCTGCAGTTTCTATAAACTGGATTGGCAATCGATGATGTCACAAGACGATGGGTTTCTGACCTGCCCAGTGCCCAGCCCTCCTCTGAGGAAAAAAAAAAGAAAAAAGCTATTTTTGAGTGAGGACCAATTATATGAACATAGGTTGAAAAGTGGTGGAGTGCCCCTTAAGTACAATCTTTAGGTATTATTTCTTTACTGGAGTATTCCTAAAATAGTACTTTTACTTTTACTCCACTACTTCTTAGAGGCAAATATTATACTTTTTACTCCACTATAATTATTTGAAATCTTTAGTTACTTGTTACTTTGTAGATTCTGATTATTATTACAAAACATAAATTAACCAATTCAACCCCATATACATTTTTCTTATTTTGAGGCTTTTGTGCCTTTATTGATAAGACAGGGAATAGGGAGAGAGATGGGGAGTGACACACAGCAAAGGTCGCCAGGATCGGACCTTGAACCCACGACAAGCCGTCAGGCATCAGAGCCTATGTGGTATGTGCCTGGACCGGTAGGCCAGCGGGAACCCCAACAACTCCACATACATTTTGGCCATTTGAAAATAGCCGATCTACATGTTCACAATGCAATTTTTTTTTCTTTCTTTTTTTTTTACATTTTATACATTTGAAAGATTGTGAAATGGGACACTCTGCATATATCTTGTAACTTTCTACATAGGCCTAGCAGTATCGATACTTGTACTTAAAATGTGAAAATATTAATACTTTCTTTTCTTAGATTTCATAGACAGCTTCATAGACTTGTTTGACACGGCACTATCATCAGTGCATTTCCAGACATTTTAAAACTCTCAGTACTTGGTAAACTTGTTGACCTTTGGCACAGTCTGACAATGGAAATAGCCAATCTACAAGCACCACTGTGAGCTTGTATCTTTGGAAGCCAATCTTAATGTATAGGCATCTTAATGGTTATGTTTCCCCCAAAAATGCAGTAGGGTTCAAGTGGTTAATGTAAAAAAACTAAATAACAACTAAAAAGGTTTCTGTCACACAAAGATTTGGGCCCCCCCACTCTGAGGACCCCCTAGGGGTCCCAGAACCACTGGAATGTTGAAGACCCCCGGAGTAGAGAAACATAACAGACACTTACTCTACTTCACGTTTTCTCTACTTACTGTAGCAGTTGACTGGATGGATGCTGAGGATGGACTGGTGCCCCAGTCTAGAAGAACACAACGATTAAGATGGCTTTGTATGTTTACTTTAACTTTAACTTTAACATATAGACCTAAGGAACACAGTGATTAGATGGCCAGTGGTGATTATTCAGAGGTATTTTTACTTTACTGGAGTATTTTAAATTTCCAATACTTCTACTTTTACTACGGTACATCTCAGAGGAAAATATTTTACTTTTTACTCCACTACAATTATTTGAAAACTTCAGTTACTTTTTACTTTGTAGAATTTGATTATCTATACTATAATTTTGCGAATGTCTGAGTGAGTGAGTGAGTGAGTGAGTGAGTGTCTGTCTGTCTGTCTGTCACAGCGTTTCTCCTCGGTGGCTGGAGCAATTGATCTGAAATCGCATCACCATCAGCATATGAACACACCTGACATAACTGTGAAGCCTGTTTGTCACTTTCACAAATCGTATGCTGTATATTAGCATTTTTATGGTGTATCTATATCTATTTAGCCTACAGTACCTTTTGTGACCACACATGTTAAGGGAGGGGCGCTGTTGTTCAGGCCATGCACAATCACACACAAACCCACACACACACACACACACACACACACACACACACACACACACACACACACACACACACACACACACACACGGGGGGGGGGGGGTGTGCAGGCAGGCGGGCGGGCGGGGGGGGGTCTGGCCCTGTTACAGATGTTGTCCAAAAATCATGCAGATCGGTACACAGTATCTCTGTAGCCGTTAAATGGAACGGGTATTTCTTACATTGATGCTCCTACATATTAGCATGCAAGCACCAGTTAAAGTTACTTTCCATCCCTCATATACTGTGTGCACAGTGCACATCCCATAACCCACACACTGCACATCATTTCGGAGCTCATATCTTTGAACGGGTAAGGGCTAGTTATTACAAAACATACATTAACCACTTCAGCCCTAGATGCATTTCATTTGAAAATAGACAATCTACAAGCTCACAATGCGTTGCGATGCTGATTCTACTTTTGGTACTTTAAGTACAGAGCAGAACCTAAGCCTCAAATGTTTCATATCGGCCTGTTATAGTGGCACCAGGAGGGATATAACTCCTACAGACTTTGTACAAACATTGAAAAAAATCTGAGGTGCACATTCTGGTTCATGTCTTCACCTGCCCTCTCCTCACCAGTTCTTTCCTCATCTGTCCTCCCTGACTATACCCTGACCTGTCTCCCTCCCTCCCTCCCTCCCGTCTGGCTGAGCTGTACGCTCCTCTCCTCCCCTCCTCTCACCTGTCCTCCTCTCCTTCCAGCAGCTTCCTGTAGGTGGCGATCTCAATGTCCAGAGCCAGCTTCACGTTCATCAGTTCCTGAGGATCAAGAAGAACATGATGATCATTGAGAGTTCATACATCTTGTGATTATGCCCTGAACTGTCTGTCTGTCTGTATGTCTGTCTGTCTGTCTTTATCTAATAGGCTATATTACCTGGTACTCTCGGAGCTGTCGGGCCATGTCCTGCTTGGCTCTCTGCAGAGCATCGTCCAGGTCTCTGGTCCTGGCCCTGGCCTCCTTCGTAGACAGCTCTCCTCTCTCCTCAGACTCAGCCAGCTGGTTCTCCAGGTTCCCACGCTGAGGATGATATAGAGGAGGAGAAGGGGCTGACGTTTCTAAAAGGGCACTTTTGGTTGAAATGAGAAATTTCTATTTATCTATTGCTAATTGGAGGAGGAGGAGAGAGAGAGAGAGAGAGAGAGAGAGAGAGAGAGAGAGAGAGAGAGAGAGAGAGAGAGAGAGAGGTGCATACATACGTACATGTGCTTTGACAGACTCTATCTCACTCTGCAGTCGGCTGATCATCCTGCCAACCTCAGCGATCTCTCCCTTCACCAGGCGCAGCTCATCTCCGAACTGACTGGCCTGCACCGCCATCTGGTCAAACTACACAGAACACATTTTGATTTAGTTTATTCATACATTTTCATTTTGTTTTAGTCCTATTTTAGTCATCTGAAAAGTTTTAGTTTTTGTCGACTGAATATCTTGAGATTTTAGTTGACTAAATGTGCAGTTGATTTTGGCGACACAGATGTATTTTGGTAGGCCTTGATGGCGTCCTAATGGCTGATTTACACTTGTTTGCACACTGAAAATAGCAGATCTACAAGCTGGCTGCGACACGTGAAAATGTAGATCTGCTATTTTCAGAGCGCATCACCCGAGCGCAGCCTGTCTTTTAGTTCTATGGATCTCTTCTCCACTAGTCCCTCCCTTAACATTTTAGTCTAGTTTTTATTTGTTGACAGAATGTATTTAGTCTTAGTTTTAGTCATCATAGCTTAGTTTTTATTTCATTTTCGTCAGTGCAAAAAGCTTGTCGGCGAACATCAGTCGACAAAATGAACATGGTCAGAGTTGAGGCCAATGCGGCAGGGTCCGGGTCAGAGGTTACTTAACTTCAGGGACGTGCAGAGAATGTTAGAGAGGCAGGGGCTATTTTCGGATCCTGATACCACACTGAACTGAACTAAGCATAATCAAGTCAATACTGGAGATGTGGCGTACAGCGTGGATTTCTACACAGAAAGGACAATTCTTTCAACATAAGATGCTGCATTCAAGTTCAGGAGAGTTTGGATAAGGAAATTCTCTTGAATGCTGCCTTCAGGTATGCCATGGACAGAAGGGCGTTTGCATTTCTGTCACCATAGTGAAAACTGCATTCATGGTCTGGGGAGGGCACTTTCTACAGACGAATAAAAGGGCAGGGGCTCAAGCCCCCTTTGATGTCTATGTGTGCACGTGTCTGCCTACCTTGATCTTGTACCAGTTCTCGGCCTCGTCTCGGCTGCGGGCAGCGATGTCCTCATACTGGGCCTTGACCTCAGCAACGATCTGCTCCATGTTCAGGCTCCTGGTGTTGTCCATCTGGACCACCACTGATGTGTCCTTGATGCTGTTCTGAAGCTCCCTGAGCTCCTAGAATACAGTAATAATAATAGAAAAGGTTGAGAACCACTGCTGTGGTTCATAATTTAACCGAGAACCCCTTTTGGGGTGTTTGTTGATGTTTCTCAAACTTTTAAATGTCAAGGTCTTCCCTTAACTCTGACAGTGTACAAATGGAACCAAATGGACCAAATAGGGTCCATTTGGTTCCATTTGTATACTGTCAAAGTTACAGAATTGTATGGGTCCATTTAGACCCCCCTAAAGGAACCCAAAGAGTTCCTGGAATCACCTGATACATGCAAAACCATACTAAGGCATGACAACAGGGATATCGTCTGCTGGAATCCACTTTGAGAACCACTGATGGATGACAGTATAGCAACATTCATTTTTTGTAATTCTTTTGTTTGTACATTTTTCAGAAAACCTAGAATTTGGCTCAGGTCTAAATGGGTTAAACACAAGGGCAAGATATTCAAAGAAATGTCCCTGGTCGACCTTTGTACAGCTTAAAGCTTTGAAATAGTAAATGGTGGCAATTTTCCCTGTCTCACTGTCGTCACTGACTGATAGATGCTGTATTCTGCTGAACATGACTCAATAACTGCTCACACTGCTATTCTAGTCTAACCAGGTTTCAGTCATGTGCATAAAAAAACAATCTTCAACTGTGAGATCATTAATTAAAAATCGAACAGAGATTTTAGTATTTTAGTTAATATAGTTTATATACTGGTCCCAAAACAAATATTGTCCATACTCACTATAAAATTTGGAGAAGGGTTACAGGCACTGAAATAAGATCTCTAGGGTTTGATCTGGGTCCCAAATGTATTGCAGCAAAGACCCTGAAAATATCAGTTGTGTTTTTGTTTACTTTATTTGTTTTATCTCCGTCTGGCTTTAGTGTCTCTTTCTCTATCTAGTTGTGTTTAACTAGTCTAGTTGTATCTGTCTCTCAAGGTTGTTTTAAAGTGGGTGTCTCTCTCAGTGGTGAAAAGTAACTAGTTAACCAGGTACTGTACTTAAATTAAGTACAATTTTGAGGTACGTTTACTTTACTTGAGTTTTTCCATTTTTCAATACTTTATACAAATCTTGTATACTTTTTTGAAGCAATTGAAACTAAACCTTTTTCTTTTCTTTTCTTTTTCTTTTTTTTTACTTTGGCATTGTAAGTATAATCATGATGTACTCTTACTGAAGTAAAAGTTTGAATACAGGCCTTTTATTTGTAACGGAATGTGGTATTGCCACACTTTTTTCAATTGTGTGTTAAGTTTGTGCACCTCGGGTGATGATAAATAACAATACCTAATAATAATAAGTGAGCTCCTCTTTATAGATGTTCCGTGTAGGAAGTTGATCTGATAATAACAACAATAATATAATAATAATAAACCTCTTCATAGATGTTGCGTAGGAAGTTGATCTCGTCAGTCAGAGCTCCCACTTTGTCTTCCAGGTCAGCCTTCACTAGGTAGGCGGAGTCCACATCCTACACACACACACACACACACACACACACACACACACACACACACACACACACACACACACACACACACACACACACACACACACACACACACACACACACACACACACACACACACACAGCTTATGACGGTATGACCTCTAGACAATCCAGCTCTCAGGGGGGAAATGCGTGTGTGTGTGTGTGTGTGTGTGTGTGTGTGTGTGTGTGTGTGTGTGTGTGTGTGTGTGTGTGTGTGTGCGCGCGTGCGTGCGTGCGTGTGACCTCACCTTCTTCAGGATGACAAAGTCATTCTCCAGGTTGTTTCTTCTGTTGATGTCATCCTCGTACCTGAGAGAGGAAGAGCGTTTTATGGTTTAGGGGTAGGATGTTGCTTACCCTTTATGTTTCTAAGCTAGTCTAAACAATTTTAGTCTTACATGATCTGATCAGTTTCATGTTCCGGAAAGTGACACTAACCCGCACACAACCAAACGTAAGATGACTTGTCTTATTCTACTGGATCTCTTCTCCTATAGTCCCTCCCTAACATTTTAGTAGTTTTTTTATTTGATGACTATCAGTATATTTAGTCATTGTCATCATAGCTTAGTTTTTATTTCGTTTTTGTCAGTGAAAAAAGCTAGTCGATGAACATTTTCTCTTGGTTTTAGTCAACAAAATGAACAGTGGTTACTTGTGCTTGAAGTCCTCCACCAGGCCCTGCATGTTGCGGAGCTCTCCGTCCAGCTTGGTCTTGTCGTTGTTGACCAGGTCCATCTGGCGCCGCAGGCCGGCCATGTAGGCCTCGAACAGGGGCTCTATGTTGGAGCGAGAAATCGTCTGACCCTGAAGGAGGTCCAGCTTGGTCTCCAACATCTTGTTCTGCTGCTCCAGGAAACGAACCTGCGGAGACATGGGAACGGGGTGGGTTTAAAATAAAAATAGAAATGTGTTGTTCTGAAATTTCACATTCCAAATGGTGGAAAGTGAGTGAGTGAGTGAGTGAGTGAGTGAGTGAGTGAGTGCGTGTGTGCTGATACGGCATTGACTAAATTCTGTTCAGTATCTTTGATAATTGGCACAGGGTAACTGGTAACACGGTTATTAACAATGAATCATTTTCTGTCATGGTTATTGATACTGTATCAACAGCGGTTCATAATGATCTGACAGTGTCGACTGACACCTGTCAATATGCATTCAACATTATGGCATGGTTCTCAACAGTTTATCCTCTCTTTCCAATTTGAGGAGCTATTTTACCCCTTATGCCTAAACATTTGGGGAATCTTTTACAATTTTGAAAAACATTTAATGCAATGTACAAGTAAAAGTCCAGAAACCAAAATTAATTGAGTAAAAGTACAAAAAGTATTGGTATCAAATCTACTTAAAGTACCAAAAGTATAATGTACGTAAGTAGTAGTAGGAAGTACCGCACGTTTCCAAATGTATAAAATGTTTTAAAATCTTTTGAAAATAGACGATCTACAAGCATTGTAGATGTATACAGGGCTGAAGTGGGCTGAAGTGGGTAATGTTTTGTAATAATAATACAAATCTACAAAGTAACTAGTGGAGTAAAAGTACAATATTTGGCTCTGAGATGCAGTGGAGTAGAAGTAATAGCATTGACAATTGGAAATACTCAAGTAAATTAAAAATCAAAATTGTACTACAGCACTGTTTAAGTAAATGTACTTAGTTACTTTAAACCTCCTTGGCCTGCCTCCTAAGGGTGCCCTCACACCAAAATACCTAGTGTGGAATCCGCCAATGCATTTCAATGAGAATCGAGCGTTTTTTGCCAGTAGAGGATTTCTGCCAAAAACGCTCCATTCTCATTGAAATGAATTGGCGGATTCCACTCTAGGTATTTTGGTGTGTGGGCACCCTAAGCCTGTATCAGTATCGGTACGGCTTGTATTTCCAGCCCGTAGCCAGGAGGAGTGTTTTTCTCTGTCCATTATGTGTGTTCTCACTCATGACACAAAGAGCTGTGTTCTGCGCAGTCCTGTTCTGTTCTCTCGTGCCACTATAATCCTATCCCCGGGACGCCAGTACAAACCATCAGGTTACAGCCCCAAATCATGGGGATAATGGGCCTGGAAATGGAACACATGGATTGACTATCATATGACCTATTTTAACTTTTAAATGGATCATTTTAAATACACTGAAAAAAATTAAAAACAACCCTTACAATTCACTTGGTTGACTCCCGTGTGATTGGATACACAGTGCTAAATTTCTTTCTTACTATCTGTGTTTTCATGATTAAAGGTGGTGTAAATGATATTCTTATTGTGGGCTCGCCTATAAGGCGAGCACACTTTAGATATTGTCATTATTTCTATACTAGGCAGGCAGTCAGTGCAAGTATCAAAAAACTTCGGTTCCTTTCTACTCCTACATACTTAGTGAGAAAATGAAAATAAAAACATCAATGTGTTCAGTTTACAGTGGCGACGTGTGCTATTATTTTATACAGCAATCAGCCAAATGGTGGCGCTGTTGGAAGCCTTCGAAAGTGCGAACTTTGAACAGGTATAGCTCATGCTGTGTTTGAGGTAAAGCCATGAAACCTGTATACACTTATGCGTCTCCTCATGCCGAACAACTTTTACCCTCTAACTTTTGACCTCTGACCTTTAGGTCTCCCACAATTTGGAATTATATGAAAAACAGTAAAAATCTATCTCCTCCTGGGATTTTCGCGTCAAGTGCACAAAACTTTTTTCACATGAACTTTGAACCTATATCTACACAGGCTATGTGGTGAGAAGTTTGTACGTTAAATAATGATTTTTTAATAATTCAATTTATATTGCGGTTTTATGCAAATTATTCTTCGGCCTTTAAATCATACATGCAAAGTTACACGTTCATGGCATTTGGCAAAGATGTGGAGGGTTAGTCAAAGTATCACTGAAACCAATTTTATTCCAATCGGCCAAAGGGGGGCGCTATACGAAGCGTCTGAAAATTCAAACTTCAAACGGGCATAAGTCATGACTCGTTTCGTTTGAAGACATGCAACTTGTTACACGCGTGCTTTGACTCAAGCGGAAGACATCTGTGTCGTTGTTAAGTAAGCTCCGCCCTTCAATTTTCCGCCATTTTGAGCAGTTTGTAAAACGCGTAAACCCACTTTTATTCTGGAACTTTCGCGTCACGTGCACAAAACTTTTTTTACGTGAACTTTGGACCGATATCTAAAGATCTGTCAGATCGGATTTCTTTAACATTGAAACATGCTTTTTTAAATAATTCAAACAATATTGCATTTTTATGCAAATTATTCTTCTGCCTCTAAAACATACATGCAAAGTCACATTTTCATGACAAAATAGTGTAGAGGGTTAGTTCAAATATCACTGAAACCAATCTTACCACAAATGGCCAAAGGGGGGCGCTATATAATTTTGAGCAGTTTGTAAAACGCTTAAACCCGTTTTTATTCTAGGATTTTTTTTGTAATTTGCATGAAACATTCTACACGCAATCTAAGGACCTTTATCTAACATGCCTATGAAGTGCACACAAAAAAATTATAAAATAATAATAATAAATATAGCTGCAAGCAGCGATAAAGTGTCCAAAGCCAAAAACACCTCAAATCATGAACACAGCCTGGGATGTGCGTGAAATCTTGCAAGCACATTCCCAATAGGTCAAGGAACAGATACCAACCTTCTCACATTGGCCTGTTATAGCGCCACCAGCGGGTCAACTTTTGCACAACACATTTTTGGAACAAAATGGACCAATCTTTGACGTCAGTAACGTCAAAGAGAGCACTGCCTGCAATCTTGACATTTTGTGCTTTTATAGCCATTGTTTTCTGGCTTGAAGCGAGCCCACAATTGTTTCGAAGGAACAATATTTTTCTAGTTTCTTTGTTAAAATTGGTGTTAAATAGCTCTGTATGCTGATCGTTATCATAGTGTTCAGTGACAACTATGACGATGTGACGTCTCCCCAACTCTTCAGTAAACAGAGATCACGTTTTCAGTTCAGGATACCATTCAATTTGAACCAATAAGTAAGCAAATGTAAGATTGTTGGATACCCTTTGGGAACTCTGAGGACCTGCCCCTCCAGTTTGTCTCTGCACTGCTCTTGTGATGACAAAATAACATACTGGCCCAGGAGCATTACTTTAGAATCGACAAATACCAGTCAAGAATTGATGCTCATGGGCTCACAGAACTCTGTTGTAATTAACCAGACAATTTCATCAAAATCATTACAAAACACCAGTAGCCACAGGAAAATATTAGGTGTTATAGGGTTATGGCTTTTGTTTTAAATTTATGGCAATGATTTCACTGGCCCAAGTGAGGAAGGTTCAAGTGGAAGGTGCGGTCTGCTGGCCCGGAGAGTCTAGTGAGCCATTTATAATGTGTATCCTTGCATTTGACAGATACAACTGTTACCAATAACATTCTATATTACACCATTCAAAACATCCAGTTTACAACCAGTCTGTAAAAGCCAAGGATAGCTTATAATATGGATGGCTATTAAGCCATCCATACAACACAGTTAAATGTAGGTTGTGACCAGGGAGTGCGCATCAATATGAAGAGTTTTGTTCCTAAATTACATAAACCACAGCTTGAAATACCTGAGACTTTCTCCTAAGAAACTGGTAAGTGCTGTAATTTCGTCCATATAGGTTCACCCAAATTACATAAACCACAGCTCGAAATACCTGAGACTTTCTCCTAAGAAACTGGTAAGTGCTGTAATTTCGTCCATATACGTTCACCCAGTTTCTTAGGAGAGAGTCTCAGGTATTTCAAGCTGTGGTTTATGTAATTTAGGAACAAAACTCTTCATATTGACATGCACTTCCACTCTCCCAGGTCACGACCTACATTTAACCGTGTTGTATGGATGGCTTAGCATGCAGCCTGAGGCCAGATCATATTCCCCCAAACTGAAAGAGAAGCCGCCATGTTGTGGGATAACGCTAATTGCTTCTCAGAGGTAAGAGAGACCAGGCAAGCACTGTGATGATTCTATCTGATTAGAGAGAGACTGGGTCTACATTACTCACGTTAGACTAGGCCTGTATTAAAGAGCATTTACCTTCAGTCACACCTGTGATTTAGCCTTGACTGCGCGGAAATCACCTGGCAGGTTATAGTGAAAATGGTCACATGAGCTGGAAGCTTTTATTGGTTGCCTTTTTCATGCTCTCTCATGCATGCAAGGGACTGAGGCCCCACTAATGTTCTGTGGTGGGAAAACTCACATGTTTTACTTAAAGGGGCACTCCACCACTTTTCAACCTATGTTCATATAATTGGTCCTCTCTCAAAAATACTTTTTTTTCCCCTTTTTTTTTCAGAGGAGGGCTGTGGGCAGGTCAGAAACCCATCGTCTTGTGACATCATCGATTGCCAATCCAGCTTATAGAAACTGCAGGCTTTCTATTCCTGAAAAGTTGCAATTTTAAAGTGGAAGCCATTGTTCTCGCGATAATAAAAATCTAAATATTTTTTTCAAAAATATTGATTACATTTTTTGGGGGAAAATGATGATGTCACAAGACGATGGATTCTGAACTTCCCACAGCTCTCCTAGGAGACTTGGACTGAGTAGAAAAAAATTGTGATATTTTATCATGAACATTAGTGAGGACCTATTATATGAAGACAGGTTGAAAAGTGGTGAACTACTCCTTTAAGTAAAAGTATCAATACATTACAATTAAAATTCGGAATTCAAAATGTACTTGAGTGAAAGTACAAAAGTATTGGCATCAAAATATACTTAATGTATCAGAAGTGAAAGTTCTCATTATGCAGAATCTCCCATTTCAAGTTTTCAAATGTATAGAATATATTTTGATGCTATATGCGATGAATTGTGAGATTGTAGATCTGCTATTTTCACTGGCCGAACTGTATATGGGCCTGAAGTGGTTAATGTATGATTTTGTAATAATAACCCAAATCTACAAAGTAACTATAACTAACTTTTCAAATAATTGTGGAAGTACAGTATTTACTTTTGAGATGTTGCGGACTAGAAGTAAAAGTACTGAAAACAGGAAATACTCCAGTAAAGTAAAAAATATCTCAAAATTGTACAGTACTTCAGTAAATGTACTTAGTTACTTTACACCATTGCATACTGTAGACTGGCCACTGGATCCATGGGGAAGCCACACTGTTATTAGACCCTGTCTTGTTGTTGTTGTCGTGATAAAATGAGAATAAGGTTAATAATGCTACTGTGTACTGTGTAGAGGTGCTTTTGAGCAAGGCATTTAACCCAGAGGTTGGACAACCTGCCAGAGTGCCAGGTGGAACATTCTCACTCCCAGGAGTGAGCAACATATCGTTAACCCTAACCCTATCTCATTATGTCTGTGTGTGGGGTTTACAAATGAAAAGCATTACAAATGTGCTTCCTAACTCACCATTGGATCCATTGATTGTCATTAAACCATGTAACTCAAACTTTGTATTATAATTGTTATTATTTCTTTGTCAGACTTTGTCATCAATGAAAAACAAAACAACTATCTCCACATTCACTGGTCAAACGTCTCCTAACTCCACACGTGCTGTATTAGGTAAAGTAATGATAATAATAAGGACGCATTCAAGTATCTGACAATGTATAAAGTCACCAATCCAACTAAAAGCATTGTTTGTTTTGTTTTTCATTTCTGAAGTTAATAGTTTGGACATAGTTTGTTTTGGCCCAACCGCAGAGACACAATAGAACCAAACAGGTTTCATCAGGTCAGGACATGAAGAGCTCCCAGTCATAGCCTATAATAATAATTCCTGAGGCAAATAAAGAGAGAATAAATACCTGACCTAGATGGAAAATAAAGACTCTGTTGAAGTTCTCCCGCCCTGTAGCGTTTGAACTGTGCAACAAAACGCAGTCAGCTAAACAATAGCTCTGTTGTAGGTGTGGTATTAATGCAAGGTCACTGTGACCTTCTCATTTACAGAGGCGCAGGTCAGCTGCATGTTCCGAACATAATGGAAGAAAGTGGTTTTCAATGTTTTGTTCGCTGCACTCTGCAGTCATGTAGACTGTTTGAACAGCTTCAAAAATATATTTGCTGGTAGGCTTCCTGTGTGAAACAATATCCTGACAGAGCATGTTCCTTTGGGTATGAGGTTTTTGTTGCAATGATTTATCTTTTCTTTTTCTTGTTTTACTTGTTTTCTTGTGTTATGCCAATGTTAGACTACACACAAACTATTCATCACCTGTATAGTTTTTTGGTTGCCATAGCATTGTACTTTTGGAAAGGCATTGGGTCTCAACCTTTCACGCCAAACTCTACAGAATAATGTGAGGACCTTCACTTTAACTCGCCTTAAGACTTCATATCAATTCAAATGATTTTAAAATATCACCTAAAATAGACAAAAGTACACGAGAGTGGCAAGCCTATCTCTGGGGGGGTGATTTGTCTTTGAGGCAGGGCTGCGACTCTTAACAATGCAAGAACCTTAAAGTACTGTAACTCTAGGAGGTAATAGAATACAATATTACAATAGTCTTACAATGGTTTTTCTTTTAGACAATGTATAAGGAGCAGGATGTCAGCGTTCCTGTGACGACACAACAACACTGAGGTCAGGTGTATCCTTAATTGGAATGGACCCAACTGACCCTCGTCAGTGTCAACCAGTGTCAAGAGATAAGCATGCAACCAGGTCTATGAAAACAAGCCCAAATATGCGACTATTAATAGGCCACATTGCCTATTGAAAATATCCTATCTACAAGCTCACAACGCGCAGCGATGTGACACGATGTGAGCTTGTAGATGTGCTATTTTTAAAACAAATCTTGAAAAAAAAAAGTTACAAATGTGGAATATTTTTTAAACACACAAATCTTGTATGGGGGTCGCTTGAGATTTGTAAACCTTTTATACATTTGAAAACTTGGGAAACGGGACATTCTGCATAAAGAGTACTTTTCTACTTTTGGTACTTAAGTTGATGCCAATACCTTTGTACCTTTACTTGTGTAAATGTTCTACCTCTGGGGAGACCTACACTGCTTTTAAACAAACACTACTATAGCAATGATTACTATCTGAATATAGAGATACAGCATTTAAACGAGTAGTTAACCCCAAATAATTACTTATTTTTTAAACATGCCATGAAGCTTTGAATTCACTGAGATGTTTTTGGTGTGTTCCTGAGCCAATAATTTGATGACCATGCACAGTGGTGCAATGGTGATTCAATGTTTGGGGGGTCACGAACGTCGCTCGACACCTACTATACAGGTCTATCGATATGCAAATAGGCTAGTTTCTTTGTTAAACAGTTGTCAAGGTGTGAACTTCGGGGGGTGCGAGACCCCGGCTCAGAAAAGATATGGGTCGTCGGGGGCGCGCAACCCAAGACTACTGCAACACTGACCATGCAGAGTCTCCTATTGAGTCTCCTATTGCCCGATGACCCGTCATCAAATTATTGTCACAGGAATGCGACATAAAACAAAAAAATCTCCATGAATTCAAGGCTGTATGGGGTGTTTATAATCAATTAAAAATATAAGTCATTTAGGCCTATTTAGGTGAACTACTCTTTTAACACTTATCTTAACAAAATACATCACGTTCACGGTCTACACGTTTAATGTTTTAATCTTATTTTAGTTCTTGCTTAGCAGTGACCTAGATGTACCACAGGTTCTGTGACTTTGGGCCCTGAAGTGAATCTGTGCTGAGGTGTAGAGCATCCAACAATAGCTCTTTTGTGAGAGTTGTATACCGACTCCGTGAGAAAGCAAAGTCTGTCCCCTGAGCCGGGTATCAGTGACCAAATATTATGGCAGATAATACTCTATCTGTGGGAATGTGCTCTCCTTCAGCTCATCACAAAAGACCAAAACCCAATATTTACTGTAATCGAAAGTCTATAATTCAATATACACAATTGCACGTCTACTTTGGTGTCCAAACAGAAATAACATGCACCATTAAAGTATGGATTTCATATTGTTTCGCTGATTACATAAGATCCAGTGGCACTCTAAAAGATGCACTTTGAAAAAGAATCCCAGTTGTTGAACTCAGATTTGCACTTGATAGCACCATGATAGCTCGAATGTAAGACAACAAGTATGAACTTTCATAAATAATTTAGTATCAGCATGCACTTTCCCCTTTATCAATCTCTCTCTCTCTCTCTCTCTCTCTCTCTCTCTCTTTCTCTCTCTCTCTCTCTCTCTCTCTCTCTCTCTCTCTCTCTCTCTCTCTCTCTCTTGGAGGTGGTCTCCCTACTCTTCCATTGAGACATTTAGACCCTGGTGTCTGGTAGGACCCCTAATGGTTGACAAGTAGTACAGCCTGAAGCTCATAAGCCCCTCGGTTCTCCTTTGCCATGATGCGCATGACCCCGGGTTCAAATCCCAGGTATATACAGTATATAGGACATAAAAGTGATGGATATTGCAGCTTTTTAATCCAGTGGTTCTCACAGGGGTCCTTGAGGAGGTTCCAGGGGGTCCCCAGCTAAAGTCAATCATTTTAACCACTATCCATTCATACATTGGCTATTCAAAAATAGCAGATCACAAGCTTTAAATCTGTCTCCATTACCTTATCGATGAAGGTGGCAAAGCGGTTGTTGAGGCCCTTCATCTGTTCCTTCTCGTGCATGCGGCACATGGACAGGTTGGGGTCGATCTCCAGATTGAGCGGCGCCAGCAGGCTCTTGTTGACGGACAGCGAGGACAGCGAGGGGGTGTGCAGGCCAGAGTGGTGCCCGTTGGCCCCCGCGTACAGCGAGCTGCTGCTCAGGGACACGCCGCTGAAGCCTCCCAGGCCGCCACTCAGCCTCCGAGCACCGCCGCCCCCGCCCCCACTGCTGCTGCGCATGGAGCTGCTGGAGCTGATCCGCTTGGAACGGCTCAGGCTCATGGTGGAGGAGGATGGAGGAGGATGGAGAAGGATGGAGAAGGATGGAGAAGGAGAGAAATGGACGGTGAGACGAACAGATGAGAGTGCTGAAGGGGTGACGGAGAAGAAGTTTTAAGAGTTGTTCAAGTTGTAAGAAAGAAAAGTGTTTTAAGACCCGAGAAGGAATCGATGAGAAAGTGAGTGAACAAAGATCGAAGCAGAACAGGCTGGTTGAAACGGTAAAGACTGGAGAGAGAACAGGCTGAGAATGGTGAGATGCGAGAGAGGACAGATCGGCAGGTTCAGTGATCCATCTCAGGTGTGACCACGAGGCTTTTAAAGCCTCTCCCCGGTGGGCGGAGCCTGAGACAGGACAGGAGAGGAGGAAGAAGAGGAACAAAGTGCAGGGAGGAGTCGGATGTCAGGCCTATTGTTGTATTGACATTGATATTGTGGGTGTTGCTGTGTTGCACAGTGACTTAGTGCACGGTGTGTGTGCGCGTGACGCGTGTGTGTGTGCGTGTGTGTGTGTGTGTGTGTGTGTGTGCGTGTGTGTGCGCGTGTGTGTGTGCGTCCATGCTTGCGTCCGTGCGTGTGTGTGTGCCACTTTGCCAGGACATCATTTTTGCGGAAGGTATTGAACACAGGAGCTTTCCGTTGATCATGCTCAGCCTAAACCCTCCATACCGCTATGCTAACCCCCTACCCAGGAACAGGTGCAGGTTCTGTGACTGGAGCTACAGTATACAGCTGTGAGAGGAGGCTACAGGATTAAACAGAAGCTGTGAGAGGAGCTACAGTATTTAAGTTGTCTTAGGTTTCAGACCCTTCCAACCCACCCTGTAGACAATATGCCTTCCGGTTGGTTCCAGATTTCTAGCGGAAGTGCTGCGTTTAACGGACATTACGTCATGCGGTGCGGGTCTGTTTACATTCCCTAGCGAAAAAACTAAAATAGATTGTAGCTCTTAACTCACTCTTCATAGGTGTAACATTGCTTGAATCAATGTTTTTGTTTGTACATTGTTTATTGCGAGCGCAACCGACGGAGCAGGAGACGTAGACCAGATTTGTTCGTGCAGGGAATACGTTTGCAGGAACACCGCACTATGAAAAAAATACAGCTTCCGGGAAAATTCAGCCCCACCTCCTAGAACGGTTTCTGCCTTCTAATGTCACCAGGCTTTTCTCTTCGCAGATGAGTAAGGGTCGTTTCATACCGTTATAAGGAGCCGACTAATTTCGGTTCGGGAGGACGCCCCGACCCGAAATTATTTAGGTTCGGGGGTGATTTCATCCATACTTTCTTAACGGCTAGTGCCGAAGTCGCATGTAAATATTGGAGGTCCGTGGCATGACGACGTTTGTGGCCGATGAATGAGCATTGCATGGCGGATATATATATTGCCTTCCCTCGCGCTGCACACTGAATGACTGGAGGTCCAGTGAGTAACAGCTCCAGCAGGCAGCAGCACCAGTGGTCTCTTCTCTCTCACTCACACTCACAAACGCTCGGCTCGAGCTCTGTCAAAAACATTTAATCTACAAGCTCACATTATAGACGTGCCGCCTCCCTTATTGCTGCATGCATGTCATCACGCAGTCACAACTCGTCGTGGAAAAGGAAAACATATCAACACGGAACACTAGCAATTTAATAGCAAAGTTGTGTTTAAGCTCTTCTTTTCTCTTTAAAACGGTCGGCGACGCGTTAGCAGCGATACACGCAGCAAAGGCGCGTGTGTGTGTGTGTGTGTGTGTGTGTGTGTGTGTGTGTCGCGCGCGCGCCTCCCAGTCCACCACTCTTCGTCTCCAGCCAGAGCCAGGCTGACTTGTGTCCGCTCTGCGATGCCCAAAAGACGGCCACACAAGCATTTGGAAGTCGGCGTGTCTCCCTCCCAACGACCGCTGTTTCCTTGGATTCACAGCCGTGAATATGAACGTGAAGCCGGGCTGAATGAATGAGAAGACACCGCTGAGTACCGAAATGAAGTCGGGAGGTCACAACATTTCGTCAGCACCGTAGAGCCGAATTTAGTAGGTTGACGCCCCCCCGAACCGGGGAATGCGAACCATATTTGGGTTCGCCTAGGGCCGAACCGAACTTAGTTAGGCTCCTTACAACGGTATGGATCGACCCTAAAGGCCCATTCCCACTGGGCCAGATAACAGATATCTGGAGATATTTCTCCAGATATTTTTCCATTCAAAGTGGATGGTAGATACAGATAAAAAAAATATATACCACAGATATTTGCCACAGATACTTTTATCTGTGGCAATTTTTTTTTTAATCTGTATCTACCATCCACTTTGCATGGAGAAATATCTGGAGAAATATCTCCAGATATCTGTTATCTGGCCCAGTGGGAATGGGCCTTAAGCCTGGCTACGCGAGGCTACCCCTCCCCAGGGTACAACCATGGCTCTGAACACATCATCCTATCCCAGTTTATCACAAAACAATAGTTTTCCTCTTAAACCATAGTTTTTTGATAGACAGACAGACCGTTATTGATTCCCATGAGAATATTCAGTTGTGATCACGGCACCGCAGTTGGTGTGAAAACAGGACAGATACAGGTTTGAATGAAGAGATAGGACAAAAAAGGTTTTTTTTTAATAGAAAATAGGTAGGTAGTAGACTTACATGTCGGTAATATGTCCATTTGATGAGTGCATCAAGTGGATGAATCAATGTTACCTGAATGCTTCTTCAATAACACATATTGAATAGTGATAGTTGTTTTTGTCATATATGAAATATTATATTGACAGAAAACATGAATAATTGGCAAGTGCATCAGTAAACTCACAATAGACAGGCTGTCACAGACAACAGTAGTATTAAATGTGTTTATTCAGGGTGAATGGGAGCTTTATATTGGGGCCAACAAACTCGTCTCTTTAGACCTGGGGTCTTAAACTTTTTTCAGCCCAAGGACCCCCTCAGAGAGAGATGAAGCAGGGACCCCCCTATCTCACATATTTGTAGACCCCCCTGGCCCCTGTAGTACCTCTGAGGACCCCCTAGGGGCCCCAAACCCCCTGTTGAAGACCCCTGCTTTAGGACAGTGGTTCTCAACCTTTCCAGGCTGTGATCCCCAAAACAATATGAACTAGGGACACCCCAAAATAATCATATTTGAACAGGGGACCCCCCACCTTGACAAATTGTAAGAGTTGAGGCATTACATTTAGTTTGACTTGGTTCCCACAGATACATATCATGAAAATAGCTGATCTACAATACTAGTAAGACAACTCAGGGCGACATGCGACCTCGCCCTAAAAGGCAAGGTCGCGCCAATGCTTGGTTATCTGGCAAGTGATGTATATCGGACCAGTTATGCAATCTCAACAGTGCCTGTTGAGATTGGCAGAACATGCCCATATATGGGCATTACCAAATATGGGCATTCCCAGATATGGCCTTAATATTGAGGACATCGGGACAGGGATCTCCATATATGGACATAGAACTTACAAGGACGTAACTGATTTGCAAGTGTGATCTGGGAATGCCCATACATGGGCATGTCAGAACATGCCCATATATGGGCATTACCAGATATTAATATTGATGACAATGGGGCAGGGATCTCCATATATGGGCATAAAACGGACAAGGTTGTAATTAATTTGCAAGTGTGATCTGGGAATGCCCATATATGGGCATGTTCTGACAGCACACTGTCGACTATATATGGGCATAAAATATATGGGCATAAAAGGGACATGAAGCCAGAGTGTGATGTCAGAGCAGCAAGCCCTTTCTGCTAAGAGTGGTTCCCCTACATCACATGGACATCAGAGCATGATGTCAGAGTGATGTCACAGTGACAAGGGAATAGACTGTAAAAATGTGTATTGACTGACTGAAGGAAGGACTGACATAGACAGACAGACAGACAGACAGACAGACAGACAGACAGACAGACAGAGACAAGCTGCGACATTCTCATAGTATATTGCGACCTTCGGTCGCAATTAAGCTCACAACACCTCGCAGCCTTGGCAATGCGAGGCGTTGTGAGCTTGTAAACCTTCTATTTTCAAAAGTTTTTACTCTTTCCAATGATTTGGCCAGTTTTTATAGTATTACTTTTGATGCAGTAATGGTCTTTTTTCATTTCATTTCCTTTTTTCCCCATGTTTTGTAGATATTAAAAAGGTCTTTAAAAGTCCCTAAATAAGAAAGAAAAGAAAAATAACAAAATAGAAACAAAACAAAAAAAACAAGCAAAAAAAAAAAAAAGAATCCTCTTCTACTCGTTTTCTCTACTTCTGTCTTGCTTTGTCTTCTGTGGACTTTGCTGAGTTACTAACTTAATACACTACTCCTTGTTTTTGACAAATTGTTAAGCTTATGTGGTGAGGTGAATGAATGGGAACTAAAGACCCGGGAGGGAAGGGTATGGGGAATGTTGAATGTTGCTGTGTGTGTCTGTGTGTGTAAGTTCTATTTTGTCTTTGATCTGCCCTTTATGTAACCACTGCCTTATGTTGCCTGCCTTTTATGGAAAAAAAGAAAAAAAGAAGCATGTATTGTACCACTGTATCCCTCTAACTGCCCTATGATATATTGTTGAATGCTGAATAAAAATTATATATAAAAAAAAGAAAAAGAAAAAAGTCCCTAAATTGACTTTACTGTTATCTGGGGACCCCCGCTTTAAAGTAGCGTTACATGGGGTAAAGCAGAAAACCACTGAATGTGTTGTGGTTGGCTGAGCTGTCAGCCAGCTCCATTCCACGAGGCAGCACCATGTAAACCGTGTCCCCAGTGTCTGCCTCCACGAGGAGTCCATTGGATATGTACTCAAACCAGCCATGGTTGTTGTATCCATAGTTGAAGATGAGCCTCTGCTTATTTTTACACATCTTGATACCGATGTCTTCATCGGAGGACTTGTGAGTCGCAGTGAATCTGAAGTAATAGACTCCTTTCACAGGCACCTTGAAGACTCCTACAGTATGAGAGGAGACACGAGAACGCTGTTAATTTTGACGGTACATTTTGATTTAGTTTTAGTCATATTTTAGTCATCTGAAATGTTTTAGTTTTTGTCTAGTTTTATTTGACTAAATGTCATAACATTTTAGTCAACTAAAATCTACGGTTGATTTAGTCGACTAAGGTTTATGTTGGCGTTGATTGTGTCGCAAATCAATGCTTGATTTATACTACATACAGCGCGTCTGGCACGTTGTGAGCTTGTTGAACGGCTATTTTGGGGCGCAACACCTGCGCACAACCAAGCATGAAATGACTTGTCTTTTTGTTCTACTGATCTCTTCTCCACTAGTCCCTCCCTAACATTTTAGTCTAGTTTTTTTGTTGATGAAATTGACAATATCTTTAGTCACAGTTTTAGTCATCATAGATTTTTTCCCCTTTATTTTCTTTTTCTTTAAAAGCTAGCCAAGAAACATTTTTCATCATAGTTTTAGTTGACGAAATTAACACTGTACAACACACACACACACACACACACACACACACACACACACACACACACACACACACACACACACACACACACACACACACACACACACTGTCTTAATATAATCACCACCTACCTGTAGATGAATTGTATGCGTTGCCGATGTTAGTCAGGACTCTATGGTAGACCAGAGTGGTTGGAAGACCAAATGGTCCAACTACAGTCAAATCCGAAGAATTACTCAAACCAGCAGAGAAGGCCACCTTTGGAATGTCTGACAACACAGGAGCATTATCAAATTGTTGACTTAAAAAACAACTATTACATTCTTAAGCCATACAATACAAGCAATACATGGCATATGGCATACAATGTTGTCTTGCAGTATTGCATCTTTACCTCCAACTATCTAGCCAGGCATTAGCCAGACTGATAATGTGGATTCACTCATGTTCGTCCTCTGTGTCATTAGGGAGTGAGTATTAGAAATCAGAAATTGACCGGGCCAATCAGTGACTGCGTTTCAACTGAACTGTGAAACGCAGTCACTGATAGGCCAGGTCATTTTCTGATTTCTCATAAACTCTCCCTGATACTGTGGAGGAACGTGTGTGCCAGCCAGGCTACCAACTATCAGCTTCATCAATACAGTAGGACCACAATGGAAACAAGCCATCAAGGCTTTTTTGTGTTTTGCTTGCGTAATTGTACTTGCTGTGCTGTTTTGCGAACCGTTAATAAAGTATTAATTCTATAAGAAATGTGTGTAATAGAACATTACGTCTTTATTTGTATTTCTGCTTGTTATGAGTGAGTTGTACTGTAATAGGCCTACTGTAGGATCCTTTGTTCACTAAGAGTGGGACATTGTCAGATACAGGAGGGGGGCTAGAGCATTGAAAGCTGCATTCAAGTAGGTCTTTGAATGTTTATTTTATTTTTTTACAAAACAAGATGGCAGTGTAGTGTTGCTAAAAGTGGGATCTAATCTAGATAAAACTGTTTAGTGTTTACTGTAGCCTACATATTTCAATTTTTGTTTTCTACTTGTTTATATGATGTTTTAGCATTTATTGTATATTTTCATTATTAAATATTTCATTCTATTATAAAAACTGGTCAAATAATATAAGATTCATAAGATAATACAAGCTCACAAGTTTCAAAATTCCTCGTGTCTTGAGCTTGTAAATCTGCTATTTTCACAATGTTAATCTGTGGAACCGAGTCAAACTAAATGTAATGCCTTGACTCCTACAATTCCAGGCTGGGGGTCAGCAGTTCAAATATATTATTAATGTCTATACAAGTACTTTGCCACGCTACTCCTCCCACAGTTTTGGTGGCACGCATTTGGTGAATACAGGTTTTTCAAATTGACCGGCTTCATCGGGGCACGTAGGGTGCATTTTGCTACGAGATGTTATATATAGTTTAATTTGTATACATTTATTTGTGAATTAATGGGAAAATGCAAAGAATTACCTTTTTCCCAATATGGAGATGACTGACATCATAGATGTCTGATGTCATAGACATCATGAGACTGACACAATAATGCAAGTTTGGCTCGCGTCACGGCAACCACTTTCTAGTTTTGGGGATAGCCTCGGTACCCAGGCTTTTATTTTCATTCCGTTTGGCTCATTTTGGGGGAGTCCCCAGTTCAAATATGATTAGGCCTATTATGTGGGTGCACAGCCTGAAAAGGTTCATATCTAATATCAGTCCTGCTCCTGAGATGCACCGAACCAGCTTGAATTTGGCTTGAGCTGCGGTGGAACCCCTTTGCTCATGAATTAAAGCATGAATATTAAACATACCAGCATTATGTCTCTCCAGCTCCTCCACTTGTCTCTGACTGGCGTCCAGTCTTGTTTCTACGGAGGACAGCTTTGTAAGGTGGGCTGAAATCAACACAACATTAGTGTACAACATAAATCAAACCAACACAACATTAGTCAAAATCCTATTTTTGCCATGGACATACTCTACAAATGAGTGGGCAATAATATTGCCAGAAACACATAAAGAGCTATAGCCTTGACCTTTACAGGTCTGAGTGCACAAATGGAACCGAATGGACCCATTTGTGTTAAGTCCAACACAATCAAACCACCAGAACCACCCCAATTGTATACGTTTATATTGTATTAACATACAGTACTCTACCATACAGATTGTGTAGCCTGAGATATATTGTACTCTACCACAGTGGTTCCCAAACCTTTCAGGTCGAGACCCAATAGAGATAAGACGTTTGCCCGGAACCCAAAATATTGAAAATAATAGAATACAAGCACACAGCGAGTTGCTTTGCGCCGCGTTGCAAGCTTGTAGATCGGCTATTTTCACTACTTCTTCATTGTTGTTGTTGTAAGACGTATCAAATTATAATACATAAATAAATACATCTTTTGCAATATATATTTATATATATATATTTAAATATATATACAACTTTCCAACGTCCCATCGTGCATTGCGCAGAAGGTGTGCGGCAGCTTCCGGCGCAGCAGCCGAGTGTGATCTACAAGCTCACAGCGGTTGCATCTGCGACGCGACGTGAGCTTTTATGTCTGCTGTTAACCGGAAGTGTCCCACTGTGGGTGTGGCTTGGCTACCAGGCATACTTAATGAACTGGTGTGTGGCCACATAAAAACATAATTTTAACACTTTCTGTACAAAATCTTCCTCCTAGTATAATCATAATACCTGATCATCATGTTTTAGGGGGGGAGAAACCATGGCACTGCTGGATCTTTAAATAGGCTTAGGCCTACCTTCCATCTCATTTCTGGTAACACTCAGCTCCACCTGAAGACCAGTCACTAGGTTCTGCTGCTCCTTGACTTCTGCCTCCATGTTCTTCATCCTCTGTGTCAGTTGTAGCACCATGTCTCTCAGGGTGTCTGCGTCCACGTTGGTCTGAGCCCCAGCCTCACACAGACAGACCAGTACAACAAGCACAGCTGCACAACGCTTCATGCTGAAACAGATGCACTATGGTGCCTTTGGCCTCACTCAGCCACCTTATAAGCGGACACTGGACACGTCACTGTCACTGTCCCCAGTGGAAGGACACTCTAGCTGGACACTAAATGAAGTCAAGGACCATCTGAGAGCTGCAACGTGATAAGAGCTGGCCAAGGTTGCGTGTCCTGGTCCTGAAAGGAATGGTTGCAAATTTCTGCGATTCCCCTTCTGAAAATGTGTTGTGCCAGGGACCCTCTGAAGAGAAGATTGTGTGTTCAAAAATTCTAAGTTTTTCAATATTTTTTTCAAACACTATCTGCTTGCCAAAGCTAAAATCGAAAATGACACACATGCCATCCCGGTTTTAATGGGTTAATAGAATCAGCTGATATCATATCAGCTGATATAAAAAACAAAACAATGGGGTTGTTTTTCTGGTTTGTGGAGCGATGCATTTCTTCAACATAATGGTTCAACCATAAACATGTGTGGCACCCTTGTAGGCCTGGGGCCGATGGGCAGATTAAGTGACCGTGCTTTTGGTGGTGCTCTATTAGACGCTCCTCAACACGTGATGCTCATTTACAGTTTACAGTTTACAGTTTAGGCATTTAGCAGACGCTTTTAATCCAAAGCGACTTACAATAAGCAGATACAAAACATCACAAGATAATATGTCAGTACATCAACAGCAATATAACAAGTGCAAATGGATATCTATCTAGAAAAAAAAACACAATATAATCAAAGTTCTAAAAAACCTAAAAACAAATGCTAACTATCTTCATGTATGGTCATTGATTTTCTGTAGTGCTAAGGGTTTAGGTGGAGTCTGAAGAGGTGAGTCTTCAGTCCACGGCAAAAGCTAGCGAGTGAGTCCGTTGTTCTAAGTGCGACAGGGAGTTTATTCCACAACTTGGGGGCCAGGAGGGCAAACTGTCTCGGACGAGTGGATTTTTGCCCTGGAGTTTTTAGCGAGGGTTCTGTCAGCATCCCTGTGTTGGCTGATCTAAGTGAACGGGTGGGGGTGTAGGCGTTGATCAGGTCTTGGAGGTATGGAGGAGCCATACCTTTGGCTGCTTTGAAGGTCAGCATCAGTGTTTTGTATTCAGTGTGGGCTGCAACCGGGAGCCAGTGGAGGCTGCGGAGAAGGGGAGAGACATGTGAGAACTTAGGCTGGTTGAAGACCAGTCGTGCCGCGGCGTTTTGGATCAGTTGGAGCGGTTTAAGTGCACATGCCGGGAGACCAGTGAGGAGAGAGTTACAATAGTCAAGCTTTGATATGACAGATGTCATATCTGGGCTGGGCTGCCTCCTGGGTGAGGAAGGGTCTGATTTTACGGATGTTGTAGAGTGTGAACCTACAGGATCGGGTGACTGATGCAATGTGTGCCTTGAATGATAGCTGGCTGTCCAGGACCACACCAAGGTTTCTAGCAGTAGGAACTGAAGTCACCAATGCATTATCTATGGAAATAGTGAGATCTTGCATGGGGCAAGACTTAGCTGGGAAGAAGAGTAGCTCCGTCTTGTCCGGGTTCAGCTTGAGGTGGTGGGCTGACATCCACTGTGAGATGTCGGCCAAACATGCTGCAATGCGTTCTTCCACCTGGGTGGCAGAAGAGGGGAAGGACAAAAACAGTTGAGTGTCATCAGCATAGCAGTGATAGGATTGATTGGACATTTGGGCTTGATTGGATGTTCCATTAATTCCTTTCCCTCCCATAGTCGGGGGCGTTAGGGATATTTCGTGCTGCCAGAAAACGTCCACAAAACTGTGAAAAGTGATGACTCATCATCACTAAACCATCGTTTTCTGGGGCCATTTATAGCCCAAGGAATATTTTTTGTGCAAAACAAATGCTTGCAATGGATTCAGCATCATGACAAACCCCTAGTTAGACCCCGCACATCCTACTTAAAGCAGATTCTTTTCTGGGTATTTTCCTCCTGTATAAAAAGTCGATGGGAGCCCAACTTGATTTGGCCGATGTGGCGACCCCGAAGGTCGCCGACTCGAGCACCCTAGATAAATCATTAGAGCATGCCCTGGGCTACATCTGTGCAAAATGTGGCGCTTTTAGACTAATTAGCACAAAATGACCATGTTATCTCCCTAACGCCCAGTACATTTTGAAGCCTAAGGAATGGTATATGGAATATCAAGGAAATGGTATAGAATATCAAAGTCCTTTTATAGATATTGTCATATGTGATGAGTTTTCTTTTCTTTTCTTTTTTAGCATTTGTGGCATCAACTGGGTCTCAAGGAAATCACTTTTGTTGTTTAGAGCAGAGATCCCCATGGACCTGTGGCCCATGTGCTGTCATCATGTTTCAATGTCTTTAAAATAAAAAGCAGATTGTGGACCTATTGGGATGCATTGCAGTCTAACCTAGGAGCACATTTTTTTTCCAGATAACGGAATATAAGTGTTCATGAACATTTGCTGGCTTTTTATTCTGGTGTCTTAACAGGTCTCCCACAACAGTTGATTCAGAACACTGCTGCTCACGTCCTTAAGAGAGTGGACCATATCTCCCTTCGATTAGATCTTTACTCCCTGTCCGTCAAATAATTAATTTCAAAATACTAGCCTGTGAGTAAAAATAAAAATAATGAAAGAAAATCTAAGACCTCTCAGGTCTACATCTAATTTGTTTCTAATCTAATTTGTTTAATATGTTCTGTGTTGAAATGTTAATGTATAATGTTACATATAAAGCACAATTCATTGCATTGCTTGTTTAAATGTGATAGAAATTAACTTGCCTTGCCTCCATGCATTGCTATTTGAGGGGACTGACTGACTGGGGAGTGGGGACCCCCCACCCTGACAAGCACTTGGAATTGTAGGAGTTGAGGCATGACATTTTGTTTGACTTGGTTCCACAGATAAATATTATGAGAATAGCATGTCGTTGTGAGCAGTTATGAGCTTGTAGATCCGCCATTTTCATAATTTTTGCCTCTTTCTTATATTACATGCCAATTTGGACAATGTTTGAACAGTTTGTATAGGATAGTTTGATGATTACTTTTGGTTCAATAATGGTCTTTTTCTTTTCTTTTTGAGGTATTAAAAAGTCCTTAGATTTTCCCTTCACTGTCATGTGGGGGCCCCACCAAAATCATGTAGAGACCCCCCTGGGGATCCCGACCCACATTGAGAACAACTTAAGGGACTGTCTTGTGACAAACAACGTGAGGATGTCATTCGAGCGTGGTCTTGTGATAATCTGGAATGTTTTAGATTCAAGTTCATTCAACGTTGACTCGGTACAGTTATTGTTATGAGAACAGCTTGTAACATAAGGCACAATATCAGTTGAGTTTGTTTATGTTGTAATTATAGTGTGAGGTTGACCCCCATTGTTGCGTACAATGCCCTTTGTGAATAAATACTCTTATGCTTTAACTTGACTCCCTGTCTTTGCTTCTGCATTTGTGTTCACCGGTTTGGAAATCATGGCATATGCATCGTTTAGCTTGGTGCCAATCACTCATGTTGCATTTTGTCTAAGAATTTGCCAGAGTTTTCATACTTCAGTGTACTAATATGCCAATGTGTCTCAGTTTTCTCACTATTACTACTACTGTCAAACAGTGTGAAAGTTAACCCCAACAATAGCGCTGTTTCAGACAAACAACACAATATATAGAATTGTGATGTTTTAGTAATTTGTCCTGCTGTTCTACATAGACCATACTGACAACATAACCAGGTTAAGAAATCAGAGAGTGAGGCTTTAACTTTTGCCTTTAATATCTGAGACCATTAGGGAAAGATACTTGTTCTGATTGAACATGTTACTATATGACCACTTCAAATTGTCTAATCTTAGAATAATAACCTAAATTGGCAAAATTGTACTTAAGTACATTACAATACCGCCCCCTACTGGTTATAAATGGAAAGAAGAACACAAAATGAGAAGACAATTTATATCATGATTCAAAATGAGTGAAAGAACTTTACAGCTATAGTGTTGAGCAGACATACAGAACATGTTATGGGTCTGTCATCTGCTAATAATACCTGAAATGCACGTTTAGAAGAGGCATCAAGCTACACAAACATGACCCAACCCTCTATCTGTTGGCTGATGCAATGATACCTCCACAAATCCACAAATGACTGTAGGCCCAAACCAGTTGGTTTTTGAGGAGGATCTGCAAATATTGCCCTCCACTACACTATACGGTTATTTGAAAGCTTTAGTCACCAGTTTTAGATTGGTAAACACAGTGTTGCAACGTGCACGTTGTTATACTGCTTAATAGGCTATATATTTTTACTTGCTTTTACCTTGCCTGGCTTAAACTAGTTTGATCTGGTCGGGAGCGGAAACCACTCTACGTCACATACTTTTAGGGCCTACCTACAGTACTGGACAATTCGTTTGGTATAAGCCTATATGCATCTTTCAGTCCAACTCATAGCGACTGGCAAGACTACACTAGGCTACTCGAGCATTTTAATAGGAATTGGGGAAACAAAGGGCTAACGGGGGGAACCAAAACAAAGCAATGCCGCTTCTTCTGCTTGTGGTTTCCGCCTAGACCGGATCAAACGGCCCGTTGTAAACGAATACCAGGCTTTCCTCCGAGAAAGCCTGGTGACGCGAGGTTACATGTTAACATGTTAACTATCCACTTGGTGCCTTGTAGCCAAGGAAATACTCAAGTAAAGTACAAATACCTAGGCTACTAAGTACTTAGTTACTTTACACCACGGTTGAAGACCAGACCCATTGCAAGTCACTGAACTCTGTCCTCCACCCTGAGTCACCCCACCCTAGCAAAATGAGCAGGGGGTGGGGTCATCAATAATGTCCGTCCCAGGACAATGTGTCCGTGGCAAAGGGCCTTGTCCGTAGAGAATCTATTTTTTAAACGGCATTATAATGTTCTTATTTAGATCATAAGACCCAATTACTGAATGTCAAGTCTCCACGTTTCCTTCAGAATATGTACGACACTTATTTACTACGTCCACTAGTATTATGGTTCTCAATCATATATAGCCTGTGTGTGCAGGCAGTGAGGTAGAGACCATGTACCGTTCCGCCGGCTAGACGCCCGAGGCGAACGGCCGGCATGTGAAGGGGATCATTTGCATGTGTCTCACACTCATTGCATGAGAATGAATATGTAATAACTTGCACGTGTCATTCAGCTGTGTAGCCAGTTAAGGAACTGCTGTCAAATAGCCCTAAACCATATTCATTGCTATTTGCAACACTCCCCTCAATAAACACTCAGGGCAGAAGGCTATATATTACAGTAGCTAAGTAAGGCAGATAGACTTCACCTTACAGACATCACTGTTCTTCTCAGCTCTGAGGACTTCCCCTAAACTACTGCAGGTGAGCACAAGACTTTACTAGATACCAGATACTAAACTGCTGAAGGTGAGCACAAGACTAGATACTTGCTAGCATGCAAATGTAGTGATGCGCGGAAGTGGGGATTGAACCCGGGACTCCCACTCGCCAGACCAACACACAACCCTATTGGCACTGCTTTTGTGGAGATGTTCTTGGCTGTACCAACTATTGATTGATTGATTGATTGATTGAAGAATGTATTAGTTTGGATTAGAAAAAAGTACAGTTTCATGACAGCACAAATCATTGATACAAGGTCTACTAAAAGCACATCCTAGAAAGCCACGGCTTATTTCCACATGAACCACACTTTATGTATCTCATATAACATTGAAATTCAGACGGATAGAAACTTTATCTAGGATAACATCAATTTCAAAAGCAGAAAAAGCATAACATCAAATACAACGGAAGAAAAAAAAAGGGGAGTGGGAGCGTGGGGGCTTAGGGTCGTTTCATACCGTTATAAGGAGCCTAACTAATTTCGGTTCGGGAGTGCTCCCCGACCCGAAATTATTTAGGTTCGGGGGGAGTTCATCCATACTTTCTTAACGGTGCCGAAGTTGCTTGTAAATATTGGAGGTCCGTGGCATGACAACGTTTGTGGCCGATGAATGAGCATTGCAGGACGGACATATATTTGACTTGCCCTCGCGCTGCACGCTGAACAATCTGGGAACCCATCGTCAAAGAAGAAGGTGCGACACCTATCGGTCTGTCTCTCTTCCTTTGAAGAGAGACCTTCCTTTGTAGCGTAGCGTTCTCTGAGGCTGTCTCGAGAGATTACACGCTGAATGACTGGAGGTCCTGTGAGTGAGTAGCAGCACCAGCGGGGTCTCCTCTCTCTCTCTCACTCACATTCACAAACGCTCGATCGAGCTCTGTCAAAAACATTTAATCTACAAGCTCACATTATAGACGTGCCGCCTCCCTTGCTGCATGCATGTCATCACCATCACACAGTCACAACTCGTCGTGGAAAACCTATCAACACGGAGCACTAGCAAATAGCAATAAGCAAAGTTGTGTTTAAGCTAAGCTTCTTTTGTCTTTAAAATACACGCAGCAAAGGTGTGTGTGTGTGTGTGTGTGTGTGTGTGTGTGTGTGTGTGTGTGTGTGTGTGTGTGTGTGTGTGTGTCACTGTGTCTGTCGCGCGCGCGCCTCCCAGTCCACCACTCTTCGTCTCCAGCCAGAGTGAGAGCCAGCTGACTTGTGTCCGCTCTGCGAAGCCCAATACACGGCCACACAAGCATTTGGAAGTCGGCGTGTCTCCCTCCCAAACAACCGCTGTTTCCTTGGATTCACAGCCGAGAATATGAACGTGAAGCCGGGCTGAATGAATGAGAAGACACCGCTGAGTACCGAAATTAAGTCGGGAGGTCACAACATTTCGTCAGCACCGTAGAGCCGAATTTAGTCGGTTGACGCCCCCCCGAACCGGGGGATGCGAACCATATTTGGGTTTGCCTAGTGCCGAACCGAAATTAGTTAGGCTCCTTATAACGGTATGAATCGACCCTTAGTCTATTTACAAGTCACGAGTAGCAGCCGCCTGAAGGTGACTTTTCATACCAATTTTGAAGGAAGCTAGGGATTTGCTCTCCTTTAAGGCTTGCAGAAGGGGGCTACACTAGAATGCAACAATGGTGATCTGTGGGCTGGGGTCAAATAATTGTCAAAACACTAATATACCAGATGTGTCATTCTAACTCTTCTGGTTCTCCTTATCCTTTCTGGAATACTTTCTGTAAATACGTGTTTTCCTCAAGTTCCTTTCTCCGTTTAGCAACACTAATTCTTCTCTGAGCCTTCATTACTATCATTGGTAACACCTGTGAAGGAAGTAAGGGAGGGGCCCAATTTCCAATATCAGTTACGCTCAATATCAACTATACTGTATAACTGTCACTGTAGCATATCCAAAGGCATACAGAGTCCTACAGCTTTTGTTTTACATTTCACAGAAAATGAAGACCCTGATCCTTCTTTTCACTGTGTTGGCCACTATCAATGTGGCAGCAGTGCAAAATGTGAAAGCTGCAGACAAGCCAGGTAAGAGGTAACTATAAAGTAGTTTCATAAGATGTCATTTTGTGTGTACTGGAGTAATTGTTTTTGTGTTCAAAAGTGCAAATTACAAAGTGCCTCCTTTTTTCCTATTTATTATAATGCATGGCCATATTGAGAATTAGACACGTTCCCAACAATATTCAAAGATTTCCCCAGGGTAGTCCAGTATGATGAAAGGGTAGTCCAAGAGTGGACCAATATGCTGAAAGGGTAGTCCAAGGGTATTCCTATCCACACTTTTCCAACGTCCCATCATGCATTGCACAGAAGGTGTGCGGCAGTTCCGGCGTCGCAGCCGAGAGTGATCAAGCTCACAACGGTTGCATCTGCGATGGAACGTGAGCTTGTATGTCTGCCGTTCTCCGGATGTGTCCCACACATAATTCTACTGTAAACTCTCGCAGAAACAGGTGGATATAGGCTACGACAACGATATCCTTCATTACCCACACTGTAAACTTACCTGGCAAAACCGCTTCTTCTTCTTGTTCTTCTGCTGTAGCTGCTGTGAAGGCAGCAGACCTCCCTAAACCTGCAGTGGTTGAAGACCTCCCTGAGGCTGAAGAGGCAGAGGATTTGGATGAGGATGATATGGAAGAGGACGAGGCAGAGGATGATAAGGGAGATCCTTTTTTAGCCTGGAGTATTTTGCTTGAACATGCTTTGAATCATCTTTTTGGTTAACAAAAAGGACAAAAAGTCAACTTGTCCTTGTTGCACTGTTTTAGTCTAGTCTATAGTCTAGTCGACTAAATATCAAAATATTTTAGTCTTTAATAGTCTTTTAGTCCATAAGTCTTTTAAGCTAAATATAACCACATAACTCTGAACAAGTCATTGTCTTCTATTCTACTGTCTGTTACTCTGCCAATGCAAAATCAAGAAGATTCAGAAAGTTATCTGAAAAGAACAAACAAAACACTATCTCTGTAATGCCATTGCACCAATGCAAATGCAATACTTATTTTAATGTTCAAGTAACTCTCAAAAGAAGTAAAACTGCTAGGGCTAGGCTAAATGTATACAGGGCTGAAGTGGTTAATGTATGTCTTGTAATAATAATAATTATCCCCTTTAAATCTGTGCCAAATGCCCAAATGGCTCCAAGGTAGCTGTGCCCTGAGTTAATCAACAACAACAAAAACAAAAACAACAACAACATTGTGATTAGAAAAAAGCAGGTTCTCAACCTTTTGTAACTCAAGGTCCACCTGCACTGGGTATAGGCATCAAGATGGCCAGGGCTCATATTGAAACAATACTAATATTTAAACATAATAAAGGGGCATTATTCAGCTTTTATAAGCTCTCAATCCATAGCTGGTGCAATAATTCAGCCCCTCTTTGACTACGGAGTCCACGTATGGTATCGTGACACCCCACAAGCCCTGAAAACTAAGCTCCAAACAGCCCAAAACAAACTAATTAGGATCCTGCTTAACCTGCTTAACTTTCCCTATTAGACTCACCTCACCAGTTAAGAGTGGGGTGGCTCAGAGTAGATGACAGAGTACAGCAACTTGCAATGGGCCTGGTGTACAAGATACACTACACCACTAAGATACCCATGTACCTGTCAAAATACTTTAAAAACATTAAGGATGTCCACAATTACAACACCAGAGGCAGTGCCACAGATCACTTTCAACCCAGAGTCAAGTCAGTCAAAGGGTCAAACTCGTTCTTCTATTATACCACCAAAATGTGGACCGCCTTACCGAAGGCCTTAAAGGAGTGTGGGTCCCTAGCATCCTTTAAAATTGCCCTGAAAAAACACTTACAGGCGGCAGCCGTTCGCAACTGGTAAAAACAAACCTAGCCCAGCCTTACCCTCCCCTGACCCTTTTTTGTATTTTCCTACTGTATATATTTTTTTATATTTTTTATTTTTTATTTTGTTTCCTGAGTATCTACTGCATAGTAATGTGTTCTATCCGTCTGTCATTCAATGTTATATGAGATACTTCAATGGTTTCCTGTGGAAATAAGCCAAGTGCTTTTCTAGGATCTCCTTTTAGTTGACCTTGTACCAGCGAACTGTACCTTTTGTACCTTTTCCTATGCAAACTTCTAATAAAGTCTTCAATCAATCAATCATTTTTTTTTCTGATGTTTGTCCATATAGATTGAATTGTGACGGTAGTTTTCTGAGTGTTTCAAGTGCCTTGTGAAGTGGACCCACATTGAACCTGTAAATCATTGTTAACGTGTGGCCCACTGGGAGGTGCTCTGAGGCAGTAGTAGTACAAAAAAAAGAGAAAAAAAGATTATAAAAGAATGCATAATTCTATGACTACACCACCAGATGGCAGAGATGGGCCATTTATAAAAAGGGTGTAATCAGTGTAATGTATCAGAGAAACTATGATTTTTTTCTATGGTTACAACTTACTGTAACTCAAGTCTGGATTATACCACCCCCCTGTGGGTCTTTCAGGAAGGCAAGCGTGTATATGAGCCAGGTGGTGGAGGTTAACTTTACCCTGTCCCCCCCTCCCAGTAAGCTGTGGTGTTCCTCAAGGTAGCATACTGGGGCCTCTCTTGTTCCTAATGTAGCCCTATGGAAAATAGGTGCTTACTAAGTATATAAAACTACCTGACAACGCCAGTTGGATTTTAACCAACAAAACCAATTACAGCTTTAACAATAATGAGGTTCTTTTACAGAGCTTTAATACTGGGAGGAGCTTAGTGAAGACGCCATGAATTGTCAAAATATAACATTTATTTTACAATAGGTAGTAGGGCAACAATTTAGGCCACATAATAGGTTCTGGTCTTCCTTAATCACCATTTCATTTGATTTCATAAACACATTAAACACAGCAAACAAGGCACACAACACTACAAAAGGTCTACTGTAATCAAAATAAAAAGGTATATAAAAAAAAAGGGAGAACCAATACTCTAAATCAGTGGTTTTCAAAGTTACAAGGTAAAAAGTAAAATCATTAACATCTCAACATTACGTGCACGTAATAAACACTTACCGGAGCGAGCAGAGTGCAGTGCACCTGTGCAGAAAGCTGCATACTTTAACATCTTACATCTACATCTTATAAAAGCATTTCATATCATGATCAATAAAACACCCCCATGCCATAAAAACCCTTGCTGGTCACACTGTGTCCCACTCTGCTTGCTCCATGGTATCCCAGTCTGGTGTTTGTGCCAAAACACTCCGCTTTTAAAGGGCACTTGCACCACACCCCCAAACACCTGCAATCAATGACAATACAATTAGTCAGTTGGTTGTCAATGACACACCCCCACATAGGCAGTGGGAACAAAATGCAAGAAAAACAATATTAAAGTCCACCTGGTTACACTAATATGTGAACGACGTGAACGGTCTGGTGTTTGTGCCAAAACACTCCGCTTTTAAAGGGCACTTGCACCACACCCCCAAACACCTGCAATCAATGACAATACAATTAGTCAGTTGGTTGTCAATGACACACCCCCACATAGGCAGTGGGAACAAAATGCAAGAAAAACAATATTAAAGTCCACCTGGTTACACTAATATGTGAACGACGTGAACGACATGGCATCTGCTTGCGACTGCAACCTGTTCCTGTTCGCGGATGACTCGGCTCTCCTAGTCTCGGGCAAGGACCACTTGCAGGTTGAAAATACACTTAACTCTGAACTAAGTAAGATCTGCACATGGCTTAACGACAACAAATTATCAATTCACTTGGGAAAAACTGAGTCCATCCTCTTTGGATCAAATCATAACCTCAAAAAAGTCGATAACTTCACAATCAAAGTGCTGTGACAAGGTCATAACATGAAAAAACGAAATCTCCTACTTAGGATGTATCCTTGAAGCTAATCTTTCCAGCGAAAAGATGACTTCTAAAGTAATAAATAAAATCAACCAACGAACTTGTTTCCTACAGAGGATCGCCCCAATGGTCAATTTCAACACACTGAAGACAATAGCTGGTGCAATAATCCAGCCCCTCTTTGACTATGGAGTCCACGTATGGTATCGTGACGCCCCACAAGCCCTAAAAACTAATAGTGGGGCTGTTAAGCTCATTATATGGAAGGTATTGTGCATTTTATGACAGAAGCATGAAACTTTCTACAGTGTTTCTATATACTATGAAGTTTGTTTTCAGACGTGGAAGCACTTCTGAATTGACCTCTGCGGCCCCCAAAATCCAAGATGTCCGTCCAAAAAAGTGTTTTTACCTTTATAACTCCAAATGCATTGATTTTAAGACCCATGAATGTATTAAAGTTGAATATGAAATCAGGCATTGCGGACATTTTGGTACCAGGTACGTGTCTGTATCCATTTCAGTTCTTGAGATACAACATATAGGTACACCTGAGTCTGTTAAAGTACCTATATGTTGTATCTCAAAAACTGTAATAGATACAGACACATACTTGGTACCAAATTATCCGCAATGCCCAACTTTATATTCAACTATAATATGTTTATGGGTCTTAAAACCAATGCTTTTGGAGTTATAAAGGAAAAAACACTTTTTTGGACGGACATCTTGGATTTCGGGGGCCGCCATCTTTGATTTTCACGTGGCTCGGATTCTTAAATCAAAGAGTGGCCTCCAAAGATGATGTGTACCAATTTTCACGCTTGTATCACAGAGTGAACGATTGCTCTTATTATTTCCTGTACTATGAGGTAAGACTCCTGATCAAGATCTAATTCTTCATTGTCAGTTTCTTCATTGTCAAATTAGTTTGTGTACCAAGCTGCACAGGCACATCCATATGCTCCACTTCAGTAAAGCCCTCTTTTATGACAGAGACAATGCCCTATACTGCACTGGTTTACACTTGCCTGTAAGTGGAAACCAGTGCACAAACTGTTCCATCTGGCCTGAAGAGGTTCTTAACACCTTCTAAGCCACGGGGAGCCCCTTAATGTTAAAACCGTACTATATCGCACATCCCCCCAGGGACTCTCAGCCACGTCGTACATTCCCGGACTTTGTCTTTAAAACCGGAATAAAAGCTTTTGATACGAAAATCGGCGATCGTCTAACCTTCCCTAGTCACCACTCGTGCACTGATAGCTCATGCAGACCGTGCATGAAGCAGAGGTGACGTCAGCGCCTCTCCTTCTCCAAGGCTACTCCCAGCCATCCGTTTGCTGTCTGCACACTCGAGCTCCTACAGCAGCAATGCTTGGGGCTATGCTAGCGAAACTTTTCAGTTCTGTTCTTCAGTCACACATGGACTATTTGCGGGGACATTTACGTGAAAGGATCGCGCACGCGAAACGCACGGGGACATCGACGATCGGCCAAAACCCCCATTCTATCCCAACGGAAATCGAGAAAATCATGGTGAGTTAGGGAATGTACGTTAATTATCCACTAGGGGGGGCTGGTTGACAAGTTATAGCATTTAATTCTTTTTCCTTGGCCCCCCCCCAAACGCTTCAAAAAAAATTGTGACCCCCCCTGCGTGACTTGAGGAAAATGCATGGCCCCCCCTCCCTCCCAATAAACAATAGGCTTATGTTTTAAATTCACACCAACAGTAGCAGGCAATAACATGAATGCTGACCTATTAATATAGCACCCTATTTGACAATTGATTGATTAATTGAGGGTACAGAACAGTACAGTTCATTGATACAAGGTCAACTAAAAACGACCCAAAGAAAGCCTTTGGTCTTAAATTTGGGTCCCTTTGTACTCAACTCATACAGAAAGGGTCCATTTGGTTCCATAGGTGGCCTCTTGGGGTTACAACAACACCCCAAACAAAAGAAAGATTGAGCAACTGTGAACTATTTTCCATGATAATACATTTAAATCATAGTTTAAATATGCTGTTTCTCCTACCTCCTTCCCAGCCGACAGCCTCCAAATCAGTGTAACCAAATGGACCCATCACCCAGCCTCGAGCTGGAGGGTCCATTTTGTGCCTTCTCTGGGTACAGAAACTCCCAAAGCAGTGGCTAGTTTCAGAGCCACCTGCTATTCTCGTTTAACATAAAGTGATAGTTCGCCTATGTTTTAACCAAAGCTGTATGAAATACTTGCCAGTAATGTAGTTGTTGGAAGGGCATGAATTGGTTATGATTCCCGTGGTCAGACTTAGTCACTTTTGTGCTGAATAAAAGTAGTTCCATTGAGTTGGCTGGCCCTAAATGTTATAATAAACTAATCCACAAAACTGCCATCATTATCATTGTTGACATATTTCTACTATAGAGCGAGTTTCGTTCAACTTTGACCACTCTGTCACATGGTACTATTTCTTGTGTCGAGTAAGATCACTGCGCCCTATCACGGCGTGTGTTTGTTGTGCTGTGCTGCAGCAGACGCCCCCATAACAAGTGGTTGCATGCAAAGTTGCAAACCAGGATGGAATAGTCTAGCGCAGCTGCTCTATCTGACGTTGCTAACACAAGGGAGATATATTATCCAGAATATCCACGCCTTACTGGATAAAAGAAAAACCTCTTCCACCGTTTCCCCAAGGATAAGGACACCAGACAAGTTTGGCTTTTTGGAGCCTGTGGGTTTTCCTGTTCTTTTTAGCTCTGGTCCCGTAGCTAACGCTACGCTATGTCACTGGTGAGCACTTGCGCACAGAGCCGCGGCAGCCCAGGCTGCTCAGCCTCTCGTCTGTAGTAAAAATAAAATATATACTTTTACTACTCACCAAAACAAAGACGGTTCTAAGATGTTGAAAGCCTACTTTCCTTAGTGGCAACACTCGTAGCCCCCCACCTCACGTCTAAAATACACATTTGGTGCAGAAAAAGAAATATTTCACTGGAAGTTTTAGCTACTCCACACCGCCCTCTACAGATATTGTCAATAGAAAAGTCCATTGCCTGATTTTGCCTTCCGGTGAAATATTTTCTTTTATGGCGAAAAGTTAATTTTTAGAGATGAGATTTAGACACAGATTGCCCCCACTACGGAGAGTAGGCTTTTTACTCTATGAAGATGTCTTCGTTTTGGTGAGAAGCGAAACTGTACTTTGTATTTTTACTACAGACGAGAGGGTGGGCAGCCTTTCCAACGGCGCAAGGGCTCATAGGTGACATAGCACTACGCACTACTTCAGTGCACTACGCTATGGACCAGAGCTACTGTGTTCTTACATTGACGATTGACGAGGGTAAAACAACGTAGGACTAATACATAACATATATTGTCTGTACCATTGGTTCTCAAAGTGGGATCCGGGGACCCCCAGGGCAGGGTCTTTGAGGGAATATAAGGGGGTCCCCAGCTAAAATTATAGTTAGGACCGAAGGCGAGATTTTGTTTTTCCCCCCGGTGGTGCACTGCACCGGCTGCGCCCAATGAAGGCGCTTCTTGTGAGGACTACAGAAGCGGAATATACCAAGTCAAGTCACCATCAGGGGGAACTTGATAAAGATAGGGGAGTAAACACGTATGAAAAATAACAAAAGAAAACATTTTTTTTATACAAAATTCAACAAATTAAAGTTGCATGACCCCCCCTCCAGCCAAAATAAAAAAGTCATGGTCCCCCCTATTGCTCAGATAAATATTTGATATCCCCCCCCCGCTATGGACCATACCAACCTTAAGTATTAAACGAACAGTCCCTTACTGGCCTGGGGGAAAAAAAAAGAAAAAACAGCGGCGCTGTTCAAGATGGAGGGGCTGCGGGGTCATGTTTATAAACATAATATTATGTCTCAGATCACAATACAATAATAGAAATTTCACGGCTAATCTACCAACCACCATTCTATTTCGGACGTCAAGGTGTTAAAGAGGTGGTGCCATGATTCCCCCCCCCCCCCCCCCCCCCTCTAAAACATGATTATCAGGTATTATGATTATACTAGGAGGAAGATTTTTTCCAAAAAAGTATACAGAAAGAGTTAAAATTGGGTTTTTATGTGGCCACACCCCCAGTTCATTAAGTATGCATGGATGGCATGGTGGGTGGTGACCCAGCTGATATAGCCACACCCCACAGTGTTGGGTGAATGGCAATTGGGGAGGAGTTGATACTGTGACATACTTAGTATCTGTGTTTTTTTAACTGACACTTTTGACCACAAGGGGCAGCCTCCAAGAGAAAACAAACAAATACTAAGAGAATACATCATTTCTCAAAAAAAAAACACATCAGGGGGTCTAATGAAGTACTTTCAACCTCCTAGACACATGAAAAACAGAAAAAGTACAAAACTATGGCACCACCTCTTTAAGTTTAAAGCTGGGGGACCAACCTGCCTTCTACCATGTGCCAGCCACAATTCATTGGTGAGGGCTTTGGATACCCTTGTTGATAGTGGGTCCTCATGATGTGCAGGGCAAGGGCATCACTTGTTGGCGGCATTGTATCAATATTGGCTTTCAGTTTTCAAAACAGGCCACAGAAACTGCATGAATTGATTTGCTGTTGAGTTGGGGGCATAGAGTGTGCATACAAACTGCCAATGAGATAGTAGCTGTACTTGGTACTTCATCCTCACCAAAGTTATGGAGAAGTTGAGGGCTGGAACAATTTCCAGGCTCTCTTTTTTCTTATAGTGAACTGGCAGTGAGAGCACTCTGCACTGTAGAGGCTTGAGGATGTTTTTGGAGAGGCTGTCGTGGAAGTCTTTATTCTTTGTGACCAATTGGTTCCCAACAAATTAAGTGATCATTTTCTTGCCAGACTGCAGCTTTCCAAGGTCCTTCAGTGTATCTTCTGAATCAACATCACCAGTTGTCAGAGACACTAGATCATAAACATTCTCCTATTGGAAGATGTGATATCTTTTGATTCTTGCTGTCTTCATCATCATGTGTCAGTCCAAGGATCCACTATCAACAAGGGTATCCAAAGCCCTCACCAATGAGTTGTGGCTGGCACATGGTAGAAGGCAGGTTGGTCCCCCAGCTTTAAACTTAAGAACCTCTTGGGGCCAGATACTTGGAACGGTTTGTGCACTGGTTTCCACTTACAGGCAAGTGTAAACTTGCCTCATAGTACAGGAAATAATAAGAGCAATCGTTCACTCTGTGATACAAGCGTGAAAATTGGTACACATCATCTTTGGAGGCCACTCTTTGATTTAAGAAGCCGAGCCACTTGAAAATCAAAGATGGTGGCCCCCGAAATCCAAGATGTCCGTCCAAAAAAGTGTTTATTCCTTTATAACGTCAAAAGCATTGGTTTTAAGACCCATAAACATATTATAGTTGAATATAAAGTTGGGCATTGCGGATATTTTGGTACCAAGTATGTGTCTGTATCTATTACAGTTTTTGAGATACAACATATAGGTACTTTTACAGACTCAGGTGTACCTATATGCTGTATCTCAAGAACTGAAATGGATACAGACACGTACCTGGTACCAAAATGTCCGCAATGCCTGATTTTATATTCAACTTTAATACATTTATTGGTCTTAAAATCAATGCATTTGGAGTTATAAAGGTAAAAACACTTTTTTGGACAGACATCTTGGATTTCGGGTGCCGCAGAGGTCAATTCAGAAGTGCTTCCACGTCTGAAAACAAACTTCATAGTATATAGAAACACTGTAGAAAGTTTCATGCTTCTGTCATAAAATGCACAATTGGTTTGGTTAACCGCCCCACTATAAACTCCAAACAGCCCAAAATAAACTAATTAGGGTCCTGCTTAACCTTCCCTATCAGACTCACCTCACCGCTACTCACCAGTTAAGAGTGGGGTGGCTCAGAGTAGATGACAGAGTACAGCAACTTGCAATGGGCCTGGTGTACAAGATACACTACACCACTATGATACCCAAGTACCTGTCAAAATACTTTATAAACGTTAAGGATGTCCATAATTACAACACCAGAGGCAGTGCCACAGATCACTTTCAACCCAGAGTCAAAACCAACAACAAACTCGTTCTTCTGCTATACCACCAAAATGTGGAAAGCCTTACTGAAGGCCATAAAGGAGTGTGGATCCTTTAAAATTGCCCTGAAAAACCACTTACAGGCAGCAGCTGTTTGCAACTGGTAAAAAAAAAAAAACCTAGCCCAGCCCTACCCTCCCCTGCCCCTTCTTTGTATATACTTACTGTTTGTTTAGACTTACTGTTTTCTTTTTCTTTTCTGTTCTTTCATTGTATTTTATTTATCTACTGCATAGTACTGTGTTCTATTCGTATGTCATTCAATGTTATGAGATACTTAAATGGTTTCCTGTGGAAATAAGCTTAGTCTTTTCTAGGATCTCCTTTTAGTAGACCTTGTACCAGTGAACTGTACCGTCATGAAACTGTACCTTTTCCTATGCAAACTTCTAATAAAGTCTTCAATCAATCAACATAAACTTAAGGTTGCTTATAATGATTGCATGCGTGGGCCTACTGTATACTAAAGAGAAAATCAAGGTGGAGCATGCAGTGCAATTGTGCAAGTGAGTTGTCTTTAATAAGGGTGTTAACAATTTTCATGCACTTCTGAGACTTGGACTTCACTTCCCCTTCTTCACATTCTTGGAATTTCTGACTTCTTAGTAACGGTAACCCATTGTGCTAAAGCTCTGGTCTTTGTACCTATGCTTTGTACCTGTAACCTGACAAGTTAGCTCATCTTGGGATAGTGTTTCGTACACGTGTCTCTTTCGTGACAGAGTCTGTGCACTTGTCAATGAGCAGATCCTCCCTGATAATTGTCTTTAATGTCACAGTATAGTCCTACTTATGTATTGTTGGAGCCAAATTGGCCTTTTGTGTTTTCTTTTGTTTTGATTTAAATTTAATTAATGCTGTGGCCTGGTTAATAACAATGACGTCATGTCAATCACAGTAGATTGGCATTGTTACTCACCATGACCACCACCACAGGGGGTGGTTACCCATTTATACCTGTCTGTGGGTGATTGTGGGCAGGTGTGCAATGGGGAAAGCCACACAGTTTTCGACCGTGTCCATGATAGCCGTGTGTTAATTGGCTGGTGCGGCATTCAATGTACATGACATCAAGTGAGTTTTGTTATCTAAAGAACGTGTTAATACATGGATTGACATATCCAAAGATATCTCTACTCTGGACATTGAATTTATACATGCACACGTCTGACTTAAGCCTGTACCCAGTTGCCCCTCAGTAGAACCTATTGGAGGCTCTACATGTATCATACATACCTATAGTCCGGGAGCTGAGGAGGTGAGCGTGGATTCGTTAGTAAAAGTTTTTTTCTCAACTGATTCTTGTAGCTTAGGGTCACCTCTTAAGGATTCAAGAGGGTGCCCAGTGATATCCCTTGGGCATTTTTAGTTATTAACCCCTTAATGCCCCAAATCCACCCATAATTGAGTTTTATGGCATTTCATGCAAAATACTTGTTCTAAATGCATAAAGTTTGCTTTCTACAGTGTTTATCCATGGAAGTGAATATGTACAGTGCATTATATGTATGCATTTTTAAATATTAACCCCATTCATGCCCAGAACAACAAAGTCTTTAAACTTCGAGCTATTGTGAAATTGTACATGGACAGAAATCAAATCAAATGCATCAGATCTGCTTTCTACTCCTTTCAGATGAATGCATATTAATCCTTACAGGCCTTCCATATTTTAGTTATTAACCCTTAAATGCCCGGGAAATGAAATTCACCCAAAGTAGAGTTTTATTGCATTTCATGCAAAATACTAGAAATACATCAAATTTGATTTCTACAGGTAAGGTCCAATGATACCAACAAGCCAAATTTGCCTGATACCCCAGAATCAGAGACGGAGACAAGAACCGGAATATATTTAAAAAATAAACCCTGTCTAAATCCTATCTAATATAACTAGTGGGGTGAGTGTGAATGGAGTGTGTGCTAGAATACCAGTCACTTCGCCAAAAATCCAACTTGCTCGCCAATGAGCAGGATTGTCAACATTGGACTGTCAGTCCACCGCCGTCGAGTCTGGACCTCGTGTCCGTGTCATTGTCCTCTCCGTGTAGCCTCTCGCTCGGATATCTCTTGCTGCTTCTGTTGCGTTCCTGTACACCTTCATTCCATCATCCCAATGGACCCTTAGCTTCGTATATGGCGACTGGAAGGTTATTTTTTCTTGTTTTAATATTCTTTTTGATGGCGCATAATCTTTTCTCATTTTAACCACTTCTGGTGGATAGTCATTATCAAATCCGAGCCTCTTCCCAGCCACCTTTATTTCTTTTGCCCACGCCTTGCGGAGCACCATCTCCTTTGTATCAAACTTGTGAAAGTTGATTACGATTGAGCGTGGCGGCGCCGAGGCGTCCTTCGGTTTCTGTGTCAGCGTGCGGTGTGCTCTCATGATCTGTAGCTCCATTCCCTCTGGCAAGTCAAGCTCAGCCCTCAACAACTGTTCCATAGAGTCCAGCATATTTGTCCCTTCTCCAGCTGTTTCTGGGCAATTGAAAACTCGTATATTGTTTCGCATTTGACTCGCCTGTAAATCCAACAACCTGTCCTGTAGCTTCATCACACAGTCTTCCAAATACTTCACCGCGTCGCTCGTCTCCACCCGCCGCTCCTCTGACTCCTTCACTCGGCGTTGTATCTCCACCATCTCCGACTTCCGTTCCGCCAACTCTCCAGTCACCTTCTGCTGCTGCGTGTCCACTTCTTGTCTTAGCGCTCTTATTTCTTCATGAATCTCTTTTCTTATTTCGTCCTTCAGTGTCGCCAAGGCTTGCCTTATTTCTTGTCTAAATGCCTCCATATTCTGCTTTATGTCGGCCAGGCCTTTGATCACCTCAGGCATCTGGTCCGCCGTCGCCATTTCCACTTCTTTTGTATCGTATTAAGCACCACTATGCGTGTTTTGACGAATCTAAAGTCGACCTAGTCTCTCCCCCACACTTTCTCTTTAACAAATTTGTATTTTACATGCGTGTTTGTGTGGTTTTCTTTTCGACTTTCTGGGAGCTCGCTTTCAGGCTGCTACCTACTCACGCCATCTTTCAAGTGAGTTGTCTTTAATAAGGGTGTTAACACTTTTCATGCACTTCTGAGAAACTTGGACTTCACTTCCCCTTCACATTCTTGGAATTTCTGACTTCTTACTTAGTAACGGTAACCCATTGTGCTAAAGCTCTGGTCTTTGTACCTATGCTTTGTACCTGTAACCTGACAAGTTAGCTCATCTTGGGATAGTGTTTCATACACGTGTCTCTTTCGTGACAGAGTCTGTGCACTTGTCAATGAGCAGATCCTCCCTGATAATTGTCTTTAATGTCACAGTACTTATGTATCATACATACATATAGTCTGGGAGCTGAGGGGGTGAGCGTGGACGTGTCTCTTTCGTGACAGAGTCTGTGCACTTGTCAATGAGCAGATCCTCCCTGATAATTGTCTTTAATGTCACAGTATAGGCCTACGTATGTATTGTTGGAGCCAAATTGGCCTTTTGGTTTATTTTGTTTTGATTTAATTTTAATTAATGCTGTGGCCTGGTTAATAACAATGACGTCATGTCAATCACAGTAGATTGGCATTGTTACTCACCATGACCACCACCACAGGGGGTGGTTACCCATTTATACCTGTCTGTGGGTGATTGTGGGCAGGTGTGCAATGGGGAAAGCCACACAGTTTTCAACCGCGTTAATTGGCTGGTGCGGCATTCAATGTACATGACATCAAGTGAGTTTTCTTATCTAAAGAACGTGTTAATACATGGATTGACATATCCAAAGATATCTCTACTCTGGACATTGAATTTATACATGCACGCGTCTGACTTAAGCCTGTACCAAGTTGCCCCTCAGTAGAACCTATTGGAGGCTACATGTATCATACATAGTCCAGGAGCTGAGGAGGTGAGCGTGGATTCGTCAGTAAAAGTGTTTGATTTCTACAGGTAAGGTCCAATGATACCAACAAGCTAAATTTGCCTGATACCCCAGATTCAGAGACGGAGACAAGAACCGGAATATATTTAAAAAATAAACCCTGTCTAAATCCTAGTGGGGTGAGTGTGAATGGAGTGTGTGCTAGAATACCAGTCACTTCGCCAAAAATCCAACTTGCTCGCCAATGAGCAGGGTTGTCAACATTGGACTGTCAGTCCAGGAGAATCCAGGAGATTTATTTTTTAGGGGGTGCACGGAACTCCCCAACAGGGGTCTGGTGGTCCTCCCTCCAAAACTTCTAAACAGATATATATTTTCCTGTGTTCTGTTGAATTTTGTGCATGTTTGATACTTTTATCAGGCTTGCTTTACTAGCATGGGTACAATTTCAGCCTTAAAATGCCAAATGTAGGTGTACAAATTTGATGACTGAAGCAAAGTAAGACATCCTTAATAATGACTTCTCATCTGGGGGTCCTCCCCCAGAAAATACTGAACATAGTAGATGTAATTGCCAATCATCCTGGTGAATCCAGGAGCATTGACAAGCCTGCCCAATGAGCGTGGACAATTTGGCAAGTTGGATTTTTGGCGAAGTGACCGGTTACCGTGTGCTATACTACATGTGTGACAGAATGCAAGTTTCTATGGTGTAAGAAGCTATGGGTGGTGCATATAAATGGAGGTGTCTGTTGTATAATGTGGTGCAAGTCTACCTAAATGAGCCCCAGACAGGGGTGAGGGAGTTTTCCTGGGATTGGTGGAAGATGCCCATCAACATTTCGCCACAAAGCTACTTGAAATTGGGCTCTCTTAACATTCTCAATGAATGACTCCTTGGTCGCTGGTAGTGTGTGACATAGTGTGTGACATGTCGCTGCTCTTCTGTATGCTGTAACAGGCTGATATGAAGGTAGTGGCTTGGTAGATGACTTGCTGGAATGGTGCATCCATGTTTCCCATATTGTTTTTATATTTGGCAGCCTAGGACAAACGCACAGACTGGTTGTTAGAGGGTTTCAACAACTTGGGATGCCCAAAAAAGAGGCAAAAAGGCTGGCAAAGTATTGTGCTTATAATCAGCAGCCGCCACATATGGCGGAGAGTGATGCTGCTACTTATACCCGTAGAGTATCATGAAGAAATATTCCATGATTTTGTAAATGTAACTCTACTGCACAATTTGTGTCCTTGTATGCATCTCCTGGACATAAAGGTTAAAATGTGTGTGTGTGTGTGTGTGTGTGTGTGTGTGTGTGTGTGTGTGTGTGTGTGTGTGTTTGTGTGTGCGCGCGTGCGTGCGTGCGTGCGTGCGTGTGTGTATAGTCTAAACACTTTCCTACATTACTGAATGCATGGTCAAGTACCACACACAATACCCTCATGGACCACCTGTTGAAAACTCCGCAATGATTATACAGAGCTTTAACGTTTTAACAAAAAAAGTTTTGTTTTTCAAATTAAATATTACTTGCTCTACCTTTAAGGGTAGACTAATAGGCCATAGGCCTTTAGAACAATTTAGGAATAACTGTTGCCCACTACAATGGATACAAACAAGTAGGAGTAATGCCAACGTGAACCACAGGGAGGTGGTATTGTATTATTAATTATTAAACAGCAAACCTCCCATATTTTGCTTTTTTATCTATCCACTGGCTGTATCCACTGTCTGCATACAATAAATACTTTACCTAAATCTACAATGGAATCACTCAGTGGATTAATGTTTCATAAAATAACATAGATAGCTATTATGATTTGTCTCTTTGCACTTAGCTCAGTCATTTCCGTGGAGATAAACAAAACAATGTCTTGAACACATGCACATGTGATGTGAGTGCCCCAGGCAGAGCAACGTGACGTGACCTACATTCAATTCGCTACAGTAAACGATCTGTCAACATGGTGCGGACTTTGGTGTGTCTTATTTTAGGTACAACACCGCATTTCCTGGCGCCTTTTTTGACGTGCTGATTGCCCATGTCCTAAATATGTTTATTGGCCAATTTGTCTTTTTATTGGACAGTAGAGTGTTGAGAGACAAGAATGTACCGAGCATTAGGCCTATAGGCCTATATAGGCTAAGGCTACCATATTAATCCTATTCCGTTTTCTATTTTATTAGCATCATGATAGCCTGCTCTATATAATAATAATATTAATATTCAATATATCAATCTGGGAGGACAGCGAGGTCAGATGGAAACAAGATGCAGGACGTGACTGGAATTGGATTGAAACCTCTGTGATTGAAACTCGAAGGAGCCCGTCCCGTCCGTCACGTGTGCTCCAATAAGTGGGTGATGCACCACCACCAGCAGCCATCCAGGCAGTGTGGCAGTGGACTCCCCCTCTCTCTCCCGTGCAGGTCCCCCTGACTGACCCACATTCCCTTTCTGTACTTTGCTACTTTCAGACAATTTTCGAACGCCACCATTAACAATTGGGGCCGTTCGTTCGTTGGGGTTTGCAGTTGGCACAGACAGACAGATAGGTAGTCTCTCTCTGCTTCAAAAACACTAAATAGCGCGACTGCGCGACGCTGCCTTTGAGTTTGAACTTGTGAGCTTAGAGGTAGTCTATGGCTATGCTTTCGACGCGCAACACCGTCCTGCCGACGAAGTACATAGGCTGAAGACGGAACGTGACGGGAGGGGGCGGGAGGGAGAGGAGGGGAGGGGGGGAGAGCCGGGGGAGTCACGGTGAGTCCCGCCCTTTCCGCATGTGCTGTTGCCCCTCCCCCCTCCCCCTTATCGCAGCCGCGCGGGGGAAATTTGCATAAAATGTGTGTCAGTGGGACAGCGGCTCACACAGCTCACATGCCACGCACACATGCAGGCAGGCAGCTTTAGACCAGATAGAGAGAGCATTCCGATCGAACGTTTGTCTGTGTGTGCGCGAGTGGAAGGGGGTGGGGGGGGGGGGGGGGTGCTCCACGCGAGCCAATGAAAACGTGAGAATACAGAGAACACAGAACGTAGTGATGGAGGGATGGGTGAAATGTTTTGAGAGAGAGAAGCGAGGGAAGCGTGACAAAGGGGGGTGAGAGAGGGAGGGAACGTGAGAGAGAGAGAGAGAGAGAGAGAGAGAGAGAGAGAGAGAGAGTGAATATTGTATTTTATTTGTATGTTCAATATTGTTTTGTTAGAATTATTTTCTTTTTCACTGCACTTGATGCTTTGGCAATATTGTAATTGTTACATTCATGCCAATAAAGCTATTTGAATTTAATTGAATTGAATTGAGAGAGGAGAGAGTGTATCTGTAATTGAAGGGAGAGAAAGAGTGAATATTATTGAATTAATTGAGAGAGAGAGAGAGAGAGAGAAAGAAAGAGGAGAGAGTATTATCTGTAATTGAAGGGAGGGACAGAGAGAATATTATTGAATTGAGAGAGAGAGAGAGAGAGAGAGAGAGAGAGAGAGAGAGAGAGAGAATATTATTGAATTGAGAGAGAGAGAGAGAGAGAGAAAGAGAATATTATTGAATTGAGAGAGAGAGAGAGAGAGAGAGAGAGAGAGAGAGAGAGAGAGAGAGAGATTCCTGGTAAACAAACAGAGGTTGAAGGGGCAAAAAAAAGGAGGACAGAACTGGTCACATTTCATAGACACCTGAAAACGTGCTGGTTAGCGTGGGCGCGTGTTACTGGTGGGTGTGTTTAAAGTGTTTCCACACGTCACCTAGAGGCTAGAGGGTGACTGTACACACTAGTCTAGTGCCACCACAACCCAGTTGAATGGAACGTTTCTCTTCACTCTCTTCCTAATTCCGAGAAGCGGTCAGTGTTATTATATTGCTCCAGTGATAGAGACTACGCCGCATCATTAGATCCACTCAGTAGCGGAGACAACAAGAGCAGCATCGGATCGCATTTGAACTGCGGAGGATATTATTATCATTATAGGCATTTTTGGGCCGAGGACTTTTGAACAGATTTGCTCAATTTCGTGCAGTCTACTTTTTAATTAATAGCGTTTTTGTTATTTCGCTATTTTTAGTAGTTAATACGAGCAAACCAATGCCCTGGGCACAATCTTATTGCTCTAATTTTGGGGATTCGTTCTGTACGTGCCCTGTCGGTGGTACATGACTCCAATTGATTATAGAATATCAACAACACACAGCAGAAACAACGCAGACATGGACTCCAGCCCAGGTAAATAAGTCGGCTTTTGGCATGTTTTATTTGTATTTGTATTTTATTTTTTGGTAATAATGTGCATGACACTTGCATCAGTGCAATGAATCAATGAACAAGTTTATCATTTTCAAATGCTTTTCTCTGTGTGATTTCTGCGGAATCATTTACAGAATGTATTTAGGCTACATGATCATGGATAATAGCTCAATTAAATCTGAACAGAGGCTACCATGCATCAGATAAGCAGATCATTTTCAAGTTATTGATTTTTTTTTATGTTCTTCGGATTATATTTCATGGATGTCTGACTATAATGTCACGTTATATTAGCCTATTAGCCTATTATTATTATGTTATTATCATTTATGCTATCATTATAGCCTATGCTTTTTTTAATTATTATTAGGCTTATTATTATTATTTCATTAAAAAAATCATTTTAAAGAAAAAAAACAATGCTACATATAAAACTGCTGGGTTTAATATTGTGATTTTACTTTAACCTAAATCAAATCAAGCAATAGCTATAGGCTATATAAAGATGTGGACTGAAAATTACGTTTTCTACAGCCTAGAATGACTGCATCAGGAAAGAAATATGTAAAAATAGTAGACTACATGTATGCATTGAATGGAATATCATCAGCCATTCATTCTAAAGACTAAGTTTTGTGCATATAGCCTCGAGTTGAATCTGAATGTGGGAGTAGCCACACTATAGCGTCGTCGTTACTTCTATGTAAAACAGTCACAGTGACTCGTCAGTCGTCATAACGCAACTCAGTTCCAGTACAGCAGTTGGACAGTTGCCAATAGATTTGTCTGCTGCTGCATACAGTTTCTTTGGGGGAGTGGGTGGTCGTGGTGGGGAGTGGGTTGCCCCCCCCCCCCTCTGTACAATCTTTGCGGCAGACTTTCCGACTCCCCTCCCTTGCATGTCAACACACACTCACGTGAAGCATGACCCGAGATGCACTCCGGTCTCAGGCATACAGTAGCCTACATGCATGTACACACTAGCTGGAAGTCACATGTATTTAAAGGAATAGTTCGACTAAAAATAACTTTTTTTCTATTGATTACTCACCCCTTAGAGACTTGAATTCATGGATGTGTTTTTGTTTTTGTCGCATTCCTAAGACAATAATTTGATGACCAACTGTGGTTCCCTATGGAGACACAAAGAGTCTCATCAAATTATTGTCTTAGGAATGCGGGGGGAAAAAATAGCCATGAATTCAACTCTCAATGGGGTGAGTAATCAATAGAAAAGTCGAACTTTTTTTTGAACTTTTTTAGTCGAACTATTCCTTTAACTTTTTCTATAATAATTACATTTTAATATAGGCTACCATCACTTATGGCTATTGTGGTTATGCATGCCTATTCGTAGGTTGCTATTCATTCATTATTTGTGCTTTTCAGAACACTTTTATCTGCCAAGTTGGTGGAGATTGTGTCTGTTGCAAAGGTCACCCTCCGTGTGCGTGTGCGTGCGCGTGCGCGTGCATGAGTGTGACTCACTCTGTCTGGAGTACTAGTAGTCCATTTCTCACACACACACACGTGCTTCGTGGGTATGTCAAATGGGCTTGACATACTGTCACGCCCACTTCTAATAAAATGTGAGTCAAAATAAGAAAAACGTGCAGCTGCGTACTTTAATGCTGGGCACGACTTGAAGGTCAGCCTTCTTCTGGAGGAGTAAACATGCATTCAGCCAGGACATGATGACTCATAATAACCTATAAATGTGACTTACTTTATAAAGTTGATGATGGTCAGTGATCATGCTGACATGTGATTCAGGAGTAATTAGTCTCTATCACTAATTAGTAACATTTTAATTCTAGAGTAATTAGCCTACTACATCATGCCAGGTGATGCTTGGCCTAGACCAGTTGTTTTTCACTTTGTTGGTGATTTGTACAAAGACAAACTTGTGCTTAACGTTAATTATTCACAGTGGATCATATGGCTTTCTTTCTTTCTTTCTTTCTTTCTTTCTTTCTTTCTTTCTTTCTTTTCTTTTCTCATATTTTTTTTCCTTTAACGTATACGTCCACCTGGTCTTATAGCAATGTCACGGTATTAGATTACAATAGGCTATAATTAAACAACATAGGAGATATAGGAGATTGATATTGTCGATGATGATGATCGATGATTATTAATTGTTTATGTAAATGAATGGTAAGCCTGGCTTCCAAACCCCTGTACATCTCATCTTGGCATAGCAACAGTGTGTCTTGATGTTGAGCTGCATGCCCCACATTATCAGGACAGAGCTGCACCTTCCAGCACAGCACAGAACAGAACAGCACAGCACGTGTAGGAGCCTCAGTGTCCACGTGCTGCGCGTGATTCCCAGGCAGGCAGGCACCCCCGCCCTCCCCGTTATTCCTCTCTCTCTCTCTCTCTCTCTCTCTCTCTCTCTCTCCATAGCAGCACTCTGCTCTGCTGTTCTCTCCGGGTCTCATGCAATTGCAAAGCCTCCTTGCACGGGGATCCCTGTTTTGTCGCTGCGACACACAGCTTGGTCAGTGGGTCAGATGCCCTGTTTTGTGACGACCCGTCCGCAAATGCTAATAACGCCAATACATTAAAACATGTAGGCCTATATTGCGGTTGGCAGTGTTATTGTATTTCAAATCTTTGCTACTGTCCCCAATCTAAACCAGCTCAGAGGCTGGGACATAGCCTATTTACATTTATAACAATATGCATCGCCTACATAGTATACATAATGACACATTTAATGCGTACAGACTAAACATTTTTGTAGGCTATTTTAAAATGAAACGATAATATTATGTCATTTCGGAACTATAGGCTCTATCAGCCTTTTGGGACGTACATGCATTTGGAGTATTCGGTTACTTGCACATGAAATCCGATCAGCACCATTATAATAGTTCACTAGCAGAACTGCAGTTTTCATTGCATATCTGTAAACTGTCACTTTCACTGCAGAGTGAGGGCCACTGGGACAGCAATAATACAGTGCATCTTTTCAACTTTGAAATTACAAATAGTGTTTTTTTTATGATTGGATGTGAAAGTTGATGGCTGCTATACAGCGATATCAGTCAATTCCATGAGTCACAAAGAATGCTGACTACAATATAATATCTGCCAACGCAATAAAGGGTACAGAGTTTACAATGGTAAAATAATTCGTAGTATATATACCTGTATGTAATATTTAACTTGTAGGAGCCATGTGGCCCAATCACCACCCATAATGATGGTGTTCCAAGAAACCACCATGTGACCTAGAGATGAATGAGTGCCATAAAAAAAAGAAAAAAGAAAAAGTAGTCAAACGTATGTTTTGTTTGGCTGTTTGTTTCTGAGGTTCTTGGGGCCCATCATGTGTGGATAACTACATTTGTCATAATTGGAGCAACTGTGCATTTTATTATAATTCATTAAAACCACACGGTTACAGGTGACATTCGTGCTGGCAAGGGCCAGCGTTATCTCGAGGTGAGGGCCGAAACCCGAGTAGTACTGTGCGCTGCCAGCCAACGTGATAGATGGCCACCCTACTTACCATGCCAAATTAAAAGTGCACACTTGATTTAGGCGAAGGATAGCATTTCCACTAGATGACTGAGTTTCTTCTCCCTTGCGGAGATCACCTTCAAAACTTTTTTTGAAACGAAGCCCATGTCCTCTATACTGTAGTTGTTTCATGCGGGGCAAAGTTGAATGCTCTACTCTACTTAAACAGCTGCATATGGTATAGCCTCATGACATGAGACCTGACATGACGCCTTTCACGTGCAGTAGTAAGACAAGACGCCCTGAAGTTAAGAAGGGGCGTCTTTCTCTCCAGACATGTGGAGTTATTGTGTCCTCACGTCACTTGTCTGCCATCTGGCTATACGTGCCCCTTATAGGGGAGACACATGCATGCACCGGTTGCACCCTGGGAGGAGTGGCCACCGTGTTCAGTTATGTTCAGTAGTTGTTGTGACCCTCGGTGGCCCCGCGGGTCACATGTTGTAACCTGTGCCTTACTGACTATACGGCAGGGATGGGCTTTTCCTAGAGCTCTGCTTTTCCTAGAGGCTGGCCTGGCAGCTGGTCAGCCCAGATTCTTGGAAACTGTGTATGGGAGCGAGAGTGAGTCACTAACGACTTGCAAAAGTACACAGGGCTGTTCACGAGAGGGGCGGTGGCGTGACAATGGACAGGGGCGTGGGGATTGTGTGACACTGACTGTTGGATTGTGATACATGACACCGGGACGGGATAGTCACGGTTTCTTCTTCCACCGACGTACACACAACTTGACACCCTCACCTGCACGTGTGTGCATGTGTCAAACCCCCAGCGAGATGTCTGTCAATCTTTACCGTAGTAGTTAGCCATGCTCACTCCTTCAGTCCTTCTGTAGGCTAATATTTGAACTTTTGAAGCGATCATATGCTCATTTAATGAGTCAAATAAAGCATTCAAATCTGTGTGCATGTGTTTCTTGCTAGGAAGGGGGAGGGGGGGGGGGGGGGTTCTGGATTAAAGTCAGACCTGTCAGATAAATGAGCTGCAAGCACACAGATCTCAAGCCCCAGAGGCTTTGCAGTCCGCGCTGACACGTGTCTTGTGGCATTAGGCTAAACAGAAACGCAGCACGTGTTTTCTCAAGGAGAGAGAAATAGCAGCAGAATCAGAGGGAGGTTTTCTCTCACGTCCTTGAGACAAAAGGGGAGATAATATTCCAGACATCATTTTGTTATGATAAAAATTGCCACTGACATTTGACTAAAAAATAATGTAGCCAATAAATGCCTTGACCTATAACCAGCAAAAAATCGGACAAAACGCCACAACCTGTCTAAACTACCGCACGTTGTGCCAAGAAAATGCCATATCATTGCATGGTTTATGCATGTCGTTAGCCTAAAAAATTATAATAAACATAAAAAAAATGATTTATTTTTAAATAACCAACCTGAAAACTTGTAGGCTACATTTAATTATTTGTGTGTGAGACCACCGTAAGACGAAGTATAACACAGCCCTTAAGTGGTTCACATTAGGTAAGGCTAATGTAATATAATTCCTCATTTTGGGAGCTTTTAATCAATGGCTGGGAGTGATATATTTAGAAACACCACACCGGTTTCCCGTGGATGTAGAAGTGCTTCCTTTGAGCTACTTTTACGACCCCAAAAGCATAACATATCTTTGAGTCAAAAAAAGAAAGAAGGGGAAAAAAGCACCAATTAGAACATGGACAACGTGACTGTTTCAACCCACGCCGAGTTTCCGGCGGTGACTGTTAGGAATGTAAACTGTACTGTACTGTACACACACCCCCTCCCTCCTGTCTGCCTGTGCCCTGCCTTCGCCTCTTGTACCCACAGCTTTTTAAAACCAACGTGATCTCCATCTCTTTAGTGCCTGTTATTGTACTGCTGCTGCTGTTGTTCTCTGCACGCCACGGGACTGCAGCAAAGCAGCAGCAGAGCCTTGTGTTGGGGCGGGCTGGGAAGTGTGTCAGCAGTCCATGTGAGCGCTCGGTCAGGTGGCTGGCTGTTTGGAGGCAGCGGCCTGTCCGCGGGCCAACGGCCATGAGCAAAGACTCTCCACTCCTCTCTCACAATGTTGGAAGCAAGTGAGGCGAACAGCCTCAGCCACCATTGGTTGAGGAAGTAGGCTAGGCTACTCAGATTTTTTTTCTTTTTTACTTAAAGTAAAAATACTACAATATAAAAAAATATACTCTTATAGTTATTAGGCTACTGTTACTGTTTACTAAGTAAAAGGCCTGTATTCAAAATTGACTTGAGTAAAAGTACAAAAGTATTGGCATCAAAACATACCTACATTAACAAAGTAAAAGTACTCATTATAAATGTCTCATTTCAGCTTGTTTTCTCTCCGAAATGTGTCAGTTTATTTACAAAAAAAAAAAAAAGAGTAGTATGGAGTAGAATGAAAGTAGAATGAAGGGTAACTCAAAATATGTACTTAGAATACATCCAGGCCTACTTGAGTATATCTACTGGGTTAAATAGGTTCCAGCCAGTACAGGCAGCATATAGTGCAGCCAGGCAGAGGCAGCTGGCTCTGCTACACGTGAGGGGCCGTTGCTCCTCCCGCGCAGAGAACACCATCTGCATAAAAGAGGGATGGGTCGTGTGCGCCTCGTGTTTGGAGCGACGTAATGAGACATTTCCGAGTTTACATCCAGAAAGGGAACAGCCTTGTTCCACATGCAACAAAATGAATGGGTGGGTGGGACGGAAATAGAGTTTTTTTATTTTAGAATTATAATAGTGATTTGTATTAATAATAATAATAGTAATCATAGTAATAAGTGTAATAATAACTATCGTGATTATTGATCAGTTTGGAGTCCAGTTCTACTGCAATGAATTTAACTTCTGTTTAACAAAATAAAACACTAACACAGACCACATCCAGTTAGAGAAAGTTGCATTTAGGCATTTTTATTATCCTTATTACTCATATTATTATTTTACAAACTATATTGGCTTAACCGGTCTGGTTTGAGTAGTCAAAGAAACTATTTCGCCCTGTTAACATGATGACATGTGAGTGAGTCTTGTGTTGTGTGTGTGTGCATGTGTGTGCTTGCTCGTACACGTGTAGCCTATTTGTGTTTGTGTAGATAGATGGATCCACACTGTGAAAACTCAGCCAAGTAATCTCATCAAGTCAAGTAGAGCATTGCTCAACACTTCAGATTGTGACCTACATTCCTGCTGGTGAATTTCAACATAGACCTAGATATCCAATACTGAACTCTCTCTCTCTCTCTCTCTGTCTCTGTCTTCCCAGGTGGTGTTATTCTGTATGCGGGTTCATCTGGCAGTGCCAGCCCCAGCCCTGGCAGCCCGTCCAGCGGGTACCAGACCCAGTCGCCCTCCTCTGCCCACTCTCAGCCCTCCTCCCCGGAGGCTGGCCCCTTCCAGGACATTGGATCGATGAAGCAGAGAGCCAGAACCCCACCCTCCCCGAAAAGGGTCTTCCAGTTTCCCGAAGTAAACAACGCCCCCGTGGCCCAAATCACTGCGGCCACCTACAGCCACCCCATCGTGGCCAAAAGACCCTGTGGTTTCACCGGCACATTCACCAGTAAGTACACCCTTCACTATTCTATATATTTTAAAGTTAAAGTTATTCTTGATATAATCTTGGACTGGTATATTATAGATGTCACCAAAAAGGCTTCTAAAAATGAAACTTACACAGTATAACTTTACATGTTTTGCTTATCTACTATTTTCCTGTACTATCTATTCCTTCTAGTGTAACTCTTCATCTAAATTGTATCTTCCTGCCCTTTGCAGAAACAGGAGGCATGGTGCTACTGTGTAAGGTATGCGGCGACATCGCGTCTGGCTTCCACTACGGCGTGCACGCCTGCGAGGGCTGCAAGGTGAGAGACCTTTTCATTGACGATAATTATTATATGAACAATTCTATCATTAGATTCTTGTATTGCCTGATACAACACACATGCAATTGCACCCAGTTTAAATGCTCTTTTTCTAATTTCCACAGGGTTTCTTCAGGCGCAGCATTCAGCAGAACATACACTACAAGATGTGCGTGAAGAACGAGAATTGCTTGATCATGCGCATGAACCGAAACCGTTGTCAGCACTGCCGCTTCAAGAAGTGCCTCTCCGTGGGCATGTCCCGAGATGGTGAGCCCATGGCCCTATTTTCCCATCTCATCGCATGATAGAGTCACATGCCCGAAAACAGCCTATCTACAAGCTCACGACGTGTCCTAATGCGACGTGGTCGTGAACTTGTAGATCTGCTATTTATGGCACGCGGCTCCTTAAGCATGCCACGACACACAACCCACCTATATCAGCTGAACACTGGAATCAAATTGTATGCAGAGCGAGTCATGGTATTCAGCCGTGTGACCTCTGGGTTATTCTCAGCCATTTGGAGGGTCAGTTCTGGTCAAGCATGGTCATAATCTAACTAGTGTAGATGAGATTTAGTGTTTTGTCATAGCTACGGTTCTGACATCTTTGTGGCAAATGTCATATGGCAAACAGCAGTTCTTATGGTAGCTCTCTTCTCTTCTCTTCTCTTCTCTTCTCTTCTCTTCTCTTCTCTTCTCTTCTCTTCTCTTCTCTTCTCTTCTCTTCTCTTCTCCTCTCCTCTCCTCTCCTCTCCTCTCCTCTCCTACCTCTTGCCTTCCTCTCTCCTTGCCCCGCCGTCTGATTTATGACAAGCGGAGCCCGGGAGTCCCAGTAGTCATCAGTCATGGAGAAAACTGTGACAAATACAGTGTATTTTGGGAAATTGGGACACGAGGCTGTTGACGACCCTACGTGTCCAGCCTAATGTGCTTTCATGCCTATTATTTCTTCTTTACAGCGCTGACTTTTACAGGGAGCTATTTGCCGAGCAGCGTTCTTCTATAATGTAATTCTGTCATGGTTAATCATAAGAACCTAGTTGATAATAAAATTAGAAAAAGTCAATGCCGCCCATCTGCTTGCTGCACTACTTTATGTCCCTGCTGGACTTTAGTCTCCTGGGATCTGACTAAACTAGGTGATAATAAATCATCTGCGTTTCTGGAGCAAACATTTTTAGATGACCCAAAAACGCAGGAGGGGAAAAATCACCTGCTAATTCATCACATTTTTTATTGGGAGTATATGGGTACATAGCTTTATTTACCAAGTTAAATGCATCATACTTATTTAATGTATTCATAATCTTTGTTTAACCACTTAAGCCATATATTCTTCATTGTACAATTATTGTCCCACAGAACAAAAATAGCTCACAACACGTTGCACCGCAATGCAACGCCAATTTTCGCCTATAATGACATGCTCAGAATAGGGACGGCAAGCGTTAGCGAACAGGATTATGTTATCCTACACCCCTAACCACAGTTTCATCGATCGATTCATTTACCGGTTAAGTGTTTTCCTACAGCCGTCATTTTGTTACCCGTTCATGTAAATTTCATGTGTGAACTGATAGCCCTCTTCAGCTCTCATTTCAGCCACCTTCCCTTTAATTCACATCCACCTCCCTTTTGGCTCTTGTCCGGTCACCTCATCTACCTTCTGACTTTTCTTCCCTTTTTGACCTTTCCACTCTTCTCTCTCTCACTGTCACTCGACGTGGTGATGTCGTGTTTCACTGCGGCTGTCGGCTGACCCACTAACCTACTTCCACAGATAGGGAGGGAAAGAGCTCTACCAAAAAGATACAAGAGAGAGATTGTAGAAGTAACAGTAGCAGCAGAATGATATAAATAGGACCTCCACACAAGGTGCAATCAGAAACGGTGAAAAGGCTGAAAGGGAAGATTGGAGAAGATTGGAGTCAATCGAGGAGAGGTCTGGGGAGGCGGGGGCTCTGTTCACCACATGCATGTGGTGATGATGGAGACATAATATCCAGAGAGAGAGAGAGAGAGAGAGAGTAGAGAGAGATTTGGGGATTTGTAATCCACACACTGACAGTTGGAGACATGTCACATGTTGACATTTGCAGTATGACTGACTGCCTCCCAGGCCGGCTGTTCAACTGTGACATGATTTGAATGTTCGAATCAGATCCAAACAGCTTCTGTGTTGATGTGTTCATGAAATAGGCCTCTGATATAAATGATTGTCCTCTTTGACATCGATGCTCGACACAGTCACAAGCGTTGCTAACGGAGCGTTGCATTCTCTCCCCTTGTTCTTTCCCCTCATGCAGCTGTGCGTTTCGGACGCATCCCCAAGCGGGAAAAGCAGCGCCTGCTGGACGAGATGCAGAGCTACATGAACAGCCTCAACGAGTCGTCGCCCATGGACATGGAGGCATCCCCTCCTCCCCCCGAGGCACCATGCAGCCCAGAGGCCCCGTTGAACGACGGCACCGCCACCTACGGCTTTGTGGATGACTGCGACCAGAAGCCTCCCAAGATGGCCAACATCAACAACAACGGCCTTTCTTCTTCCACTTTCGGAGTGCAGCAGGCGGCGCCTCAGACTCAGAACCACTGTAGTCCCCCTCAAGGGTGCCCGGCGAATACCACGACGTCTGGCTACAACAACGCCCCCCAACAGCAGCACTGCCCCGTCTCCTCCAACAACAGCAACAACAACGTTGACAACGCCAGGTACACCTACGTGCCATCCTCCTCCGCCAGTCCCATCCAGCAGTGCCCCGTCACTGGCAGCCTGTCCTCCTCTCTGTCTTACTCCTCCGCCAACCACAACAGCTTTCCAGTCTCTGGTTACCAGAACCAGAATTCCTGTCCTTGGAAGTTGAGAGAAGGAGCCAAAGTGCTGGTGAGTCAACTATACTTTCACTTAATATTTTAACATAACTAATACTTAAGTAGTTATGTCAGGACACCGACAAGTATTCATCGTGCAAGTGATTCGAAATTAGGCTTAAGGCTTTGTGAATGTAAAAACCAGATGGTCCTAACCTTGCTCTTCCTCCTGTCTTGTCTCACAGGCGTGTCCTCTCAACGCGTGTCCCGTGGCGCCGGCCAGCCGCTCCAGTCAGGAGGTGTGGGAGTCCTTCTCTCAGTGCTTCACCCCGGCCGTCAAGGAAGTGGTGGAGTTCGCCAAGAGCATCCCCGGGTTCCAGAATCTCAGCCAGCATGACCAGGTCATGCTGCTCAAATCGGGCACCTTCCAGGTAGCTACAGACCCGGAGCACATATAATAGTGACCTGTAGACGGGTCTAGTGGGTTGGAATGCTGAAACATTGGACCACATCTGATGTACTATCTATCTGCTCCTTCCTTAGGTCCTCATGGTGAGGTTCTGCTCGTTGTTCGATGCCAAGGAGAGGAGCGTGACCTTCCTCAACGGGCAGACGTACTCGCTAGCATCGCTGAGGGCTCTCGGCATGGGCTGCCTCCTGGACAACATGTTTGACTTCAGCGAGAAGCTCGGCTTTCTGGGTCTGGAGCCTGATGAGATGGCGCTGTTCATGGCTGTCGTGCTGGTTTCTGCCGGTAAGAAACACATGCACGCACAACACAATGAGCAATTTGGGCATTTAGCAGACGCTCTTAATCCAGAGCGATTTACAGTAGTAAGCAAGGTATAAACACATACATAGAGACAGTGTAGTGCCCCAGTAATCTAGGATCATAGGTAAACCAAGAACCTAGTATCAGTCTAAACAGTATAATTTCCAAAAATTAATGATCCATACTTTGAAACTATACAAGCTATAGGATGCCAGGTCAACAAATGAACCTGGCATCTGTCTAAACACCATGCTATCACACAGTTCCCTTCTTCCTGAGCCTCATCTAACGTTCCGTTGCCTCGTCTTTTCCAGATCGTTCAGGCATCGTGGAGGTGGAGGCCGTGGAGCAGCTGCAGGAGAACCTAATAAAAGCCCTGCGCTCTCTCATCACCCGCCGTCGCCCCGACGACAGCACCCTCTTCCCCAAGCTGCTGCTGCGTCTCCCCGACCTGCGCACGCTCAACAACCAACATTCTGACAAGCTGCTGGCGTTCCGCATTGACCCTTGAAAGCCTTGCTTTGGGGACAGGAGGGGGGGTGGGCAGCCCAGCCTGGACACACCACAGCGGACATCATCTGCCTCACAGGCCCCCATCTCCCTGTTCAGGTCACTCAAAGCCTCGTTGGTCTCTGTGTGACAAGACACTGTTCAGGGAGCCGCCGGACCAAGTGTGATGATGGCTGTGATCGAAGGGACTATACGAGAAGCCGCCAGAGGGTCGTACCTCGTACGGGGCACGCACGCAAGGTCGTACAGCACGCGCAACGTGCTCCCGGACTAAAACGGACAAACTGATGGAAAGTTCTCGCAAAAACACTCACTGCTTCCAGTATTTCTGAAACTGCTCTGTTAGAGAAGTCATGTAAGGTTCTTCTTCTCTGTGTTCTCCTCCGTGTTCTTCTGAGGTGACATCAAAAACCACATTGACTGCCCGCTGATCACCAGTGACACTGACCATCCTGAAAAAAGAAAGAGAGCCTGTTGTTCTTCCTCTCTCATTCCTCACTCTACTTTGTTCTTCAGCACAGTCACATGTCACTCGGCTGAGCAGGACAGGGGGGTTCACGTTCTCCGGGGCACAGAAAAGGGAATAATATAAATGATACTAATTCACACCACAATGACATTCTCGCTCTACAGTTACACACCTATGTTCATGCTATAAGAATACAAAACACATTTCAGGCGTCAAGAAAGACCTTGCGGATTTGTTTATTATTCTGTATATAAAGGTAGAAATGTCTAAAACCATTGAGAACAATGGTTCATGTACTATATGCACTGTTGAAATTATTGAAGCTATGTTTTCCAAACAAGTTATGTTTGGGAAATCTTTATGAAAACTCCCCCCATTTGGGATTATTGAGAAATGTATACACTTTTTTTTACGAACGGAAAGTATGATGCTTGTTATTTGTATGCAGTAATCAGGGAGAAATTATTGGTCATTTTAGACCATGGGTTCTATCATGGGCTATATGATAAAGGTGTTCAGTTGTACATAATATGTGTATATTATCTATGTTTTGTTTGGTTATTATGCCATTATTTTTTTGCAGATTCTTGGATATCTATATGAAGCTGGCTTTTGGATTACTGAATGTATGGGTTGTCAACATAATTGACGATGCATAGTAGAATGCTATAATTATTGCAACAACGATAAAAAAGCAGCTGCAGCATTTGAACCAGTGCTCCCAAGTATAAACTTTTTATTTGAAAAGTATGTTATATAAACAACAAATGTACTGTTAATTAATTGCATCACCTTGTGTATATTTTGTAAATGTTCTATTGTATACCATAGAGTACCATTATTAAATCCAGATTATATTGCAACTTTTCTTTGTGCACAAACGTGTCTCTTTTCCTTTATATGACCCATTAAGTCCTGAGGCCGATTCTACAAATGCCTTCTAAATCAGTAGTTCTCACACTTTCAAGATCAAAGATAGCTGGTATATCTGCTATTTTTGAATAGTTTTAAATGGTTAAATGGACTACTGGCAGCATTGCCAAGTCATTCTGTAGAGCCCGTAACCTAGCAACAGCAGCCACCAGCCAATCACACTCGAGGGCTTGAGAACCATCTAGAAGTCTTATCGGTAATAAAAGAAAAATGCAATGTAAGAGTAAATGTCATTTTAAATACACATTTTGAAACAAGCGACACTCGTGGCCACACACCCACAAGTGAAATGTCAGTGCAGAGACTAGGTGGCCACTGAAATATGATGAACACAGGATGAATTTGTTTAGTGATATCTAGAGAGTTTAGTACATTTTAGAATTTTGGGAATTAAGCATTAATTCAGTATTATTCAGCTTAATCCATAATTAATTATTATTATTAATAATAATAGTTGTTGTGTTTTTATTATTACCCTTATGATACATTAATTAATAATACAAATACAATCTGGAGGCTATAGCTATTTAATATAGTGAACTGTTTTGTTGATAAATGTTTAAAAAAAAATCACAATTGCTTTTGCATTTTAATATAGCCATCAAGGGAGAACAAAGTCCAGATTGGTATCAAATATTTGACCTTGGCTATAGGAGGACCGTGGCTGACTTTAGCCTACTTACTGAATTACACAACATCACAGTCACTTTCCAATGTGACTTGCATACCTCAAGAGTCAAACTTTAATCTTATAGTAAGGTTGTATGCGTGTAGCAGATACAAAGGCCCAACATCACTTCTAAATGCTGTGAAAGACTATTGCACAATGTGATGGTTACACAATCATAACACATTATTGATACATCCGCATATTTTGGCATGATATTTATATTACACACACACGCACACGCACCCACACCCACAAACACACACACGCACACGCACGCACGCACACACGCACTCACGCTCACACACACACACACACACACACACACACACACACACACACACACACACACACACACACACACACACACACACACACACACACACACACACACACACACACACACACACACACACACCATCTGCTGGCCATGACAGTAATTGCATTTTGGGGGGAAACTTTGAAAGGTACCAGTATAGGCTATGTATTTGACTCACTGAACTATGTTACTGGGGGTTAAAAGACATGGTTAAATTTAAGGAGCAGTTTTCTATCAATTAGATACCCCATGAAGTCTGGAATTCATGTAGATCTTCTTTTTAATTCCTGATACACCAATAATTTGATGACTGGGTCATGAGGTCATCGGTCAGTCTCCTCCATCATCAAATTATTGGCTTAAGAATGAAAAAAAGAAAAGGAGAAAGAAACATTCTAGGCTTCATAGGCTGTGTAGGCCTCAAACTGATGAGTCATTGTTTGTGGTGAACTTTAGCTTTACAAATCCTGCACCATCCATTCAACAGCCATAATGTTGATGATAATGGATGACGAAGCAGTGATGTATCATTGCAGTAGGATGATAGCGTAGGATGGGCGTTGGCTACCACTCTGCATGCCCCATCCTCCTCCCACTCATTAGTGGGCTGATTGCTGACACTATTTAAGCAGCACACTCTATATGCCTGTGAGATGTCTCCCAGAAGCTGGCCTGTTATTTGGGGCAAATCCGATACTTCCGTGATCACGAGAGCAAAGGTCCGTTTCTCAATGGATTTGTCATCTAGGAGGGTTATCAAACAAATTTGGCCGTGGTGTATTTTTTAAAATGGCGGGGTAAATGTTTGACAGCTAGGGTAATTTTCAGTCTCATTCACTTACAATACACTACACAATAAAGGAAAAAATGACTCCCAAAGAATCTGCTTTAAGTGGGATGTGAGGGGTCAAACTAGGGGTTTTTAATTATTCTAGCTGTCAAACATTTTCCCCACCATTTTGAAAAATACACCCCAGCCAAATTCTTTTAATAATAATTCAGCTTCAGCCTATTCCTTTTGATCACTTGTAACAATGACTAAGTGGATGTATGACTTGTAAAAATGTGAGTGATCAAATAAACTAAACTAAACTAACCCTCCTAGATGACAAATCCATTGAGAAACTGACCTTCGCTCTCGTGGTCACGGGAGTGCCATAAATGACCCAGTTATAGGCTGCAGCGAAATATTGTGCAGGTATGTGCTTTCTAACTGTTAAACAATCGCACACATATTGTGTGGTCTTGAACTTGACTAGTATGGGTAGATGTACTGTCAGTTTGCTTTCTTTTGATTTCCTCTTGTAGTAGGCTAACATGGCTTATCATTTCAGGGCCAGTGACACTTATGCTGCTTTGCCAGATGTACAAATTCCCCATTGAGAACGTCAAATCCTGCACACCTCCCATCTTCAACTCTTGGCTGGTGTTTTAACTGTTTGCATGGGTTTGCTATGTTAGAGACGGCCTGACACATAGGCCTCTAACAAACACCATCCTGTGAACTGAATGGCCTCTAACCAACACCATCTAGTGAACTGAATGTATCTTGAATACATAGATCTGCATATTACTAATTGCTATTTCTATCTACAGGCCTGGTACTGGGGCTTAGTTCTGGCATTTCGGGGTTGGCACTTCGCTGGAATTTCGGCTGGCATTTCGCCTATATTGACTCTCATTCCTGCATACGCCACTGATTCCCAGGTTCCGTTAATTGTGGCACGTTTAACATGCCAAATTTAGCTGCACTTCCATTCCAGGCTGCCATATCCAGCCCAAGAAACCCGGGGAAACAACGGACAGAACCCTGCGGGCGTGCGCATGAGCACTCCCTTTGCTTTTTAAATAAACTTTATTGAACATTTTGCAGGTTTTACAATCATTTCAAGCAATCAAACAGGCATATGAATACATTCATTTTAAGCAGTAAAAAAGGCATTTGAAAACAATCATACAGTAATTACACAATTATACTACTACATGTAAGGGCATTACTTCTCTTTTTTTTTCCACTCCTTTTTTTACATTGAAGCCAAAAGGCCTATAAATACAAGAAAAATAAATTAGAAAAAATATATTTTAACTACTTTTTAAAGTGCCAAAAGGTGCCATGGCTTGAGTATTTTTTTGTTTTGAGTCCAGTGTTCTTTGTCTTTTCAGTTCAGTTCTTATCTGCTTGAACACAACTTCCCCAGATATGGATTCCTGGTGAATCACCATGGCACATCTAGTGTTCCACAACTTGTTTACCACAGTGCAAATCACAGACCAATAGAAGTCATGATCCATGGCAGACATTTTTTCCTCAAACACACCATACATAACAGCGTTATAAGTCACCTTGATTTTGAAAACCGATGTGTGCCATCTTCCCCCAGACATATCTTGACCTCTGGCAGTCAACAAGCAGGTGTTCTATTGACTCATCGTCATTACAATTTCCCATTGGACATTTCACCGTTGTCACAAAGCAGCTCCATTTTACAACCGCTCTAACAGCTAGCCTCCTAACAGAGACAAGCCACATTACATCCCTCTTTTTCAGTTTTTGCTCCATATATTTTTCAAGCACACCTGTTTCTGCACATCATCAAGACCTTATAGGGGAAGATGCCACCATACAGATCATCACAAATAATATAATAAATATATTTACTTGACATTTCGACCCAGTCAATGTTCAGGTGTTCAGAGTTGGATAATAAATCCCCATACATTAATTTATAATAAGGTACTGAGCTCCTTGCCCTACCCTTCTTTTTGGACCAGCTTAAAACCTCTCCAATCCACAGAGCTTCCCTTTTAAAACCAGATGCAACATTTTTACAAAAATACATTTTTAGTTTGAGCCCAAAGTCCACAGCCCCCAGCCCTCCATACCTTTTACTTTTATAGAGCAGGTCTCTTTTTGTCACCTCTCTAGTAGTTCCCCAAATAAAGTTAATCAAAGTTTTATTAATTTTTTTCAGAGTCTGGTCCTTGGGAGGACATTTTTTTGCTAAGAAAAGCACCTTAGAAATAATAAACGACTTGATAATAATAATCTTAGTTCTGTAACAACAGGATTTGTTTTCCCATTTGTTTAATTCCTCCTTAATTTCTTTATCCTTTTCGTCACAATTTTTCCTATAGGAATCACTGGCACTGAACTTAATACCTAGGATTGTCATAGAGTGTGTATCTTTTATGTTAATATTCGGCCGTGCCTCGCTCCTCCCAAACCAGACTGTTATCTAAATTATGAATAAAGTTAAATAAGTATGGAATATGGATAAATCCATAACCAAAATAAGACAGAGACGAGCCAAAGGACGTATATCTTAGATTGCTGTATTTGAAGAGAGTCAGACAAGGAAGACAGACAGTGAGCATACCATAGTGGTAGCTTTCTAAATCTCTCTCTTCCCAGATGGAAGTTAACATTCAGTAAAGAGTACAGTTTATGACAGTAAGAATCGTGGGACTCATTCATTCGTTCCCAGATCATAACAAGGAAGACAGTGACACGTAGTGTTGGTAACTTTCCACTAGTGACATACAGTATAAACCAAAACATTATTTCATAGTCAGGGCAACCAAAGTTACTATGACCTGTAATCTATTAGCCTGAGCTTACAGTATCCGACCAAAATGTGGTCTCCTATACTGTAAGTTCAGTTCATAATATATCCTTATTATGGTCATATGAGCCTCATACACAAATCATAGAATTATGTATCATAATTCATATCTAACACAGACACCCTCCGTTTTATCCAGGTTTAACTTTGATCCAGAGACCTCTTCATAATGTGATAGATGCTTGTTAATTATATCTAACTCTTTCTTATTTTTAACAATGACAATTACGTCGTCGGCATAGGCCAGGACGACCAAGCGCTCACCCCCACTAGTTTTAATACCTGTTAGTCTTTTATCGTTTTTTTATCTTTTTTAATAAAGGGCTAATTGCCACTCCCTTTGCTGAACTGACGCCACTGGATGTATGATCTAATGAACTGACATGATTTTTATATAAAAACGACCACATTTTGTACTTTTGAAAAACCAGTTTCTGCCTCCTCCCTGTACAACATGTATACAGGACTTCAGGTGGTTCCTTTCAATATAGCCTATTTCTAAAAACTATTTCCTAGGGCTTAATACCCTATAGGTGGCGTAGTTGGCTACTTTTAATTTATACCGCCATGTTACAATAGGAAGCTCTCAGGAATCTTGGGGTTCTCCTCTGAACTCAGCAATGCTGTCAAGTATTGTGCCACAATGCCATCTAGTGGTCACCAATGATAATGACATTTCCAGACATTGTAATAAATTAATAAATAGGCATAACATTTGCAGACATCTTGTCTCTGAATTGTCTCAAACTGGAACATATGACTCATCAGGAGTCAAAAAATAAAAAATAAACTGTCCATTAGGCCTACATGACGTTACAAACTGGCATTTTAACCAATTTTAAACCAGGGGTCTTTTTCAGGCCAATGACCCCTAGGCTTAGAGAGAGAAGCATATGTCTTTAAACCTACCAAATGTGGTATATACTATTCTTACAAGGGGGCTCTATCTTATTGTTTTAACATTGTAAAGTATCGATGCATTGAGCAGGGCTGTTGAAAATCACACCTGTCTTACAGTTTCCACATGCTCTTATCTTATTTAACAACAGCAACAACAACCTTCAACAGAGGTTTTACATGTTTATTGGAATTTAGCATATCAACATCCAGCTATAGGTCAAGTGAAGTTTTCAGGACGTGGCTGGGTTGGTGGACGTAGAAAGAGGTGGTTGATCTCTTTAGTTGGCAGCCATGATCTGGTCCACCCAGCTGCGGAGCTCGGAGACGCGGGCGTAGACGGCAGGGGTGTAGGTGGAGCAGGTACCGCTTCCAAAGGAGACAATGCCAACCAGGGTCCACACATTGTCCTTCTCACACACCAGGGGGCCACCAGAGTCACCCTGAGACGGTCACAGCAGAACGTTACAATTGAAAGCACAAGTAAACAGACTATTAAAGAATCAATCAATCAATCAATCAATCAGAGGTTATCGCCATGCTGGCTTGTGGGCCTGGTATAGTGCGTAAAATGCATGCTAATTAGTAAGGCCAGACAGGGCCTCGGCCCGGCCCAGTTAGGGCCCAGTTTCGGGCCCGTTGAGAACGCTGAGCTGGTCAAGTCATCACTATGATGTCAGAACAGGTCTATCCTTCTGCTGAGCTGGTCAAGTCATCATTTTGAGGTCAGAACAGGTCAGTGCAAATTAATTCTGTCTTGGCCATTCATTTGCAACATCATTGTGATGTCAGAAGAGCATGAGGTGTGACAGACAAACAGACGGACAGATGGACGGACATGTTTTCATATTAAATGGCGACCTACGGTCGCAACAAAGTGAAATATGGGGAGCAGATCTCACCATGCAGGAGCTCGCACCATCACCTCCAGCACAGATCATGGAATCAGTGATGTAGCTTCCCCAGTGCTTCTTGCACTGCTCATTGGACAGGAGGGGCAAGGCAGCCTGCTGCAGCAGTTTGGGGGTATCGTTGGCTGGAGAGAGAGAGAGGGAGAGAGAGAGAGAGAGAGCGCGATTACTACCTGTTTCTGTGAGAATTTACTCTAGAATTATTTGTGGGACACTTCCGGAGAACAGCAGACATACAAGCTCACGTCGCGTCGCAGATTTAACCGTTGTGAGCTTGTAGATCACTCTTGGCTGCGGTGCTGGATGGACCTTTTGCACAAAGTAGTGCAATGCAAGATAGAGGGCGCCAGTCAGATCCCTTTGAGTCACACCCTACCACTACTTCCTGTTCATCCACAGAGCATTGATTCTAGTTGTTTTCTCCGTTAGATTAAGAGCTTTCTTTTCACTTTTTTCAACTTTTATTACTTGTCAAAATACATTTTATTTGTCTGCCTCATCTTTGTACCATCCCAAGTAATAAAAGTTGACAAAAGTGAAAAGAAATCAAATGGAGAAAACAACTAGAATCAATGCTCTGTGGATGAACAGGAAGTAGTGGTAGGGTGTGACTCAAAGGGATCTATTAACTTGCAATGCACTACTTTGTGCAAAAAGAGAATGCAGGATAGGATGTTGGAAAGTTGTGGATAAAACAAACATCAAGAAAGTAAGTTTAACAATTGCATAGCTGCAAACCCCACCCCAGCTGTACCAGGAAGTGGGAAGTGGGATCAATTCCATTTTCGGGTTTCTGATCCGGTCGGAGCGGAAATAACTTTACATCATCACGTGACCTGAACCACCGGCGCCGTGCACCTCCAAAATCATTCCACCAGATAAAAAAATTGTTTAAATTGTTATAATCGTTTAGTTTCTTTTGGTATAATAATCGTTTGGTATATGTCCATCTTTTATTCTAACTCGTAGCGATTTGCATTATGTTGCGAACAAAACGCCAACCGGAACCAACCACCAGAACCACCGGTTTCTTTCTAAACCGGATCACACGGCTCAGTTTGATCGAATACCAGGCTTTCCTCCGCGGAATACCAGGAAAGTCTGGTGATGCGAGGTTACTATGACAGCAGTGTCCAGTGACATTACAGCGAGAGCTGAGAGGGTCTCACCAGTGGCACGGGTCAGACCCCAGCCAGAGGTCACGCAGGTCATGCCAGCTGCAAAAACATCGCTGGAATCGGCCAGGCAGACAGGGGACACGTGGGGGCCCAAGCGAGCAGGTTTGGCCAGTTTGATCAGAAGGATGTCGTTGTTGATGGTTTGTTGGTTCCAGCGGGGGTGTCTGAAAAACTGCAGACAAACAGATGGGTGGAAGAAGATGGAGATGACAATATGATCATACAGGATTCACTTGAAATACTGTGTTGTTGCTTCTGGGCCAACCAGGGGGAGCAGCCTCTTTACAGTAGCTCACCCGCTTACCACTATTGACATTACAGTAACATGGGTCTATTGAAGCACCCCGGACTTCACCTATTTTCAACCAAATTTTTATTTTTCCCATATTTGTTTTGAGCAGTTCTAACCGCTCCTACATCTGGCTTTGTGTGTACTGTATGTCCATCCGTCCGTATGCCCGTCCCGCAGAGCTTGGCATTGGCTTCACTTTTTCCCCATTTCCCTATTTTCATATAATTGGTTCTCACTACTGATTCTAAAATGGCACCATTTCTTTCTTACTCTCTGTGTCTCAGATGTGCATCGGCTGTGGATAGTTCAGAAACCTGCATACCAGTGACATCATACTAGGTAGGTTTGGCAATTTCAAACACATTTTCAAACTTTATTTTGCCACGCTACTCCTCCCACGGTTTTGGTGGCACGCACTTGGGCCATATGTATTAGGGAATACATTTTCCCAATTGACTTGAATGGGGGAAATTCTAATGGTGAGACATAATTAATTTACAAGTGTGACTCACGTCACGGCAACCACACTTGCAATTTCCAATTGTATCTTTCTAATTTAATTTAATTTAAATTGTATTTATTTAATTTATTAATGTACAAACAATGGCTTCTCTAATTCGTCATGCTAACTTTCCAGGAAGAGAAAGGCTGCAGTTTCTCTTAGCTTGTGAGGCTTCTGTCCATAGCCCTACAATGATACACAGAGTGAGTAGACAGAAATTTATAATGAGCTTAATATCAATTAAGATACTTCGATACCAAGATCTATTATTAAAGGAGCTATAGTCAACTTTTTCTTGAAAAACGGATGCTAAAATAAAAATAATGTTTCGAAAATATTTTATAAAAAAATAAGCTTTATATATGTGTTTCAATTCAAAAATAACCACAAAAAGCGTAAAATAATGATAAAATAATCATTTGGGCCATTGTAGGACCGACACTTTGTTTACATTCTAGTCTATTCTTTGATAGTGTTAGGTCATTTTTGAATTGAAACACATTTATGAAGCTTATTTCTTTATAAAATATTTTCGAAACATTCTTTTTATTTTAGCATCCGTTTTTCAACAAAAAGTTGACTATAGCTCCTTTAACATAAAGCAACATTGGTAGGAGAGCTTGAGTCAGGTTGTGTATAAGTGGGACCATATGCATGTGAGTGGGTGATTAGTTATATTTTTGTGAGTTGCTAATTGGTTAGCTTATTGACTGGCCGATGGGCTAAATTAGCTTCGTTTAGTTTATTTGGTAGTTTGTTTATTTGGTACCTTGGCAGGCTTCAGTTTCTGGATGTCCTCGGTGTTGTCGAAATAGTCCTTGTTGTGCTCTCCAACAACCACAACTTGGCCATAGGTCCTGAAATGAACAGACATTTAATTTATTTCTGTGTTAATTATGTCTTACATGATGTAGGCTAATCTATTTACACAAACTGTGTACCTGTAATTGCTGGACAACACACACAAGCCACAACATGATAACAATACTATAAAGACATAAGAACAAAAGAAGACAAATCATAGAATTTAGTAGTATTATAATTATGTCTAACTTCCTAGATCACCTGAGCCTCCTACACTGTCACATACAGTATATAGAGCAGTGGTTCCCAAACTGTTCAGGTCTAGACCCAAAAGAGAAATTAGACGTTTGCCCAGGACCCAAACTAGTGAAAATAGCAGATCTACAAGCTCAGAATAGATCAGCTATTTGCACTACAGTATTTTCTGGACTATAAGGCGCACCTGACTATAAGGCGCACTGTCAATGAATGGTCTATTTTCAAACTGTTTTCATATATAAGGCGCACCTGACTATAAGGCGCACATAATAGACGCTACCGTTGCGTTATGCATCCAACAGATGGAGCCGTGCTAAAGGGAATGCCTGCTCCACCTACACCCCCCGCCGTCTCAATGTCAATGAATAATCCATGTATAAGGCGCACTGGACTATAAGGCGCACTGTAGTTTTTTGAGAAAATTAAAGGCTTTTAAGTGCGCCTTATAGTCCGGAAAATACGGTACTTCTTAAACATTTGTTGTTTAATTTATGGAATTTGAAATGTTTTGAAATAATAATAATTCAAAACAAAATGTAGAAAACAAAAAATTAAGGGACCCATAAAAATGTGTTCGCGACCCACAAATGGATCCCAACCCAGTGTTCGGGAAACAGTGTAGTAGAGTTTTGCTGCACAGGAGAAACGCATGAGGGAGGACTGACCTGACAGAGCAGTGGGCAGCAGTGACAACCCAGTATTCATTGATCAGGGAACCTCCGCAGAAGTGGAAGCCGTCCAGCTCCATCTTAAGGTAACATGGAGATGGAGGGGAACATAACAAGGTACCATGCTCTTCACCAACCATGACCACATTTCCATTTATGTATATAGATCATGTGCAATCATTGTGCAAGTGTGGTGATAATATAGTGTTGATGTTGTGTGTATTTCATTGTGGCATTTCTGTTCTTGTGAGGAGGAGGTGTGTGTACTGATATTAAAACTTTGAAATTCTAAAGGGCTGAAGTCTGATCTTGTCAGAGGCAGGTACAGACAGTCACTCACCTGCAGGGACACCTGCCAGGGCCAGGAGTGTGGCACAGCCTCCTCACCGTTGACGATGCGGGCATAACCAGTCACCTGGGGGGGGATGGCGGGGGTACCGCAGCCTGGCAACCAGGAGAAAAACCATTGTCACACTGCTGACTATCAAATCTAAAGTAATCATCACCTTCATCACCTTGAATTAAAATTATACTGGACTGAATCCATACTTATTTATCTACAATGTAAGTACAGTAACATTTACATGTACATAAAAATAAAGTAAAAAACATTCTGGATGTTTGAGGAAAACCATTCACTTGAGGTGAAATATAACTCAAAGAGGTTCAATTAGTTAATATTGAAGAATTTCGACACTTCATAGAGAGATATAATTCTTCCTGTCCTCTTTTGAAACTGCACTTTAGGCCGAATCTTCCTAATTAATCTAAGTGTGTTTGCAGGAGCAAGTACACTACAGTACATCAAATCTCTGAGTTTGCATTAAAGGTTTAAACAAGTTATTTTGGCAAAACACTACCATTTGACATTTAACAGAACACATATTTGAGATGTCTGAACGAGGGCCGGGATTCCCTTACCATAAGCGGCGCTGACAAAGGCAAGGCAGGAGATGACCCAGAGGAAAGCCATTGTGACAATGTGACACTGAACTCTCTGAACTCCTGGGCAGTGAGTTCCATATTTATGCCCAAAAGCCTTTCCATATCAACCAATCAGTGACCAGGGTTTGTCCACTTCAGCTGCACTTTGAGATTGTTGGTGCAAAAACATTCCATCAGCCTGCACAGGTGATTATCAGGCTAAATAAATCAACCAGTTCTCAGGCCTGAAGTGCATTTGGCAAAGCACAACCATTTGACATTTCTTCACTCTAATAGAACACATATTTGAGACGGCTGAACGAGGCCCAGGATTCCCTTACCGTAAGCGGCGCTGACAAAAGCAAGGCAGGAGATAATCCAGAGGAAAGCCATTGTGACAATATGAGAACTCTCTGAACTCCAGAGCAGAGTTCCATATTCATGCGGCATAGCTCAGGGGTAGAGAAACCGTTATTAGAGCACGAAGGGTTCCCGAAGGGTTCCCAGTTCAAATCCGGGCTCCCCCTGAGTTAATGTCAAAGGGTCCTTGGGCAAGACTCTGAACCCCACATTGCTCCCGGTGAGCTGGTTGGTGCCTTGCATGGTTTCCTCCGCCACCGGTGTATGAATGTGTGCGTGAATGGGTGAATGTAATGCACAATCTCTGTAAAGCGCTTTGGATAAAAGCACTATATAAATGCACCATTTACCATGCCCAAAAGCCTTTCCATGTCAACCAATCTCTCTAGGTCGTCCTCAGACGAGCCTTCCATCGTCGCTTCCAGTCATCCCGGTTCTCCATACATCCCGCCAGCTCGCTGGTGCTTTGCCCTCCTGTGTCTTTCTTGAGTATATCCACATATGTTAGTGTGGGACGTCCTCGTGACCGGTGCCCATGTGTTGGTTCCCACAGCACCAGTTTGCTGGCTGGCAGCTTCCGGTGTCTTTGGCAGTGTCGTGCAAGTCTCATTCTACTGGCAGCTATTTTATCGCTCACCCTTAATATTCCAGCATACAGATTCTTGTTGGTAACATGCGTACCCTTGCTGATGTTGAGCACTACACGTAACATTCTGGTGTAGCACCCATCTAGAGACTTCTGCAGAGTTGGCTTCAGGGTCCAGCATTCACTGCCATATAGGAGAACAGACTCTACCGTCGCATAGAAGAATCGGTGACCAGAGTTTGTCCACTTCAGTTGAACTTGAGGTTGTTGGTGCAAAAACATTCCATCAAGCCTGCATCAGGTCACAGGTGATTATCAGGCTAAATAAATCAGCCAGTTCTCAGGCCTGAAGTGCACAGCTTGGATAAATATAGCAGGCACTGACCTTGACATGTTCATGTTCCCCCTGTTTTGAAACATTATGTGCATGAGTAGAGAATAAAAAAAGATGTCAAGAACAGAAAAGTGTAGAAATTCAAATAAATTAAAAAATAGTTTACCTACAGTATCTAAGCAACAGTACTTTTTCTTTTTCATACTTCCCTGTAACTTGCATCCTTAACTGCTGTGCTGCCTCTGGGTGGCTGAATTTCCCTCATGGGATAATAAAGGTATCTATCTATCTATCTACGTATCTATCTAAGCACTTGCCGTAGTACTTGCCCTAGCCTTGTTGACCTTGCAGGCTTATGCAAAGGCTAACATGTAATTGCATGTTATATAGACAGATGCCAGTTTATTGTTGACCTGGCATCCTATAGTGTGTATAGTTTCAATGTACAGATTATTGTATTTCTTTGTGGTTATTCTACAGTTAGACTGATTCATCTGGTTCTTGGTTCCTAGATTACTATTGTTATGCATTTCATGTATTACCATGTGCTGTCATTGCTTATTGTAGGTCTACTATGCCTAAATTGTACATTGTTCGTCAGGTTTCTGTATCTATGTACAGATTATTGTATTTCTTTGTGGTTATTCTACAGTTAGACTGATTCATCTGGTTCTTGGTTCCTAGATTACTATTTTTATGCATTTCATGTATTACCATGTGCTGTCATTGCTTATTGTAAGTCTACTATGCCTAAATTGTACATTGTTCATCAGGTTTCTGTATCTAAATGCCTAAACTGAGGCAGCCTATTCTAATAAGTATTATTTTTGGGGTCTTTGACATGAAAACCACAGAAGCCGGGCATTGAGCAAGGAAGGGCTCCATCTGCTGTTGAAAATCACACTCGTCTTGAAACCACTATGCCTTCTCTTTTAATTTACACATTCTCCACACGCACGTATCTAGACACAAAATGCAACCGTATGACATAAGGTTCTTGACATATATATAAGAATGACGCTACAACATCAACAGCGACTTTCAATAGATGTTTATTGAAATCCAACATATCAACATCAACATCCAGCTAGATCACGTTTTCAGGACGTGGCTGGGTTGGTGGACGTAGAAAGAGTTGGTTGATCTCTTTAGTTGGCAGCCAGGATCTGGTCCACCCAGCCACGGAGCTCGGTGACGCGGGCGTAGACGCCAGGGGTGGAGGTGGAGCAACGGCTGCTTCCCCAGGAGACAATGCCAACCAGGGTCCACATGTTGTCCTTCTCACACACCAGGGGGCCACCAGAGTCACCCTGAGACGGTCACAGCAAGAGAGGAACGTTACAATTGAAAGCACAAGTAACAGACTTTTAAAGAATAAATCAATCAGGGGTCATGCTGGTTTGTGGTGGACATTTTTGGCTAAATCTTTTTTTTGCTACGAACATACAATATTACAAGAAACACATACACATGAAAAGAGCTTGCCCTAAATGGCCATAACATGTCTGTAACTCTGAGAGTGTTCAAATGGAACCAAATACTTGTGATTTTATGTCTGCTGATTCAAGCTAATATTCAATGTATTGCTATTGTACTATTGTAACCCTATGGGGAGGTTTTGCTTAAAGTTCCCTGGTTTTGCATAGCACATCATCATAAACGCCAAGTTTAACTGTATTCCATTTGTTGCAATAAATAGTTAATCTACTTTGACATGAGTGTTCTTGACTTAATTGGGTATTATGGTCAAAATGTGTTTGATGAGTGGCACCTCCACACCAAGATGATTTTATTATGTACCAGTCTAGCTTGCTTGATATATATCTAGGTTATAAATAGCCTATAGAAATATAAACATACACACACATAACTATACAAATTGAAATATGTAGAGCAGTTCTCACCATGCAGGAGCTAGCACCATCAGCTCCAGCACAGATCATGACATCAGAGATGTTGCTTCCCCAGTGCCTCTTGCACTGCTCGTTGGACAGGAGGGGCAGGGCAGCCTGCTGCAGCTTGTTGGGGGTGCTGGAGGCTGTGGAGAGAGAAAGAGAGATAGATAGAGTTTACTAATGAAACAAACATCAAGAAAGTAAAGTAAAAAAATAAAATAAACCCATGTTTAACAACTGCATAACTGCAACCCCTCAGCTCTACTAGGAAAGTAGCCTGAGAAGTGGGATCAATACCATTTTCGGGTTTCTGATCCGGTCGGAGTGAAAATAACTTTAAATGGTAAATGGTGCATTTATATAGCGCTTGTATCCAAAGCGCTTTACATAGATTGTGCATTACATTCACCCATTCACGCACACATTCATACACCGGTGGCGGAGGAAACCATGCAAGGCACCAACCTTGCCCAAGGACCCTTCGACATTAACTCAGGGGGAGCCCGGATTCGAACTGGGAACCCTTCGGGAACCCTTCGTGCTCTAATAACGGTTTCTCTACCCCTGAGCTATGCCGCCCCACCCCACAAACTTTACTTCATCACGTGACCGGAACCACTGGAACCAATCATTTTGGAGCTGCACGGCACCCGTGCACCTCCAAAATGATTCCCCTATTTTAAGATTGGTTTAAATTGGTATAATAGTTTGGTTTCTTTTGGTGTACCAGTAATAATCGTTTTGTATGTAAATCGTTTATTCTAACTTGTACCGTGAATAGCGAGACAAAACGAATTGATTTGCATTATGTGGTAGACAAAAACAATGCGATGCCAACAGGAACCAACCACCGGAACCACCAGTTTCTTTTCTTTCTTTCTTTCTTTCTTTCTTTCTTTCTTTCTAAACCGGATCACACAGCTCGGTTTAGAACGAATACAGAGAGAGAGAGCTGAGAGGGTCTCACCAGTGGAGCGGGTCAGACCCCAACCAGAGGTCACGCAGGTCATGCCAGCGGCGAAGACATCGCCGGACTCAGCCAGGCAGACGGGGGACACGTTGGTGCTCATGCGAACAGGGGTGGACAGCTTGATCAGAGAGATGTCGTTGTTGATGGTGCGAGGGTTCCATGCGGGGTGGGTGAAGACCTGGGGACAAACAGATGGGTGGAGAGGGAGATGACAATATGATCATATAGGATTCACTTGATATACTACGTATTGCTGCTTCTGGGTTATTTTAATGGCAACCAGGGGGAACAGTCTCTTTACAGTAGCTCACCTGCTCAACACTATTGACATAATTAACATCAGTCTATTGAAGCAGCCTGTGAACAAAGTGTTCCAACAGATCATGAATAATAATTGTATTCAAAATTCATCATCTGTATTCATCATTAAATATAATTTTGTAAATTTTGTGTGGTGAACCGCTCACTTCACACTGGATGTGATTTCACATACTGCTCATTCTAAAATGGCACCATTTCTCTCTTTACTATCTGTGTCTCAGAGGTGGGCTGTGGACAGTTCAGAAACCTGCATACCAGTGACAATACAGTAAGAGAAAGACTGCAGTTTCTCTTAGCTTGGAAGCTCCATCAATGTCATTGGTAGGCAAGCTTCTGAACCGTCCATAGCCCAACAATGATACACAGAGTGAGTAGACAGAAATTGTGTCATCTTATAATGAGCTTTAGTGGAGGCCAATTAAGGTTCAAAATGGGTGAAGTGCTCCTTAATATCAATTAAGATAAATCTATTCAGTTAAATTTACATTGGTTGGAGGTTGTGTGAGTCAGGTTGTCTATAAGTGGGACCATATAATATGAACCATATGCATGTTGTGGGTGGGTGATTAGTTAAATATTTGAGTTGGGGCTAAATAGGCTAAATTAGCTTTAGATAGTTTGTTTGGTACCTTGGCAGGTGTAATCTTCTGGATGTCCTCGGTGTTGGCGTAAGAGCCCTTGTCGTGCTCTCCAACAATCACACGGTGGTAGGTCCTGAAATGAAACAGATATTTAATTTATCTCTGTGAAAATGACGTCTTACAAGATGTAATCTAGGATTTAAACACACCGTGTAGATATGCTGTGTAATTAATTATATGCCAGTATAGATCCATTTATGCCACTGCATAAATGGATCTATACTGGCATATAATTAATTACACAGCAGTGATCTTTTTGACATGGATATTTGACTGTACAACATTCAAAAGATCCTGCATTTGAATGCATGACAATCTAATCTAGTCATTTAGCTGAAGTGAGCCATTTACAAAATTAGAATTGCCTGCAAAATTAGAATTATGTCTATGTCTGATCTTCCTAGATCACCTGATTTACAAGCCTCCTACATTGTCAAATAGAAAATTATTGCTGCGCAGAAGAAATGCATGAGGGAGGACTCAGATACTGACCTGACATTGCAGTGGGCAGCAGTGACAACCCAGTTCTCATTGATCAGGGAACCTCCGCAGAAGTGGAAGCCGTTGGATTGCTGAACAGGGAGATGGAGTGGAGGGGATAAGATGTTAAGCTTAAACATACCTCAGTAAGGTACCATGCAAAGTCTCTTGCACCAACCATGACCACATTTCCATTTATGCGTCAATATAGATTACAGTATGTGCAATAAAGTGAAATTCTGAAGGGCTGAAATGTGATCTTGTCACACAGGCAGGTACAGTCACTCACCTGCAGGGACACCTGCCAGGGCCAGGAGTGTGGCACAGCCTCCTCACCGTTGACGATGCGGGCATAGCCGGACACCTGGGGAGGGATGGCGGGGGTACCGCAGCCTGGCAACCAGGAGAAAAAACATTGTCACTGCACTGCTGACTATCAAATCTAAAGTAATCATCACGTTCATCACCTTGAAGTAAAATGACATGAAATTTCTTCACTCAAGCAGAACACATACAGTATTTGAGACGGCTGAACGAGGCCCAGGATTCCCTTACCATAAGCGGCGCTGACAAAAGCAAGGCAGGAGATGACCCAGAGGAAAGCCATTGTGACAATGTGACACTGAACTCTGAACTCCGGAGCAGGGAGGTCCATATTTATGCCCCAAAGCCTTTCCATGTCAACCAATCAGTGACCAGGGTTTGTCCACCTCAGCTGAACTGTGAGGCAGTGGTGGAAAAAGTACTCACATTCTTTACTTAAGTAAAAGTATCAATACTGAAATGTAGAAGTACTCCGTTAGGGTGCCCTCTAACGGTCTGAGGGCACCCTTGACAAAAATACCTATTGTGGAATCCGCCAATGCATTTCAATGAGAAAGGAGCGTTTTTTGCAGAAATCCTCTACTGGCAAAAAACGCTCCATTCTCATTGAAACGCATTGGCGGATTCCACTCTAGGTATTTTGGTGTGACCCTTACAAGTAAAAGTCCGGAATTCAAAATGTACTTGAGTAAAAGTACAAAAGTATTGGCATCAAAATGTACTTAAAGTACCAAAAGTAAAAGTATTTTTTTTTTACTGTAGCCTACTGTACTGGGTTGGTTGAACTAGAATCATTGGTTCTATAACTACGTGTGGTCGTACTGTATTGTACTGTATTCTTTAAAATTGTGTTTTTCATCAAAAGGATGAGAGAAAATGCTATGTGAAATGTTTTTTAGATAAGATGGATATGTTCTATATTATAATATTCTTTTAAATTGTTTGAATATAGCAGATCTACAAGCTCACAACGCGTCGCGATGCAACGCGTTGTGAGCTTGTAGAACGGCTATTTTCAAACAGCCTAGGTATAAAACATGGCTAAGGTGGTTAATGTGTGTTTTAAAATGTTATAACTTATATCCGAAAAGTAACTAATAACTAAAGTTATCAATTGAATGTAGTGGAGTAAAAGTACAATATTTGGATCCGAGATGTAGTAGAGTACAAGTAAAAGTATTGGAAATTGGAAATATTCAAGTAAAGTAGGCCTACAAATACCTCATAATTGTACTTACAGTATGTACAGTACTTATGTAAATGTATTTACTTTACAACACTGCTGTGAGGTTGTTGGTGCAGAAAAACATTCCATCCACCTGCATCAGGTCACAGGTGTTTATCAGGCAAAAAAATCTGTTAGTTCTCAGGCCTCAAGTGCACAGCTGGATAAATATAGCAGGCACCGACCTTGACATGTTCCTGTTGTCCCTGTTATGAAACAGTCTCTGTATGAGTAGAGAATAAAAAAAAGATGACAATAACATAAAAGTGTAGAATATCAAATACATTTAAAAATTATTTACCTACAGTACTGTACTGTACGTGTCGTGTCGTGTCGTGTCGTGTCGTGTGTGTCGTGTCGTGTCGTGTCGTGTCGTGTCCTTTGCATGTCTAAGCATGTTTTATGTATTTAAGAATGTTTTATATGCATAAGTATTAGGGGTGTAACGATATATTTTAATAGCGATATGATACGCATCGCGATACATGGTTGACAATACGATGCATGGCGATATTGGTTCATTCATGGCGATACGATTCAATGATTTATGATTTAGTAACTATTTAGCAAAGAATTGTGTGAAACGTGTCAATAGTGCAGGTTTTTTAAGGGAACATTTCTTTTATTATGAATATAAATAACTAAACACAGTGATTCTCTGGCAAATACATGGCCATTATATTTCGACACATAAGGACATAACCCGCACTTTGACATGAACACAGAGATTAGACACATTTATTGATAGTAATAATAATAATAGTATAATAGTAGCTATATGGAATGGAAAAAGACATTTAACCCTAACCCCTCTTTTGAATTTTTCTTCTTAAAATTGCTAAATACAAGGCACAAGTGCTTAGTATCCATCCATAAAATCGATTATTTACATTGCAAAACGATTCGATACGATACAAAGCCAAACGATACGATATTTTGCTGTTTGCATATCGATATAGTAGAAAAATCATGCATTGGCTAAATCATTACTCCCCGATAAGAATGCATCATTTGTGTATTACTGTATATACGTCACTGCCTTTTTTTAGAAAGCCTTTCATACAACATGACAAGTTGACAAGAATAAATTAATAAATGTTCCTATCACACATATGGCAGCACTCCCTGCAGTAACGCTGATGACCACCTGTGACCTGTTGCACGCCTATGACTTGAACCGCCTAGGCCAGGGGTCTTCAATGGGGGTCCAGGACCCTAGGGGGTCCTCAGAGATACTGCTGGGGGGGCTGATGCCACTTGAACCACTTGAACCCTCGCATCCCTATCTCCATGTATGGAGATCTGTGCTCGTACACATAACTAACGTCACGGACAGAACAGCCCAGGAGAACTTTGTGACCCACTGTCCTAGAGTTGTTTAAATTACACTATGGTATCGGATCGGTACTCTGTATCGACCAATACGCATGTTATGGGTATCAGTATCACAATCACTAGTGTACATTTTATGAGATTTCTTTTTAATTTAATGTCAGTCTTAGTCAAGTTTCAATTGCCCTTGTTAGTTTTTATCACATTTAGTCAACCTCATCCTGTCGTTATTTAGTTTTAGTCGACTAAAAGTCGAGCCTTTTAGTATTTATCTTAGTCCAAGACAACATAATTTTAGTTAGTCTAGTTCTAGTCGACAAAATCTGTTGACATTTTAATCAGGACAATTATTTTATTCTTTTCAATTTTTTGTCAGCAAATAATATAGAACATATCCATCTGATCTAAAAAATATTTCACAAAGCATTTTCTCTCATCCTGTTGATGAAAAACACAATCTTGTTGTACTATAGTACAACAAGACCACACTTGGTTATAGAACCAATGATTCTAGTTCAACCAACCCAGTACAGTAGGCTACAACAAGACAACACCTGGTAATAGACAATGTCCACTTCATCCAACTGATCAGAACCACCAGCCCAGTAGATGCAAGCACATGCACACACACACACACACACACACACACACACACACACACACACACACACACACACACACACACACACACACACACACACACACACACACATGCACACATGCACACACATGCACACACATGCACGCACATGCACCAGTGTTCACTAGTCCCTCACTAACATTTTAGTATAGTTTTTATTTGTTGACAAAATTGTCACTCAGTACACTTCAGTGGTAGTTATCTATGAACTAGTTATTACAGATTGTTATTCTAAAGTGTTACAGACATGGCTGTAATGTTTTTTGAATTACCCTTCTCTTTCAAGGGTTGGATTCCCATTAAACCTCCCAAGCACAAAACACAGCACTTTCCTCCCCCCCCCCCCGTAGTGTTAATTTTATGAGCCATTTTTTTTAATGTCACTATAGGTCCAGTTTCAATTGCCCTTGTTAGTTTTTATGAGTTTTAGTCATCATTCATAGCTTAGTGTTTATCTAGTTTTTATTTATTGACAGAATTGTCAGTACACATTTAGTCTTAGTTTTAGTCATCAGCTTAGTTTTTATCTAGTTTTTTATTTAGTTTTCATCAGTGGAAAAAAAGGCAGTCGACTAACCAGGTGGTGAGGGGGGCCCCCACCATCTGGTGGAGATAACAGAGGAACAAAGGTATTGACAGACACACAGGCTAGTTAGTTATGGAGGAAAACATACATCCAGTATAGTGGAAAGTAACAATGTATATTTACTGTACATTTACTCCTTTACTGGAGTTTTTGTACTTTTCACTCCACTACAATTATTTGCCAGGTTTAGTTACAAGTTACAGATTTATTTAGATTATAATTACAAAACATATGTAGGCCTAGTGAGTTTGTGCACCGGGCTGGGATTGAACTCTCCCATTTGGGTGAAAGGAGAGCTGAGTTTGTACATACGGTAGATCTGTCAGTTCTTGTCCATATGGGCAGAAAAGGAACACAGACAGTCAGGTGACAAAACCAAGCCCCGACACTATGACTAAGACATATTGGTCGGATCGGCGGTGCGACAAAGAACTCTAGATGAGGGTCCCATATCGGACCGAACATCTTAGGCGAGTGACAATTAGACAAAAAGTGCTTTAGTTTTCGAGATACCCCTACCGGAGGTATAGGACCAAACACAACATAGTTTTTACTCATCTCTAAGGTCTCTCACATGAAATGGATTCTTGTAAAAAAATATTTTACTGCAAAGTGGTGAAATTGATATATAAAGTTATACTCCCCATATAAAAAATAAGGCCTGTCCGTCTGGGGGTTGAGGCATATAAACTCATGTAGATTCTCAATGGAAGCTCTGAGAGGTTTGAGACTTGGCATACTTGATGCTAGGACATCCCTCTACATTCTAGAGAAGACCTAATGACAATGTGTGAATGGAAATGGAAGATATAGTAATTTGAACACATACCTACAATAGGCGAAAATGTAAATCTATGTAGAGTGCTCTTTTTACTTTGTAGTGACTCTGACATGGATTGCCATATCAACACATAGGGCTTGTTGGAAAGGTGTGGTTCTACTGAACTGAGCAATACCAATTGTGTAAAGGTAGCTTGTATACTCGTGGAGTTATATCACTAAATGTATATGGTGTCCCAAACGGGGGGAAATGTAAACCATCCTAATGAAATCACACCGATTAGTTTTATTTTCAATTCACTTATCAAGGGTGGAAAATGTTTACAAATTCACTTCAGTAGATGTCCCTAAAATGTATGAAATGTCCAAAAGTTTAGAAAATTTGCCATTTTATGCAACCTGAACAATACTGCAGAGAGAAATGCAGGGCTAGTAGCACTCAAATTATTTAGCAAACCTGGCTGAGGGAATCCAAGCTCTACCCATTTGATGCTCAATGTTTTCCTATAATAACAGCCTCTTTCAATCCTATAGACATTATATCATTTAGCATATTGGTTAAAATTAAGTTATACACTACAGTATTTGGCTGCACCTGTTCTCTCTACATCTTACTACATGGGCTTCTTCATAAACTGTAAATCATTGCAAATATTTTGGAAATAGAAAAGATGAGAAGGACCTTGCCGAATCAAGAGTGGAGAGTGACCAAGCTTAAAGTTCCATAAAGTGTAATAGGGCCTCTCCAATAGCCCTATTGTATGTTGTGCAGCACTTTGGTTGACCCTGGTGGTTTTTAAATGTGCTCTAGAAATGAAATTGACTTGACTTGACAATACAATAGCAGCACCCTGACTCTGTTTCACCAGAATGGAACAGAGCATTAAGTGGTATCAATAATATGGTTACTACTGTACATAGAGCCTATCAATAGTGTACGTACAACATTATGTTGTACATACATTATAGTCAACATACATGTAGATACTGTACAAATGTATGTCTTTCATTTTAGTTTAGCTGAATGTAGAGTGATGTATAAACATTGGATCCAAACCTTTGTATCATTTGTGGTAAACATTTAGAAATAGAAACATTATACTTTTTTCAAAAAAGCCCACTGCAGAAGGCCTTCCCAATTGCATAGTAAATGTTGCTCAACAGAGAGATGATGGTGTTCATAAAACCCTGTCTCCATATACAGATGATATACTTTCTTTCTTTTAAAGGTTTGTTTTGGGGCTTTTATGCCTTTATTAATAGGACAGTAGACTGACAGGAAAGATGGGGAGTAACATGCAGCAAAGATTGTCCGGATCAGGAATTGAACTGGCGACACGGCCAGGCATCCATGACTATGTGGCAATGCCTAAGTGGTATGCACCCAAACCAGTAGGCCAGCGGGCACCCGATATACTTAATTTCTAAATTAAGTATCTTATTATCATGTATCATGTGTAGAGCAAATAAGAAAAACAACAGTAAGCAACAAGTTGCAAGTGTTGATAGAGAGAGCAAACTATGCACCAGAAGACAGAGTAGGGTTGATACATTGTTTAACATACAAAACAATTTTTTCATTTGTGGAAAGACCCGTACAAGACCATAACATCTGCCATTATGACTGGTATAGCTAAGAGTACCAGAGACAAGGTCCTTCATGCAGCATCAGAAAGGTTGATGAAGTTGTACATCTGCGGTTGCTCTCGTACAATATATTTGTGAATGATGCCAAATATCATGAAAGCTGCATTAAACACCACATCTCTACAACTAAGTATAGCAGCTGCTAGACTAAAAAGGTTATGGCTCATACAGCATTACAATCTGTTGAATGACACAGAAGAAAGTCCAAAGTGTGCCCACACTGTGGAGCTGCAGGTGAATCAAGAAAGGGCATGGACCAGTGTCATCAGTATGTCATCATAAACCTTACGTTTAGTGTCATCACTTCAATTTCTTTAGAGAAAAGAGTTTTTCCAATGACTTCAATTAACTTATAAGCCATAGATACTGGTCTGCTGTTGTTTATTTTGTTTAATCTGGCAGCTGCTATATTTAATTGTAGAGATGTGGTTTTTAAGGCAGCGTTTATGATATTTGGCATCATACACAGAGCTATGGGTACGAGAGCAACCACTGATGTGGAGTTCCCCAAGGTAGCATACTGGGACCTCTGTTGTTCCTAATATACGTGAACGACATGGCATCTGCTTGCGACTGCAACCTGTTCCTGTTCGCGGATGACTCGGCTCTCCTAGTCTCGGGCAAGGACCACTTGCAGGTTGAAAAGACACTTAACTCTGAACTGAGTAAGATCTGCACATGGCTTAACGACAACAAATTATCAATTCACCTGGGCAAAACCGAGTCCATCCTCTTTGGATCAAATCATAACCTCAAAAAGGTAGAGAACTTCACAATCAAAGTGGGTGACAAGGTCATAACACGAAAAAACGAAATCTCCTACTTAGGATGTATCCTTGAAGCTAATCTTTCCAGCGAAAAGATGACTTCAAAAGTAATACAAAAAATCAACCAACGAACTCGTTTCCTACAGAGGATCGCCCCAATGGTCAACTTCAACACACTGAAGACCATAGCTGGTGCAATAGTCCAGCCCCTCTTTGACTATGGAGTCCACGTATGGTATCGTGACGCCCCACAAGCCCTAAAAACTAAACTCCAAACAGCCCAAAATAAACTAATTAGGGTCCTGCTTAACCTTCCCAATCAGACTCACCTCACCGCTACTCACCAGTTAAGAGTGGGGTGGCTCAGAGTAGATGACAGAGTACAGCAACTTGCAATGGGCCTGGTGTACAAGATACACTACACCACTATGATACCCAAGTACCTGTCAAAATACTTTAAAAACGTTAAGGATGTCCATAATTACAACACCAGAGGCAGTGCCACAGATCACGTTCAACCCAGAGTCAACTCAAAGAAAGGGTCGAACTCGTTCTTCTGCTACACCACAAAAATGTGGAATGCCTTACCGAAGGCCATAAAGGAGTGTGGATCACTAGCATCCTTTAAAATTGCCCTAAAAAACCACTTACAGGCAGCAGCCGTTCACAACTGGTAAAAACCTAGCCCAACCCTACCCTCCCTGCCCCTTCCTTGTATATACTGTACATACTGATTGTCTAGACTTACTGTTACCTGCCCCTTCCTTGTATATATTGTATATACTGTACTTACTGATTGTATAGACCTACTGTTTTCTTTTTTTCTTTACATATCTACTGCATAGTACTGTGTTCTATTTGTCTGTCATTCAATGTTATATGAGATACTTTAATGGTTTCCTGTTGAAATAAGCTTAGTCTTTTCATGGATCTCCTTTTAGTAGACCTTGTACCAGTGAACTGTACCGTCATGAATCTGTACATTTTCCTATGCAAACTTCTAATAAAGCCTTCAATCAATCAATCAATGATATACAACTTCATCAACCTTTCTGATGCTGCATGAAGGACTGGTCTTGTACTGGCCTTCCCACAAATGTTTTTTTTTTCATGTATATTTTTACCCGTATTAAACAGGTTAAACAATATCAACCATTCTCAGTCTTCTTGATGAGACATGTTCAAGTTCATTCATTGTTTGTCCCAGAAGGTTGGAGCAATATATAAAAGCATACATCAGTCACAGAAGACTGTACAGTTATTGTTTGTTCTACTACATGATACATGATAATGTATACTACCTTATTTTGAAGGAAAGTAAGTATGTCAATTTTAATTTTATGTATATGGGTTTTATGAACATCACCATCTCTCTGTTCAGCAAAATTTATATAGTACATTGAAGGCCTTTTGCTGTGGCCTTTTTGACATTTTGGGTCTTGTTTCTTTCCTTTTTCCAAATGTTTACCACATTGATGAGATTTGCAATGTTTGTGGATCACTCCATTCTGTTTAAAACATAAAAAATATAATAATAAACACCCCACTGAGCACGCCGTCTAAAAGTGGTCTAATAGACGTATAGATTTGAAAGTTTTTTAGTTGTCTAAACTTAGACTAGACGAATAATAGACTTCTAATAGTCGTCTAAATGTAGACGGTCTATATTTAGACGACTATTAGAAGTCTATTAGTCGTCTAGTCTAAGTTTAGACAACTAAAAAACTTTCAAATCTATACGTCTATTAGACCACTTTTAGACGGCGTGCTCAGTGGGACTTTGTACAGTATCGATGTTGTACGTACACTATCATTAGGTTCTCTTTACAGTAACCATGTTACCAGTGATACTATTTAAGTCTTGTTCCATTCTGGTGAAATGGTCAGCTCTATTACACTAAATGAAACTTTAAGCTAGGTCACTCTTCAGCAAGCTAATTAGCTACTTGATTTGGCAAGTCCTTCTGATCTCTTCACATTCCAAAATATTTGCAATGATGCACTTGTCAGTTTATGAAAAAGCCCACATAGGCTATAAGATACAGATAGAACAGGTGGAGCCAAATACTGTAATATAACTCGAATGTAACCAAATGTGTTAAATTACCGGTATATAACATCGTTGTCGGGTGAAAACCTTGTATGTCCAAAACCGTTCGTTTTGTATTTATCATTTTAAAAATGATCTAAACTACTGAAAATAGCCGATCTACAAGCACACAATGCCTCGCACCGCAAGGCGTTGTGTGCTTGTACTGTATAGATCTGCTATTTTCACTAGTTTGCGACAGTCTTGTGTGATGAAGCAGGGCTTTGCTTTACGAAAAAACGTACAAATTTGAAACTTGGAAATACGAGGTTTCTGCCCGACAGTGACGATAAACTGCTCTGAATTGAATAATGAGGATAATCTTTTTCTTTCATATTCTTTTTTATCGCCCAATTTTGTAACCCATTTTTCACCTAGTGCCAATTGCCTAAGCTGTAATCCTGGGCACTGCTCTCCCTCTGCCAACCTGGGGAGAGCCCTGAACTGAGCTCATGCTTCCTTCAGTGCACAAGGAGTGAGCAGGCCGCTTCTTGTCACCTGACAGGGAGGAGTTTCCCCAGTTGGACTTAGCCCGTGGAAGGAACACGTTATTCCAATCAGTTCCTTTCCCCTCCATCAGGCGCCCCGGCTGGTCAGGGGGAGGCAGTATAGAGACCAGGATTACTGCATGTTTTTGTGAGGGTATCTACCCTAGGAGACACGGGGAGAACATGCAAACTCCACACAGAAAGGCCCTTTAGGGTATAGGCGCTGATGATGCGGAGGAGGGAACATGCCCCCAGTGCCCACAGCGTCCTCCGGCGGGAATCGACCCCAGGACCTTTTAGCTGTGAGGCGACAGCTCTACGCATTGCACCACCGTACCCCCTAATGAGGATAATCTTGAGCATCAAATGTGTAGAGCTTGGTTTCCCTCAGCTAGGTTTGTTAAATAATTTGAGTTCTACTGTAGGCCTGCATTTCTATCTGCACTATTGTTCAGGATGCATTAAATGACAGATTTTCTCAACTTTGGGACATTTCATACATTTTAGGGACATCTACTCAAGTGAATGTGTAAACATTGTCCACCCTTGATTAGTGAATTGAAAATAACATTAATAAATGTGATATTGGAGATTAGGACGGGGTCTGGATATTCAGACCGGACGGTTTACATTACCCCCCATTTGGGACACCATATACGTTTAGTGATATAACTACATGAGTATACAAGCTACCGTTACACAATTGGGATTGCTCAGTTCAGTAGAACCACACCTTTCCAACAAGCCCTCATATGTGTTGATATGGCAATCCATGGCCGAGTCACTACAAAGTGAAAAGAGCACTCTACATAGATTTACATTTTCGCCTATTGTAGCTATGTGTTCAAATGACTATAACTCCCATTTCAATTTAGATATTGACATTAGGTCTTCTCTAGAATGTAGAGGGATGTCCTAGCATCAAGTATGCCAAGTTTCAAACCTTTCAGAGCTTCCATTGTGAATCTACATGAGTTTATATGCCTCAAACCCCAGACGGACAGGCTTTATTTTTAATTTTGGGAGTATAACTTTATATATCAATTTCACCACTTTTGCAGTAAAATATTTTTATACAAGAATCCATTTCATGTATGAGAGACCTTAGAGATGAGGAAAAACTATGTTGTGTTTGGTCCTACCTCCGGTAGGGGTATCTCTAATTTTGGGGCCCAAAGTCACTAGCCTATCTAGTTATATCAAAATTGCTAGACGGCCAGCTGACGGACCACGTCATCACGCTCATGTCACCAGCCATAACCATATAAGGAGTTGGAGTGTGTGTCCAAAAATGGGCATATACTGATGACATCAGGGATCTTCATATATGGGCATAAAAGGGATATGTACTGACAGATACAGAGATCTCCATATATGGGCATAAAGGTGAAAGAAGTATTGAACGTCAGTGTCCTTGGTTTGGTCGAATCCTCCCAAAACTTCATGGAGATGGTACAATGTTACGGTCAGGAGGGAAGACTACATCTTGAAACAATAAGTCGTTCATCAATCACCCTGCTATCAGTTCACTTTTCTCATCTGACCACTCTGACTTCCTGGTTCACTCTTTCAGGTAACAATTCACTATGGTAACTGATGACAACTCATACTACTCACCAAATATAACTACAGACCTCCCTTAAGTTAACTGTCATGGTAAGTTATAACACCCATACACCAATCCCTCCCCTCCACCCTCATTCTTCATCCTCTCCCACACAACTTTATACTTCACTTCACTTATCCTTGGCTTTCACCCTTCATCCCATCCTCTCATCCTCACCCTCTTCCCCTACATTCCTCAACCCTTCTCCCCTGTACAGCAGCTGTACTCAAATAAGCACTATTTTGACAAATATAAAAATGGACTGCAATATAGATGTAGTCAAAACTACTTCACTGTTGATAAATAGTCATGATCAAGCTACGCTCAGCTAAATAAAAACTCACAAAAAAGAAAGAAAAAATAATAATCGAACATCATGTTATGCAGTTTAAGAACAATAGCATTTAAAGTTACAAGAAACTCCAACAATCAATAGGCAAAAGCAGCCGTGAAATGGCAGGTACAAGGTAACTTGGAAGGGGAGAGGGGGTAGTATGTAGGCCTATATACAGTATACAGCAGCTGTGGAACAGTCCAGTCCGTGTCTACATGATAGCATGGTTGGGTCTCTTTGGAGGAGGAGGGTGGCATGAATCTGGCTCTGGTGGGTGTTTCCGGTTCTGTGTTTGCACTCTCTGGGGACAGCGGTCCAGGAACTCTAAGAGCATGTCCTTTGTGACAGGATGCAGGATGCTGTTACACACAGCCATCGCTGTGACATAGGAGTTGGGGAAACTCTTGTCTGTCCTCTGTCTCATGAAGACCCAAGTGTTGTTCCTGAAGGTGCATTCGATGATCTTGTTGTCGTACTGTCTCAGCTCCTTGGAGGCCTTCATCTGTGCGAGGGGCATGTTGTATTTGCCCACGTACAGCAGGCCCATGGTCTGAGGAAGCAGCCCTTCTCCTCCCACTTTGGTGATCTTGAGGCGAAAGTCTACTGAGTTTTGACTCGGAGGCTTCCACTTGAGGATATCTTCACACATCCCAGGTTTGTATCTCCCGCACGGCTGGAAGATAAGCCCGTCCACTTTATGGCTGACCTGGGATATGAAGCTTTCTCCCAGGAGATTGCGTGATTCGTGAATGTCATAAAAGTCCTTCTTTCGGACACTGAAGGGCTCCTTGACTTTGTCAATTTGCCCTGTCCTTATCTTCTCCATCCGGGGATAAATGATCTCGTTGTTAATGCATGACAGCCGGGTATTGAAATCACACTGGCCAACAGGCTGCCCATTGAATTTGACGATGTCGTAGATCAGGTAGCGGGGGATGGGCTGACCGTCCACTTTATCGATGACCATCTCCCCGTCCAGTAAGGTGTTGGATAGGTGGACACATGGATCCTGGCTGAAAGGGAACTCGAGGTTGGATACATGGAAGATTGTGTTGTCTCTGTCGACCATGTACACTTCATTCTTCCCCAAGATTAACATCATGTAGCGTGTGCCGTCAGCTTTCCAGCTGACCTTGTATGGTTTCTGCTCTAAAAAGTGGAGGTTCCTCCTGTCCATGGACACAGGCTGAGCACCAGGAAAACCAGACCTATCCCATCCAGTGAACTGCTGACATGTGCTCTGAATCTCCCCCAGTTTGGGTTGGGTGGTGACCTGTGTGACACCCTTCACCGTGACACCTTCCAGGAACACAGCACCCAGTTTTAACTTCTCTCTCCACCGTTTGCTGCCGCCGCCGGGCACTGAACCGCAGGAGTCGGGACCTAACTCCTGGGCAATCACGTTGGCATCCTCATATTGGTTATCGTCGGCATCGTCAAAGCACCACTCGGGCAATGCAGGGCAAGGGGGCGTGTCTGCCACGGCGCCATACCGTCGGAACAGCTCCTCAAGGTAGTCTCCCTTGTAGATCCCTGGGGCACGGGACTTGACGAAGCCAGCTACAGCCGCCTCAACGCTCCAGTCCATCTTCTCTACCAGGTACGCGCACACCAGGAAACCTGTCCGATTGAAGCCGTGCGTACAGTGGACACCAATTAATTGTTTGGGATTCTTTTCCAGAAAGTCTTCACACATCCCGATGAACTTGTCAGTGGTCTCCGATGAGGGACACTCTCCATGTCCTTTACACTGAAGTTTCACATATTTGATGCCTTCCTTGTCAATGTCATTGCAGTCATAAAAGCGACTAGTATTTGTCAAGTCGACAAGCAGGCCCATTTGCACTTTAAGGCTTTTTAAATAGATTGACAGCATGCTTGGATGGAACCGATTGTCTTCTGGAACTTTGTCATCATAATGGGGACCCAGCATAGTCTTCATTGGCAGGAATCTATCTGCTACGGGCTGGCCTGTTCTGGGACAATTCCTCCACCGAGGGGGAGGTCTAGCATTTGACATTATTGTTCAGATGGTCCCTTTCACTGTACTGGAATATTATGTGAACTACAACTTCACCCAATAGTCCGTCTGGACATCAGAGTATCAGAGCATACCAACCGTCCTGGTTGATATGCAAAGAACGGTGAAGATAAGCGTACCTGTTCCCTGTCTATGACAGTAGTGTGCTATTTAAACACTTTGGAAGATCTTATATAGGCTGCCTGAGATCTGGACTACGTCTGACATCACTCAAGCGTAAACAGACCGTCAGTTTATTTGCTTGGGCGTTGCCATTGGCAGCGGTTTATGTTGTGTGGCTCTTTGACAATCCCCATTCATTTTCATCACACCCAGCTTACTCTCGCACCCTTTCTTCTAGGTGTGGGCCTATAGAGAATGTGCATACTGTAAGTGTCCCTTATGCATCCCACGTCACAAACTACCTCCATGAGCGAACCCGTGATCCAAGCCATGGACTTCCAGGTGTGGGCCAAGCTTACAGTACCAGAGTTGACCTTTACTTAAACCAGCCCTCCTGGTCCTAGGCTCCAATGCCATCTTGGCAGAGAAGCGTTGAATGTCCACGTTTGGCCAACAAGGAAGTGATTTGTACATTCAGGTTCCAGATGGGGGTCTTGGAGTGAGTGAGCTCAGCTCAGATGAACATCAAGCTAGACGCCTCACTTCGGACCCCAGGCCAAATGAATACTCGAGGTCCTCACCCTCTTTCATGGTCATGCCCTTCCCTCACGTTGCCCTTTTTTAGCAGTGCTCCTGGAAGGAGCTAGGCTCCAACATCTCATTTTGTCCACACTCTGAGGCATGGCCTACATCTGGCCTACGTCTTGGCCCAAAGCATTCAAAGTTTGTTGTACGCCCAGGGTCACATTGGCCAATGCTTAATGACGCTTGTCACTTACTGAAACTAGAAATGCAGTTCCTGCAGAAATGGTAGTCTGAGTACACAAATCAAAATTCAAGAAGACAACGTGCTCTGTCTAGAACAATGGGCTAATTTCCCTAAAGACTCTCATCTTACAATAAATGCGAGAAATCTCTGTGAGTGTGTATGCATGTAATCCGCGTATCTCGAGAACCGTTTGTCCCACCGGCTTCAGGGACACAGACAGACAGATACACAGATCTCCATATACAGGCATAAAAGGGACGCAGACAGACAGATACAGAGATCTCCATATATGGGCATAAAATGGATGCAGACGTACAGATACAGATATCTCCATATATGGGCATAAATGGACACAGGCAACCTGGATTGAACCTACGGATAACTGCTAAGCTTAACCCCTCTGAACCTGAGGCCACGCTGACTTGGTACCTGCCTCTGTCCTGCTTTTGGGTCCTATCTTGTTTGGTGCCTGACAGATGCACCAATCATCTCCATATAATGTATGGGCAAGTGTTTCAACCAATCAGCTTGGGGATAAGGGCATAAACAAGACAGACACACACACACACGCAGAGATTCTTGGGAGAGTTGGGGTATCTCCATATATGGTAAAGTGTTTCAACCAATCAGCTTGAAAGAGTTCAGGGAGGGCAAAGCTGTGTTGTGACACAGCGTTTGTTGATAGTTTGTGACAGTTACCTTGTTCTTCGAAACAAATGTAGACCCTCTGACAAGAACGCAGCATATGAATTTAGACTGCTCGTTAGAAGACATGTGGAAGCCAAAGAAGAAGAGAGATCACAGCCGAGCTGAGCTGATGATGATGACCATTGCTGATATCATCAAGCAGCTGGTTGAAGCCCACGAGGAGGGAAAAGACATTAACCTCAACAAAGTCAAGACAAAAACCTCAGCCAAATATGGCCTTTCAGACCAACCTCGCCTGGTGGACATCATCGCTGCCGTCCCACAGCATTACCGCCGTGCCCTGGTGCCTAAACTGAAGGCCAAGCCCATCCGTACTGCTAGTGGGATAGCTGTCGTGGCAGTGATGTGCAAACCCCATCGCTGTCCACATATCAGTTTCACAGGGAACATCTGTGTCTATTGTCCCGGTGGTCCTGACTCAGACTTTGAGTACTCCACACAGTCGTATACTGGCTACGAGCCGACTTCCATGAGGGCCATCAGAGCTCGCTATGACCCCTACCTTCAGACCAGGCACAGGGTCGAGCAGCTGAAGCAGCTGGGTCACAGTGTGGACAAAGTGGAGTTCATCGTGATGGGAGGGACCTTCATGGCTCTGTCTGAGGAGTACAGAGACTTCTTTATCAGGAACCTCCACGATGCCCTTTCTGGACACACCTCCAACAACGTCGCCGAGGCCGTCAGGTACTCGGAGCGCAGCAACACCAAGTGTGTGGGCATCACAATCGAAACGCGACCCGACTACAGCCTCAAGCGACACCTCAGTGACATGCTGGGCTACGGATGCACCCGGCTGGAGATCGGAGTCCAGAGCGTCTACGAGGACGTGGCCCGCGACACCAACAGGGGCCACACAGTGCGAGCAGTGAGCGAGTCCTTCCACTTGGCAAAGGACACAGGTTTCAAGGTGGTTTCCCACATGATGCCCGACCTGCCCAACGTCGGCATGGAGAGAGACGTGGAGCAGTTCATTGAGTTTTTTGAGAACCCGGCTTTCAGACCCGACGGTCTGAAGTTGTACCCGACACTGGTGATCCGCGGCACAGGTCTGTACGAGCTGTGGAAGACGGGCCGTTACAGGAGCTACACCCCAAGTGCTCTGGTGGACCTGGTGGCGCGCATCCTGGCTCTGGTGCCTCCCTGGACACGCGTCTACCGTGTACAGAGGGACATCCCCATGCCCCTGGTGAGCTCCGGAGTAGAGCACGGGAACCTGAGAGAGTTGGCCTTGGCCAGGATGCAGGACATGGGCACCGAGTGTCGCGACGTGCGAACCAGAGAAGTGGGTATCCAGGAAATTCATCACAAAGTGAGACCTTACCAGGTGGAGCTGGTCCGTAGGGACTACGTGGCAAACGGTGGGTGGGAGACCTTCCTGTCTTACGAAGACCCAGAGCAGGACATTCTGATCGGCCTGCTGCGCCTCCGTCGCTGCTCACTCCAGACATTTCGGCCCGAGCTGAAAGGGGGCGTGTCCATTGTGCGTGAACTGCATGTGTACGGCAGTGTGGTCCCCGTCAGTAGCCGAGACCCCAGCAAGTTCCAGCACCGGGGCTTTGGTACGTTGCTGATGGGGGAAGCCGAGAGAATCTCCAGGGAGGAGCATGGCTCTGGAAAACTGGCTGTCATCTCAGGGGTAGGAACTCGGAACTATTACAGGAAGATGGGCTATGAGCTAGAGGGGCCATATATGGTGAAGGACCTTTATTGACTGGACTGAGCCTTGACTACATCTGATGTTTTTATTGTAACACTTTTTTTAAACACATTATAACACACCAACTGTAGCAGCACATAGAGGATTATAACATTTCGGGCTTGGCCCCTCAATGAATGTTATGTTTCTCTGTCAAACTTGGTCACTTTACATTATCTCCCCCCCCCCCCCCCCCCCCCCCCGTAATCCGGAGTTCCCCAAAACATCTTCTACCATCTATATCACAGATTGCAGTTAGTCTAAAATGCTGCAGCCCGGCTTTTAGCTGGAACCTACAAGCATGATCACATCACTCCAGTCCTGGCCACTCTCCACTGGCTCCCTGTTCATTACAGAATCAATTTTAAGATTTGATTGATTGTTTTTAAAGCATGGAACGGGCTGGCACGTCAGTACCTCTCTGATCTCCAACATGATTACGTCCCTCCAGGGCCTTGAGATAACCACAAGTTGGCCAAAAACGCTTCAAATCATGAACACAGCCTGCGATGTGCGAGAAATGTTGCACGCACATTCCCACTAGGTGTCATCTGTCAAGGAAGATGCCACCCTTCTCTCTGGCCTGTTATAGCGCCACCAGCGGGTCAACTTTTGCATAACAAATTTTTGGAACAAAATGCCTCAAATCACGCAGAGTCCGATTGCCGTGAAAGGCCCAAGAACACTTTTCACATTGGCATATTATAGTGCCACCAGGAGGCCAAAAAAACCTACCTGACCTGCTTTTCTTTGATTTATTTTCCCACTTTTATTGCTTTTCCTGCTTTTTCCGCTGCTTTTTTCCTTTCCTACTTTTTCCTGGCTTGGCCACTTAATCGCTGCTTGCAGCTATATTTTGATTCATTTTGTATTATTTTATCTTAATTTTTACTATATCGGTATTACTTGTGTTGATTGTTGAATGTATTTTCTTTTGTGCAGCACTTTGGAAACCTTGTGTAAATAGTGCTGCGTATAAATTGGGTTGAATTGGATAGGCTGAATGTTGCCGAAGCAACAGCTACTGTTTCTGGCAATGTTTTCTGCATTTTCTGCACTTTGCATGATTGGATATGGAGTGACTAGTGAGGCATATAGTAAGGGAAAGTTAGCCTCATGCTGGACCAATCTGGGAACTAAATCATTTCCAATATCTTTCTTCACAAATGTGTTCATAAAGGTGTCTACTATCACCTCTGAACTTTCTCAATCGCAACTCCCTCTGGAAACGTTGTGGGACCCAATCAAAGTTGGGGGTATTGGGATACCCTGAGCCTGGGATTAAAAGGGGGAAAAAATTGCCAAAATGAGCGTATGAGGTGTGTAATTAGGGTATTTTTGGGCTGCTGAATCCATTCGATTCCAACCATTCGTTTTCAGTTAAAATGACTCCTTGGCCATAAAATAGGCCTAATTGGCTAAGGCTTAGCCAATCATGTCATTCGAGTTCACCTGTGTCCTGTTAGTCCCTAAGTTTTAAACCCTGTGTTTGAATGTTCCTTGTGAGATTGTATCATGTTATCCTGTGTGTCTTGATTGCGCGATCTTGAATAGTTTTCATGAATTCAAACCCTACTCCAACCATTTTTTTTATTGCAAATATTATATGTCTCATGGATATACAAAAGTAAGCGTGGCCTATTTTATGGCCAAGGAGTAATTTTTAATGATAACTAATGGTTGGAATGGATTCAGCAGCCCTAAAATACCCTAATTACACACCTCATACGCTCATATTGACAATATTTTAATTCTTCCCCCTCGGGATACCCCCAACTTTGATTGGCTCCCACAAAGTTTCCAGAGAGAGTTGTGATTGAGAAAGTTCAGAGGTGATAGTAGACACCTTTATGAACACATTTGTGAAGAAAGATATTGGAAATGATTTAGTTCCCAGATTGGTCCAGCATGAGGCTAACTTTCCCTTACTAATAGTGTTGTAGGATGAATGTGTTTTCCCTTAACGCTTAAAGCCTTAATGCTGTCATCTCCAAATTCGTATAAAACATGTGAAAAGTTAAATATTTTAAAAACTACAACATGAAAAAAAAAAGTGTTGTTTACATATCTGATTCATTCATAGGCTGCCCCTCTAAAGTTTAAACATTAGCTCTCTGGAAATTCTGATATTTAAATAAAAAAATAAACAATTAACAAAAACACAAAGGCCTCCACCTTTGCAGTACTTTTCTTCTCCCACTTTTCACGTTCACGTTTCCTGAAGTCCTCTTCCATAACTGTCCGTTCCTTATGTATTTCTGTTCTTCGTTAATTCCTGATGGAGATCAACTGGGCATAGAGGTTTCTATTCCCAGAGATCTAGTATGCAGCCACGTCTTCCCTGGTGCAGTTCAGTTGGTTGGTAGTGATTATTGACCCTCCTGTACGATGCTGCTTATATACTTCCTGCTGGGCATCTCTGAGCAGTGAGCACATTGCTATACTCTGCTAAATCTGAATAAATGGAGCGTTTTTGAAGAGTGGCAATCTCCTCGTCTTCCCCTTTCTTCTGTTCCAACGCCCGGAACTTGTTATCTGCTTGTTATCTGCTGTTGTCACACATTTCCTCTGAGTGAGATTGCTGTTGCTCTTGTGTGTTCTGTCCTTTTTACTGGCCTTACTGTTTTCTTTTTCTTTTGTCTTTTTCTTTTTCTTTTCATGGCTGCCAGTTCCCACCTCATGTCGTGCGGGAGTTCCGACGGCTCCAGACCGTACTCAATCACTGCTAGCTTACATAACGTCTTGAGACTAGGACTCAAGTCTAAGATGTACAGGTGATCTTTAATATCGTGTGTGTATCCTCCAAAGAGGATAATACAATCTCCCACCATACAACAGCACATACCAGACCTCCAACACAGTGCTTTCCCCTTGGGCTCAACCTTCTTCCAGGAGAGGGTCTCCGGATTGAATTTCCACAGATCATGGGTGTTCCGGTTCCGAATAAAGTCGTAGCCACCAAATATATATAGCTCTCCATTGTAGGCAAAGGCTGAATGACCTTCGCGTTTTTCTGGAAGAAGCTCTGCGGAAGGTGTGCTCAGCCAGCAGTTGGTCTCTGTGTCAAACACTCTGATATTGTTCTCGATCTTGCCCTCGTCCGCTTGGCCACCAAATACAAACATTTTTGTTCCGATGATGGTGGCAGAATGATTTGACGAAAGAGCCGCCGGAGTACCTCTGGTGTTAATTAAAGACCAGACCATTGTGGTGGTGTCCAACTTGTGGATGTCATTGATGCATTCAGTCAGCTGCCGGCCTCCAAATATATACATGACATTCCCCAAGACACAGGCCGAGTGGTCGCACCTTGCTTCCGGAACACTTCCCGAACTATTGGGCTTGAACCATCTGTGGGCCCCGACGTCAAATGCATAAAGTGCGTTGCAAGTGTCCCCCCAGATGGTGTACACGTAGCCCACCTCCTCTATCTCAATATTCACCAGTCCCCCCCAGATGTAGATTATATCTTCTATCAGCACGGCTGTGTGGCCCACGCACGTGGAGGGAACCTCAAGGCCGCGGTCTCCTCTTCCACACGTCACTGGGGATAACTTTGTCCAGCGCAAGGACAATGTGTTGAAGACAAAATGCACGTCGTTCTGACCCTTATTGTACATGTCTGCCTGCCTGTAGCAGTACCCTCCAAACGAGTACACCTTGTGCCCCACTGCCACAGCAGCATGATTGATTCTCCGTGCTCCTTTCAGACACACATGCCAGAAAAACATTTGATTGAAACAGGTTGGTTGCGTCTTTAAAATAATGGAGTCTCGCTGTGCGCATTACCCCTTATATCGATACAGTGGCACAAACCTCCCGCAAAGCTTGGCCAATCTGTGGAGTCGATGGACTGCTGATAATCTCCCTAATGTGCGGAAGACCAGCAGTATAGTTCATAGTTCATCAGGTAGAGTGGGCGTTTGGTTCTTTGGTTCGATCCCTGGATTCCTGGCTTAGCGTTGAAGTGTCCTTGAGTAACTGCTCCTAGGGTGTGGTTCAAGAATTGCCCACTGCTCCTGATAAGTCGGATGGGTTAAATGCAGAGGTCAAACTCCAGGTATACAGTATGTAAATGTATATGGCCAATAATTGGCCATTCATGTACATGGCCAATAACTCAACACCTGAAGGGGACACATTTATTACAGTTTTTTACACAGCTTTAAAGGGAGTGTTCGTCTAATACTTAAGGTGGGTATAGTCCATAGCGAGGGGGGGTTCTCAAATAATAATTTGATTGTCAGGGGGGACCATGACTTTTTTATTTTGGCTGGAGGGGGGTCCATGCAATTTTAATTTGTTGAATTTTGTATTAAAAAAAAGTTTTCTTTTGTTATTTTTCATACGTGTTTACTCCCCTATATTTATCAAGTTCCCCCTGATTAACTTGGTATATTCCGCTTCTGTAAATCTCCCCACAAGAAACGCATTCATTGGGCGCAGTCGGCGACTCGGCGGCAGTCGGCGCTGACAGCGCAGTGCTTCGAGTTTGTGTTGCATTCTACAAAAGTGATTGTGAAGCGAACAGAAGAACCAACACAGGGCTTTACACACGAGTGCTGCAGTATATCCTATACGTAGGCTATATTAATTAGGCCTACTTTAAACCATACAGCTTTTGGTAGGCTGTATAATAACTTGAATAATATGAATGCCATATTAATTTCGTATCGGCATTGCCAGGTTGTCATTGCGCACTGGGCTAAAATACCCTATATAGCCTATAACGTTCTCTACAATAAGTAATTGTAGATGATAGTTATATCTATCAAATATGGTTTTATATAGCAAATCAATGTCGGGAAATGTCCATTTTGGGAGCGCACTGCATGGCGCACTGGTAGATCAGCCAACGTTATACATCTTTAGATGTAATACAGTCACAATACAGTCCATGGAAGTGAGGCTTTCCAAGGAAGAGGTGACGTTTTATTTGTTTTAATCGCTTCATAATTGACCGAGCCATGATGAACTTAAACCAGAAGAACAAAACGTAATCCATCTCTCTCTCGCTCTGTTCCAAATCATGTCCAAATGGAGACGCTTCATGCGCGGAGCGCAGAGACACACAGAGAGAGAGAGAGAGAGAGAGAGAGAGAGAGAGAGAGAGAGAGAGAGAGAGAGAGAGAGACGTTCTTGCTAAAGTAGTTGCTGTTTGGTTTATTGCAAGATTTTGCGAGTCTGCTGGCCGCCGCTCGTTTTATTTTTTGATCGCCCGTTTCCGACCGCAGGTCAATAGGGCTAGGCTACCCTGCTTGGTCACCGCCTGGTTACATTGTGGTTGAACTTGAAGAATTAATATTCACAGGGAGATGGAGGATGCATTATTAGTCAGCTTGGATACATACATGTCCCGTGGACAGACGTGGACTAAGCAAGGCTTGTTGCGGTTGACAAAGTGGAGCAAACGTATCCTATATGCAAGAATGTTGCAACTTCTTCCCTCCCATAATTCGCACTGACTACCGAATTATGTATGAGAATGTGGCCTAAGACTGAAATGTATAAGCAGTCATATCTGTCAAATATTGTTAGTTCAAGGCAATAACAAGGCTTTCGGCAGGGAAGGAGGTAGGAGAAACAGCTTGGTTTTAAACTGTACTGTACTGTTCTGTACCCTCAATCAATCAATCAATCAATCAATCAATCAATTGTCAAATAGGGTGCTATATTGTGTGTGTGTGTGTGTGTGTGTGTGTGTGTGTGTGTGTGTGTGTGTGTGTGTGTGTGTGTGTGTGCGCGCGTGCGCGTGCGTGCGTGTGTGTGTGTGTGTGTGTGTGTGTGTGTGTGTGTGTGTGTGTATGTATATATATATATATATATATATATATATATATATATATATATAAGAAAATGCATGGCCCCCCCTCCCCAATAAACTATATATATATATATATATGTTACAGTATGTTCAAGAAACCAGTAAAAGTTGTCAAGGAGCACTCGTTTTGACGTTCACCACACACTAATCACCACCAGATGGCGACGTCAGCCACTGCTCTGCCATTCACCAGAGTGTATATAAGAGAGTTACGTCACGCTTTGAACTCGCCGCAGACCGGAAGTGTTTACTCTTTATTTACTAGCCTAGCCTAGCCTAGCCTAGCCTAGCCTAGCCATTAGCTCCATTGTAGTCACTTGGACAGGGCGTTTAACGTGCGCTTGCCCAGGCCTTACGGCCTGGGCATAAATATAACGATTGCATTCACCACGGCTTCGTAACTCGCGCGGCGCTCCGCCGGCCGCGCGGCCCTGGCCCGCTCTTCGCGGCCACTCGCGCCTGCGGCGCTCGGGGGCGAAGAGCAGGACCAAGGTCCGCTGGCCTTCGCGCCGCTTGGGGCTTCGTGGACCCAGGGGGGCCTCGTAACTCGTTTGGGCTTCGTGGATACAGGGGGGCTTCGGTAGCCGCTCGCAGTGTCGTGGACAATAGAGCGGCGCACCGCCTGGAGTACGTTGTTGTGGCGACCGCTTGCTCCGCCCCGTGCCGCACCACGAGTGCTCCGCGTCTCGAATGTGCTGTTTCTCTAATATACTATGACATATATATATATATATATGTGGCCTAGCGATATGGACGACACAGGACACAAAGCTATATTTGGGGTTATTTATTATCCGATTACTCTCTGAAGGTGAGAGCAATATTAAAGTTAATTTAGAGTTCCCAAACGTATTCAAGGTTGACAAAATAAAAAATAAAATAAAACAAAGAAATAACAATGGTCTGTCTTAGACACTTCTCACTGGTCACTGTTCTTGACCACAGGCCTTTGTCACAGTCCTCAGTTCTTGGCCTTTCACAACCTTGGCAGATACTACTTCAAATATTAACAGGCTTTATATAAAGTGCATAAAAATAACTGTAGTGACAACTCCTGTTAAACAAGGATAAAGAAACAAAACATCACATACAGTACCTTTACAATTGACAGTAAACAAGTACATTTAAATGAAATGAAATTAAGTAGCATACTAAATTCACTCAGAACATGGACTCTTTGAGCTCACTTAGATGCATAGGACACAGGTCATCAACCTTCTTCAGCACTACACAATGGAAAATAATCAATAAACATTACTTTCAGTATAATGCACAATTACAAGGTTCTCAATTACAAATAATAATACACAAGTTATCCTAGCAATACACTTACAATGATTGCAGGGTGAAAACAGCATGACACTCCTCCCTTGCTTTGGACCATGTGCACACAATCACCATGTAAACACAATCTGTAAACATCCAACGTATAAAATTACCACCCATGACCGATATTACACTTTTACCTTCCATAAAACCATATTGTGTTACTCATTGTGCACAGAAACAGCATATTGTGCATATTTACCACGTTTTAGAATCACAACAGCTCCTCACATGAGTTTGCAGTGACAGAAAATGGAAGACGCTTCACTTCCTGTTTCTTCTAGTACTATTTCTCCGGAGGAGTTCTGATGCCCAAGGGGTGATGCGCCATCTAGTGGTTACTGGTGGGAACCTTATTTTCCACCTGGCTACATACTCCCCTGTTAAAGAGTCACCGTCCTCGGTGACTTAATTAACTTTATTAACTTTCTTCAAAACCTCACACTACATCATGTCTGGGTGAAATGGCGTGACATGTAGATCTGGGAACATGATGTGGATTTGGGTGTACCCCGGCGTTTGTTCTCTGCGTCCTACGTGGTGCATCAACCCCTATATCTGAGCCAGGTGTAGCCACAGCATTTGTGTCTACCTCTGGTTCACTATCAGAAGAGGTCAAGTGCACCGGTTCAGCATCATCTCTAGACTCTATGTCCTCTCTGTCAGATACCTCACCCCTCTCTACATTGACCTCCTGACTCTCCACCCTCTCCCCATTTACACCCTGGTGCAGCTGTGGACAAGAGACTTCCTCTAACACTACACACTCAGGATCTACATAGACAGGGACAGACCCAGGAGGGGCATGAACAGGTGTCACTGTAGGGACACTAACACTCTCTCTCCTGGGGGCAGGAACAGGGCCTACACATGGTCTAAGGTCATTTCTATGGATCGTCTTAACCGGACCACCCTCCACGGGCTCTACCGTATGAGTGGTACCTTGGATCTCAACCACTCTATGAACAATAGGGCTCCAAGCATCTTGGATCTTGTTTCTGCCCTGCGGTCTGTGGCGAAGGTACACCAACTGGCCCACATCAAGCTGAGGACAATACACCTTGTGTTTGACTAACTCCAACCTTTCTGCTGCTTTCAGCTCAGACTGCTCCCTTGCTCTGGCGTGCGCTTCATTAAGTCTCTCCTGATGTACTATTAACCAATCATGCTTCTTTCCCTGCACAGGCTCCTTTCCCAACAGAGCATCTACAGGGAGGTGTGGATGAACCCCAAACAGCAGATAGTAGGGTGAATAACCAGTAGTCGCATGGGGTGTCACATTGTAGGCATAGACTAGTTCTGCTAAGTGCTCAGGCCAACGGCGCTTCTTTTCTGAGGGCAGAGTACGTAAAAGGTCATGAAGGGTTCTATTGTACCTTTCACACTGCGCATTTCCCTGAGGGTGGTGAGGTGTGGTGCGGCTTTTCTTTACACCATACAGTTTGCATAACTCTGCAATAACTTCACTTTCAAACGTTCTTCCCCTGTCGGAGTGTAAACGAGCAGGGGCCCCGTACTTCATGAACCACTCTCGGAGGAGAACTTTAGCAGTAGTATCTGCTTTCTGATCCCGTGTAGGGAAAGCCTGTGTGAACTTTGTGAACACATCTGTTAATACTAAAACATTTTCCCGACCATCGGAGGCCGGTTCTAAGATAGTGTAATCTACAGCAACCACCTCTAGAGGCCGTGTGGCTAAAAACGACTGCATAGGAGCACGTATCTTGGGCTGGGGCATTTTGGTGAGGACACATCTCTGACATTTTTTTACCCACTGCTCTACATCATCATACATTCCCACCCAGAAACATCGCTGTTTGAGAAGGTGCTGTGTTCTTTCTATTCCTTGATGCCCCATGCAATCATGCACACTCTCAAGGACTGTTTCCTTCAAACAGGTAGGTAAGAGGAGCTGGTGACATTCGCCTAGATGGACATCAATTATCACACGATAGAGTAAGCCATCAATCTCCTTAATCCGGAACCACTGTCTAAGTAAGGATTTAACAGGCTTGGCTAATCCTGTTCTCTCTTTAAAGGTGGGTTTCTGTTTCCTGTCCCAAAACTGTCTGAATGTACTGAGTGTGGGGTCACTGCTCTGGAACTGGCTTAGCTCCTCCTTAGAGTACCCAGGCAAAGTGGGGGAGTTACCCTGTCCGTCACTCTCATCTATATTCTGAGCGGCCTCTGAGGCACGTACCTGTGTCACTTTACAACTCTTGGTCCCTGCAATAGTTAACTCTGGACCCAGAGCTGTACCCTTCCTGAGATTACAAATGGCTACACAACCATCAAACTCAAGGTCATCTGGGTATGGTTGGGGCTCCCCTGCTAACGGCTGCCTAGAGAGGGTATCGGCAGCAGTGTTACAGCGGCCAGGGCGGTACTTGACCTCAAAGTCAAAAACAGCTAACTGAGCTACCCATCGTTGTTCAATGGCACCCAACTTAGCTGTGTTAAGGTGGCACAAAGGGTTGTTATCGGTTATGATAGTGAACTTAGAGCCAAGTAAGTAGCCTCTGAACTTTTCTGAAATTGCCCACTTAAGGGCAAGTAGTTCCAGTTTCATACTGCTGTAGTTCCTGTCATTTCTCTCTGCATCACGCAGTCTCCTACTGGCATATGCTATTACCCTTTTAGTCTTGCCTTGCTGTTGATATAGGACCGCACCTAGGCCTAGACTACTGGCATCCGTCTCAACAGTGAAAGGAAGAGAAAAGTCAGCATAACCTAACAACGGGGCACTAGTGAGTTTTTCTTTGAGCAGCTCAAAAGCTTCCTGACACTCTGTAGTCCATAAGCTACTAAACAACTGTTTAGACCTGGATGGGCTGGTGTGCTGGTTACAGGCATTCACCACATCATGTAACGGGGCTGCGAGCTGAGAAAATCCCTCTATGAACTTTCTGTAATAAGAGCAGAAACCTAAATAGGACCGTAGATCCTTTGCTGTACTGGGAACCTTCCACTGCTTTACTGCAGCTATTTTATCAGGGTCAGTCCCAATGCCCCCTGCTGATATCTGGTGCCCAAGGAACCGTACTTCTGACTGCAGAAAGTGACACTTTTCTACCTTGACCTTAAGCCCTGTTTCTCTCAGTCTATGCAGGACTTTCTCCAGCCTCACTAGATGATTCTCAAAGGACTGCGAGTACACAAGAATATCATCTAGGTACACAAGCATGATTTGGAACACCAAGTCACTCATTGTTGCCTGCATTAATCTCTGAAAAGTGGCAGGTCCATTGCAAACCCCGAAAGGCAACCTAGAGTATTCATACAACCCAAAGGGTGTTGTAAAAGCTGTCTTAGGTATATCTTCCTTGTGTACTGCAACCTGATGGTACCCACTAGCGAGGTCTATAGTTGAAAAGAACTTTGCACCATGCAAGGCATCAAAACACTCGTCGATGCGGGGCAACGGAAACGCATCACGTCTTGTCTTTGAGTTTAGTTTCCTGTAGTCAACACATAGTCGTAGACTACCATCAGCCTTCCTGACTAAAACTACCGGTGAAGCATAAGCACTAGTGCTTTCCTGGATAACCCCCTTCTTTAACAGCTTGGTGATGTGCTCCCTAACCTCGTTATACTGTGTAGGTGGTATACGCCGATAGGGCTGTGCCACAGGCACGTCATCTACCAAGTGGATCTCATGTTTGACTCGGTCAGTGTAACCCAGGTCCTCATCTTGGAAAGCAAACACGTCTGAAAACTGGGCTAGAAGTACAGCTAACTGAGCCTGCTCTTCCTCTGTGCCTCCTATGTGTAGCCGACCCAGTACTGCCTGGATGTCACTGTCTGTGATTTGTCTCCCTTTCTGGTCAATAGTTACTTCTTCCTGGTCAGCTGAGATACGCTGGAAGCGCACCTCTGTCTGGTCATTGTCAACACACTCCACCTGAGACAATATGCCTAGCCTGGTCCGGGGATGCAACCATACATCCTCCTGAGAAAAATTCACTACTTGCACTGGGAATATAGGCCTAGTGGTCTCGGCTACAGTGGGCAATAACACGAGACCTCCCGGTAAAAGTGTGTTAGTCGGTTCCAACAACATGTAAGTGTTATCATCAGGTGCTGGTTTGATCCCCTTTGCATACACTGTGGCAACAGAACTAGCTGGTATGTGCACCGCATCTCTGCCTGTTACCCTGGCTGTGGATGACCTCCCTACAAACTCGCATTTCTGTACTTGTTGGAAGGCTTCCCCCCAGTCTGGATCAAGTTCTCCTCCCAGAGTGACGTCAAACTCTGCCGTAACCAACTGTTTGCATCTTTTTATGATGTTCATACCAATGAGGCCTGGCACCGGTTCCTGAAAACCCTGTTCCGGTCTACTCAACTCAGTGTTCTCCCTCATTGTCTCCTGTGTGGTTGGATCTTTGACAACTAAGAAACCACATTCTGGTATGTGCAAGCCCATAGTCTCCATATCGAGTTCAACATAACCTAAGTATGGGATGGGCAGATTGTTTGCTGCGGTCAATTTGAGCCATTTCGCTGTGGGGATCACATCCTCCTCATTCCCTAGTAGATGCTGTCTAAAAAAAGATGCAGAAAGGGTACTGACCTGGCTCCCTGTATCTAACAGGCACTTCACTGGAACCCCCCCAATCTGTACTTTAACTTCTCGACACTCACCCACTGCCCGCTCAAGAAACCTCTCACGATTCAAGGTCTTAGAGCCTTTAGTCTCCCCTCGGATTGCCCGGCTCACGGCCTCCGAGGGTGCTAGTTTTCCTGGTGTGCAGCACTATTGGTAGTAGGCTGGCTCTCTGATCCGCGCTGTGAACACTCTTTGGAAATATGTCCCACCCCCTTACACCTGAAACAAATGGGTTTCCCATCCTCTGTGAACTGGGGTTTTGGCCTAGGCTTTCCACCCCTGTCTCTATTGAGAGTAAGACTCTCCTTAAATGCCATGGTTAGTTCCCCTATAGCCTTGCTCTGCTCTGCCATTGCTTTGACCAGGTCCTCTAGAGTGGTAGACTTTTGAGATGTAACACTAGAGCACTGGCCCTCCCCCTTGATACTGTCACACACTACCTGCCTGCTCTTGGTAACCTTGGTGTTACAGGGCTTCTCTTCAAGGGACCAGGCAATAGCCTCCTCACGTACTTTTAAAAGAGTGGACTGGGGCTTTTCCCTAACCATTTTGCGTAATTCCCTTCTAAGAGAGGAATCCTGCACGCCCTCAATGAATTGATCTCTCACTGCCATCTTAGCATCTCTTACAGCATATGGGTTTTGTTTCAGAGCTAAACGCAGGATCTGGGAAAGTGCATGGGAATACTCCTGAATATCCTCACCCTCTCTCTGCTGCCGACCATAAAAAGCTTGTAACAGCTGAGCTACGCTACGCTTCTCTGCATAAGCCTCACGTAACAAAGTGTACAACTCCTCAGGATCACTAGGATCTCCATCACTGCATAATCTGATCTCCTCTAATGCAGACCCTTTTAGAAGAGAGAGAATGAAATCAACTTTGTCGGCAGATCTCTGACCTCTGGTCCTGATTACACGATCTACCTCCTCAATAAATTCCTCCACTGAGCGACCATCTTTGTCGCCGCTAAAGGGCTCAATCTGTCGCTCTCTAGGCACATAAACATACGACCTGTTTGAGGCAGTTAAAGCGGCAATAGCTTCCATGGCTTTCTCATGTTTCTTACTCATTTCAGACAGCTGGGCTTGCAGCTGCACGACAGGACTGGTGCCTGCCTCCTCTTCGTTGCCCCCTTCTGCGTTGCCGAGCATGGTGAAATGTCTATGTGTAGACAGAACTCAGTCACTTGCGATGCTGCAGATTGTGGTTGCTTGGGGACTGCGTCTCCTTCCCTACGATGATCTTCTTCTCCACCGGTCCGGTCACTGGCTCTCCACAGAAATTCCAGGTTGGCCTCAACGTCTCAGATCCTTTCCAGCGCCGGCCTCCTCGTTGCCACTACAGTTATTTATGCACCCTATCAATCTGTCTGATCTATAAAAAAACTCAGGAAACTCTAAACAATTGATAACCCCACTCCTGGTACCAAAATGTGGCCTAGCGATATGGACGACACAGGACACAAAGCTATATTTGGGGTTATTTATTATCCGATTACTCTCTGAAGGTGAGAGCAATATTAAAGTTAATTTAGAGTTCCCAAACGTATTCAAGGTTGACAAAATAAAAAATAAAATAAAACAAAGAAATAACAATGGTCTGTCTTAGACACTTCTCACTGGTCACTGTTCTTGACCACAGGCCTTTGTCACAGTCCTCAGTTCTTGGCCTTTCACAACCTTGGCAGATACTACTTCAAATATTAACAGGCTTTATATAAAGTGCATAAAAATAACTGTAGTGACAACTCCTGTTAAACAAGGATAAAGAAACAAAACATCACATACAGTACCTTTACAATTGACAGTAAACAAGTACATTTAAATGAAATGAAATTAAGTAGCATACCTAAATTCACTCAGAACATGGACTCTTTGAGCTCACTTAGATGCATAGGACACAGGTCATCAACCTTCTTCAGCACTACACAATGGAAAATAATCAATAAACATTACTTTCAGTATAATGCACAATTACAAGGTTCTCAATTACAAATAATAATACACAAGTTATCCTAGCAATACACTTACAATGATTGCAGGGTGAAAACAGCATGACACTCCTCCCTTGCTTTGGACCATGTGCACACAATCACCATGTAAACACAATCTGTAAACATCCAACGTATAAAATTACCACCCATGACCGATATTACACTTTTACCTTCCATAAAACCATATTGTGTTACTCATTGTGCACAGAAACAGCATATTGTGCATATTTACCACGTTTTAGAATCACAACAGCTCCTCACATGAGTTTGCAGTGACAGAAAATGGAAGACGCTTCACTTCCTGTTTCTTCTAGTACTATTTCTCCGGAGGAGTTCTGATGCCCAAGGGGTGATGCGCCATCTAGTGGTTACTGGTGGGAACCTTATTTTCCACCTGGCTACATATATATAGTTTATTGGGGAGGGGGGGCCATGCATTTTCTTCAAGTCACGCAGGGGGGATCACCAAAAAAATCTGAAGGTTGGGGGGGGGGCAAGGAATTTTTTTTAAAAGTTACAATCTGTCAACCAGCCCCCCCTAGTGGATAATAAACGTACACTCCCTTAGTTGAATGCTTGATTCTGATTGGTCAATCACTGAATTCTGCGGTTCTCTACAATGACTGATGAGCTCTATAACAAACCACTGTCTAATCAAAGACACTTCATTTTGTGCTGTATCCAACATGACAGCCATGTAAACAAACATGCAATGTCATTTACAGCTAAATATTGCTCTCAATAATGTTTTTTGAACATTTGAAGAGTGAAATAGACAATGAAGTAACCGAGAAAGTATTATATTTGATCAACACTTCCTTATTTTCCAAATCTGAGGTGACCGTGTCTGACCACAACACGCTTACGGAATACTTTCATTATACCGCAAGGAAGAAATACTTTGTTTTGTTGTTGGGTCAATTTATAAATGAATTTAGCCATGTTAATAAGCAGGATAGGGGTGAGAGTGCTTCCGGGTCACGAATGGGACAGTAGTGCGTTTGAGGAGCTGCTGCTCCCACTTTCATTAAAAAGTTATTTTTCAAAGCCTCACTTGCTTTTAAACTCCACTAAAAGTGCAGTAATAGCATCCTCTACAACTTTTCATTGATTTGAACCGAAAAAGAAGTTGGTAGAATGTCTAACTCGCAGAAACCAGCGGTCTCTGCAAAGCCGCAGACACGCCAGGCCAAGAAGGACGACCCGCCGGCGCCATTAACAACTGCGGACTTGGCCATTGTTCTTACACGGTTTGACGACTTAAATGCATCCATAACCTCCGAATTCAAGACAACTAATGCAACCATCGCTTCACTTGAGGCGAAAATAGACAACGTGCAAATCCACCTCTCTGACCAGGGACATCGTCTGACGACACTGGAGGAGAACGCGTCGCGTTATTCCGACAAGCTCGCCGAGCTGGACGCTAGATGTGATACTTTGGAGGATAATTACGTTAGAATCAAGGCCAAGGCTGTCGCTATTGAGTCCCAGGGGCGTAGAAATAACGTCCGTATAATCGGATTACCCGAACTAATCGAAAAAGATCAGCCTAATACCTTTTTTTCTAACCTACTTGTCGAAATTATGGGCAAGGATCTGCTACCTGAAGCGCCCGAGCTTGACATAGTGCATCGGGCCTTGGCTCCCAGGCCTGGGCCTGGTGCCAGACCTCGGGCTGTAATAGCTCGTGTCCACCGTCACCGCATCAAGGACGCCATAATTCGAGATGCCAGGAAGAGAAGGGGAACCCTAAACTACAAGGGGACCCCTGTTCAGATCTTCGAGGACCTGCCACAAGAAATCATCGAACAGCGTTCGGCCTATCGAGACGTGATGTCCGCCCTGTACAAACGCGGCTTCAAACCGAAGCTCCTACATCCATCTCGACTCTTCATAACCACCGCGGAGGGGAGGAAACATCTTTCCTCTCCAAAAGAAGCCGCAGACTTTTTGAAGAAGAACCAGGGGCAGAACGAGGGGACATCGCCTTCATCTTCGACCGCATCGGTTTGAGAAGGGATGTATTAGTATATTGGTCTGGCTAGTCTGGCCAGCTAACACATGCTAACATGCTATATATGCTCCAGTAATTTTATTTTTCTACTTTTCTATTTTTTCTACACACATATGGACGATCTCTCGTACTCCACAATGGATACTACAGTGTAAAGTAAATGTTTAGATGGGTTTGACTTGTGTTATTTGCTATGTCACTTTTTTTTTATTTATTTATATTGTTTTACAGTAGCTTGTGGAATGGTCGATAGTGTGTGGGGTTGGCTAACTAGCTAGTACATGCTAACAGGGTTTTTTTTCTTTCTTTAATTTTCCTATTTCCTTTTCTGACGTAAATACGCAACCCTTTTTTGACTGATATTATATGATCAAACGGCGTATGTAGACATGTCCGTTCCAACGGTTAATGCGAACCACTTGTTTACTCAATTAGGTATTTTGTTTACGGCGAATTCTATTGCGCTTGTGGTATGCTAATATGCGCTGTTTCTTTCTCTCCGTACATGACGATTACGTTATGGCGGTTTAGTTAAGTGTTAGAGAGCGATCGAATGCTTTGCACTTCATGATGACATGATTGTAGTCGAGACTTCTCGACATGTTTTCGTTGTTTTTATACTTCATCTTCTTACGATGTGGCTCTAATATGCTGATAGCCTGAGTTGGTTGTTTGTTTTTGGTCGGTGGCCGCCATTGTGTGCCTCTGACAGGATGGACCAAACTGTGAACTCTGAACTCTGAACCACGCTCGACAATTAATGGTTCTACGCTGCCTCTGCCGGCTGGGAGGTGGTATCACTACTATTTTTGTTACTTTTTCTTTTTGGTTGTAACAGCAGCCTCTCGACTGGCAGGCCTTACTTTATTTTACAACTGACTCATGGACATTAGTTTTTTTTCTTTTTTTACCTTTTAGATAAATATGTCGCCACATAGCATCTTCCCTCTGGGATTATATAACCTATTATGTTTTTTTTTTAATTTCTGATGTCTGGAGGCTGCCTTTTGGGACCCGGTGGCAGTCCAGTATTGGGGCGTCTGGGTGGGCAGGTTAAACTTCCTGTCCACCACCATGGAGCACTACCTTCATGGTGCATTCGGCTTGGCCGGGCGCTCCAACGAGCACAATTGGCTGTGTTCGTGGGAGGGAAGTCGATTGGGGAGGAGGAACAGAATTTGTCTCTGCATTAACGGTTTCCACAGTGGTCAGGGCGCCTGTTCAGAGAGGGGTGGAACCGGGGAGGATAGCGTGTACCTCCACATGCGTTACGCCCCCCTGGTGAAGCTCCTTAATGTCAGGTGAAAAGAAGATGGTGGCATGACGGATCGGGTATCGGAGGAGACCCGTTGTTGTCTTTACCCTCCCAATGACTACTGTGGGGATTAGCAGGGATAGGTCTAACGTAGAGTATGGGGATGGGGGAATTGGCTTGACACTAAATTGGGTATATGGGAAAAAATGTTTTCTTTTATTATCTCTTAAGGGTAGGGTTTCTCTTCCTTACAACTGAATGTGTACGTACCGTGATCGCCTCAGATCTTGTGATATTTTGTACCAATGATTATTGTGATTGGAATGTGATTTGGGGTGCCATCACTATGTGTGTACCTGCCTCATTGTGACATTGTACCTTAATAAAAAAGATTTGAAAAGAATAAGCAGGATAGGGGCGCCTGCTGGCCTACTGGTCCGGGTGCATACCACTTAGGCATTTGCCACATATATGGATGCCTGGTGGCGTTGCCGGTTCAAATCCCGATTCGGACGACCTTTGCCGCAAGTCGCTCCCCATGTCTCCCCCCCATTCTACTGTCCTATAAAGACATAAAAAAATAAAAATAAGCAGGATAACTGACATTGTCCTCCTGGTCATTGTTGAGAAATAAAACCCTTCAGGATTATTATGGCACCTCCGCTATTGGCTTTTATTTCTCAACAACGATTTGTGTGTGTTTGTGTGTCTCTGTGTGTGTGTGTGTGTGTGTGTGTGTGTGTGTGTGTGTGTGTGTGTGCGCGCGCCTACAAGGGCTGCTCAACAGCGCCAATGGTCACCTAGCAGTATAGGGGGTATGTGTATGATATCATCATCATACCTGGCAGAGGTTTTGCGGGAACGCCTGAGTGGTAAAAAACGACTTTCTGGCCTTGACAGCCCATCCAAACAGGAAGGTCCTATCTGATTGCATTAAACTACGTTAAATGATGTTAACTGTTGTTAAACTCACTTTGCCTCTATAGCAGCTTATGCTACAGACAAACAAATTACACACAGTCACGCTTAGGAGACGGTGTGCCACAGTCAAAAAAAAAAAGAAAAAATAACAGGTATTTTCAATGAATCTATCATGGTTAAAATGGAGTTTGAAGTTACAGTGGGTTTGTATAGGAAGGGGGAGTGTCTGATAAAATGAATATCAAATATCTAAATACTGAATCAAGCAACTTAAAAGCTGTCCAGGGTGGTCACAAAAGCCTGATTAGACGATAAAATTAAAAGTGAAACACCCCTTTAAGTAAATGTAGTAGTTATTTTCCTTTTTCTTCTTTTTGAAAGCCTTTTTACCTTTTGTTATTGATGATATCCTATGTAAAGTACTTGTGTTCTATCCGTCTGTCATTCAATGTTAGGATATGAGATAAAGTGGTTCCTGATAAAGTGGTTCCTGTGTAAATAAGCTGAAAAGCTTTCTAGAGTCTCCTTTTAGTTGACCTTGTACCAGTGATTATTTGTGCTGTCATGAAACTGTACTTTTTTCTATTGCATACTGCTAAGACATTATTCAATCAATCAACCACTCGGTGGCGCTGTTGTGCAGTCTGTCTACAGGGAAGCTGCGTGTGCGTGTGTGTGTGTAGTGGTATCCGGAAGTTGTGTAACTAGAGCGTCATCATTTTGAATGTAACTAGGCCAGAGCTTTGTATTGTATTGTAATAACCACTGTTTAGCAGTTAGCACGTTAGCGGTGTCATCAACGGACACTACAGTCGCCGTTACGGCCGTCGCACGCGCGCAACGATGTAGCGAATTCGGAAGTAATAACCAGTTAATTTAAGGTGAGAGTTCTGTGGTTGTACGTGTTATTTGGCGTTAGCTAAAACGCTACCTTTGTTGCCCGTTTCGGTTCGTGTGCCAACCGACGTAATAGCGCGAGGCTTTGCCACTTTGTTATAGTTATTGACGTGTTGTGTACACACGTGTCATTAGCACGAGCACCGCATGCACGCGAGTTTTTGTTTTAACAGCTTGTGTTTTAGATCTATCAATTTAGTAGGTGGCTCGTACGCAACAGCTGTCGAAATGGTAAATAGCCGATCTGCAAGCTCTCGACGCGTCGCATCCGCGACGTGTCCATAGCTTGCAGATCGGCTATTTTCGACGTATGCTCGGGCTCTGTATTGTATTGACAGCTGCTCTTACAATGAACACAGTGTCCAACCGCAAAGACACTGGTCTAACAAAACTATTATTTATGCTGTGTTATTAAAGATCGATCGGTTATATTGATTGATTAATAGTGGGCCTGTTATTACATGAATACATTAATAACGTTGCTGTACGCCTGCGTTTCAGATCCTGCTCGTTTAATATGAGCTCACCATTAACCCAGACCTCTGCACCAAGCTCTCCATGTCGGATGCAACTACCCGGGGAGGAGAGTCAGGTAATTAGTATATTTAATTCATAAATGAGATGAGAAGTGTGTGGGACAGTTTTATCTTCACAACATTTACACAAAATCACAAAGCAGTGAGATAGATGCATTGTGATGCGCATGTTTTCTCCAGGTCCAGCCCAGAGCACCTCTGCTGCAGATTCTGCGTGTGGCCGGAGCAAAGGAGGATGTGTTCACTCTCAAAGAGGTGGGTTGTTGCAGCAGACACTGGCCAGTGAATATGAATGCCTGTCCAGAGCAGGGGTGGGCAATTTATATTTTCACCTTCACTCCAGAGGGCCACATTGCATATCGCTACGTCGTACTTTGTCATTCTAGTATCTCATACAAAAGAAGCAAAAATAGCCGATCTACAAGCTGCGTTTTTAGCTTGTAGATCGGCTATTTTTGCTTCTTTTGAATTGGAATCCTGAATAATCTTTTGTTATGTTTGAATTGGAATCCTGAAATGTAACATTTGAATTAATTTCAAACACATTTAGTTATATACTCATGTTAACTTTATGATTTTAAATACAAATGAATAGACATAAAAAAAACACATTTTAATACTAGTCATTAAGCTACTAATATAGACTGAAGAAATTAAAGCATGTCATGTTTAGAATTGTAACGGTGAAATCAATAATATATCGGTATTCCAGTATTAACCTGCGGGCCGCATTAAGTGAAGGTGGGGGCTGCATGCGGCCCGGGCCGCCAGTTGCCCATGTATGGTATATGAATATGAATATGAATGACTGGCCAGTGAGTGAATATGAAATATGAACAAGTGCTTATCCTGTGAATGTGAGTGCTTATCCAGTGCATGAGTGCTTTGAGTGCTTCTCCAATGAAAAATGGGTCTGTGACCCCAAACATGTCCTTTTGAGAAACGCTGGTCTCTAAATCATGTATTTTTTTTGTTTGTGTAGGTGATGCATTACCTGGGCCAGTACATCATGGGGAAGCAGCTGTACGATAAAACCAGGCAGCACATTGTCCACTGTCAGGATGATCCTCTGGGAGAACTGCTGGAAGTGGAGAGCTTCTCCGTCAGAAACCCCAGGTAGGTATCTATGCACGACATCATATTCACACTAGTCTTCCGTAGCCAGACTATTATTCCACAATCTCCTGAATTCTATATAGAGTCTCTGGAACTACACCTTTAGAAAGCTGAGAACAGAAGCTGTCATCTGTTCGTTATTTCCGTTCACAAAAATATATTTTATTTTTCGAATTTCCTTTTCTGAGACAGTATATGCTTAAACATTGTGGGACGCAACAGTATGGCAAAGAGGAATCAACATTTCTATCAATTTATTTTATTTTCTTATTTTACAGCCCGGTGTATGACATGCTGAAGAAGTACTTGATTGTGCTTGGATGTACTGGTAAGCGAGGCAGTCATTAATTACGCTTTGATGTGTTGATGCAATATCTTTCTGAAAGCAGTTAGTCCTCATGGGAGATAGAAGCAGATAACTAGACATTGATGATACATGGTACATCTGTGATTGACCTCTTTTTGTCTTTTGTTTCCTCTTTTCCGTTGGGTATGGATTAAATGTTTCATTCTGTTGCCTCTTGCATTTCATCGTCAAACCACTTTGATATCTTATGGCCAGTTTCAATACATCATGTGTTGTTTATGAGCTATTTATGTGTGCAAGAAGAGGCGATTCCTGGGAGCAAGATTCTGCATAATCTTCCCCACTCGGCCTTTAGAAAACGCAATCTGGAGTGAGAGTACATTAAAAGCATCAAGTAGAGTTGTTCCGATACCGATGCCATTATCAGAAAAGCTGCCTATGCTGCCTAAAATGCTTGAGTGTGCCAGTCTATGCCATTACGATATCAGGTCATTTATCACATGACGATATTTCATAGTAGTACTATATTTCGATTGCTTCAGTTGATGTTGCACTACTGGTTTATACTCCTACTGTACTATTTACATTATTATTTTACTAAGTTGTAGCTGCACTTAAACAATTATTATTTGTATTTATTCCTTCCTAGATCAGTGGTTCTCAACTGTTTTAATTTCAATGGCCCCCATAACCCTAAGAGTGTAAAAATGGAACCAAATGGACCTGTAGCGGTCCATTTGCTTCCATTTTGTACACTCACAGAGTTACAGACCTGTGCGGGTCCATTTGGAACCCCCTCAAGGATCACCTAGGACCACTTTGAGAACCACTGTAAGATTGTTTTAAAACACGTAACACATGGCGAGTGTCGACCGTAAGGTCAGAGCTTCTAAATACGGCACAAACAAAGGAAGAAATGGTATCGGTACATCTCTAGAAAAGAGTCATTATTAAAGGTCTGGGGGGGTTTGCTTTTGTCTTGTTACTATGTTCTCATTTGAAATGCAGACGCTGCAGAGAATCTTTCTGTGGGCCGTGAATGTGTAGAGGGCGGAGTGGAGGACCGCGGTCAGGTAAAGCCGAAGCATGGTGCTTAAGGAGAAACGGAGCACCTCAACCTTCCTCACCACTCGCAACCCGTCTGGACCAAATAGAGACACCCTGTCAGTCTCTTAACAATTTGGATGTAATGGATATATTTTGTATCGCAAGTAGAGCCCGACTGCATTATTTGACCTTTTGGATGACATCAGTATCGGCGATTATGCTGCCGATGTCTCCCTTTTTTTATTATCATTTTGCACTAGGTGTCTCAATTCGTCACAGGTGAACATTTATAAAACATAATAGACAGTCTACAAGCTCACTGCACTTTATGTTTTGGGCTTGTATTCAGCTTTTTGGTAACGTTAAGATTGTTTTTTATATGGCAAAAGGTTATACATTTTTATAGATGTTTATAAGTTAAATGTTTTTCAAATTGAATTAAAGATACATTTTCTTCTAACATAATCGGTTAAAACAACATCAATCAGTAGTCTCTAGGACTCTCTGAGAACAGGAATGGCGAATTGGGCGTTAACTTGGACACCTTAAATGTGTAATCGGCCCGGGGCTCTAATCACAACAGTCCTTTTTAGGCTTGCGTGCAGTGAGGTCGGGTGCAGGGGCTGCTGTCTCCGTTGGGGTGCAGCATCTGTACAGAGTTGCACCGTCTCTGTACAACCCCATCATGTGGTCCTGGGGCTGGTGGCGCTCCCACCGGCTCCAGCCAGTGAATGGGGGGGCAGAGTCACTGTCTCTGTCTTGTCTTCAGAGTTCTCTTCTCTGCTCCGAGCCGGGGGATCATAGCTCCTGATCTCAAATAAACCCACTGACCCACCTTACCTACACCTGAACTGTCCCTTTCCCCGTTCCACCCACCCCACCACTCCTACACCCCCTATCCACTCCCCACCACCACCAAAACACCCCCCTTTTTTGTAGATCTCCAGTCAATCCTTTTGAGACATAATCGGACCCCCCATCTACTGCTGCCCAAATCGACCTGCTCTACATTTCCGTAAAACTTAATTCTTGCATGTTTTACGCTTGTCTTCTTGGCATAACTTTGGTCTGATATTTGGTCTTTGCTGAACAAAGATGAGATCAAAAAACACACCAACATTAACATATTTATTTAAATCCACAAGATACTAATAACTGTAGAATTCTCACTGGTTGACATATCCTTAGACGTGCATGCTTCAGACCTCCCTTCCATGTAAAAACAGGCTTTCCAGTAATAACATGTATGTGTGTGGGCATGTCTGTTATTATAACGAACATCTTATAGTTGCAGACGTAGGAATCATGGCTTAGTTTTATTGTTGGAAATGGAATACAATCTGTCAACATTCATCGTCAGTCACCTTAATTGAAACTCAAGTTTCTCATCTGTCCTCTGTAACCTTGCTCTCAAACTGTCTCACTTACTACTCCTCATCCCGAAACCTTGACCCATCCATGCCCCAATCTTCCCTCCCCTCTGGCCCGTGCCCCCTCCATCCTGTGACCAATGCCCCCCTGCCTCCCCAGAGGTGATCTTGAGCATGGAGCTGTGAGTCCCCCGAGAGGTCAGTCCTCGCTCTTGTCCTCTAATCGTCTCCTCTCTACTTGTTCTTTCCTCGTGCAGGTGTGTGGAGGTGTGGCCAAAGCAGGGTTGGAGAGGGGCATTGATAGGCCCCTCCTCCACCTGCAAACCCCCTCCCAGAGACGACCCCGGGACCCCGATGAGGGTAAACAAACACACACACACACACACACACACACACACAAACTTGTATTAAACACTAAAGCTATACTTACTTTGTCGTACACATGGATTAAAGTTCTCACTCGCCATGTCTGATTTCAGTAATAATCTATAGAAGTTTTCAATGGAAGCATGGAATGCACCGTAAATTTGAAATTGGTGGTCTTTGATTGATTAATTGAATACTTTATTTTAACAGTACAGCTATTACAGTCAAAAGTGATGCTAAAAGAATAACACAAAACCCCCCAGGAGCTTGTTTCCATTGTGGTAAAAGTTTAAGAATCCTCCTTGCAATAGGAGCTCAAATTGACCCCCACGGTCCCTTCCTCAGACTCTCTGGACGGCCTGCCGCGCTCAGCCTGTAAACGAGCCAAGCTGGACGTCACGGTGGACGAGTGGGACCTCTCTGGCCTGCCCTGGTGGTTTCTGGGTAATCTCCGTAGTAACTACAGTCGCAGGAGCAACGGCTCCACTGACATCCACACTAACCAAGTAAGCAGACACGTTTTTTTTTAATCTGAAAACAAAACCCGGCCTCGCAAAAACCTGGTCATGAAATACTACAGTGTTTTTAGGTCTATGGACATAATGAGTGGAACTTTAGGGTTAAGAGTAATTTAATTATTAATACAATAAGAAAAGGGGGGCTGAAAGCTGTTTATTTATCAAAATAGGCAAAAATGTGGGGGCATGGTGGCCTTGACCCAGTACATGCCATCTCCATTTGGCAACAATGTACACAAACCTGTCACCACATTCCTCAAGGTAGTTTGTGGTCTAGTCAAGTTCAACATTCCGTTCCTTTTCAGTTATTTGTAATCATCCAGTTCCAAGGAAGCTTGGCTAAAGCCTTTTTTTCTTTTTTTCTTTTTTGTCTGACCAAGACAAAACAGTAACAACACAACATTTTAAAGTTAAGGATTATTTTTGTGAATACATATAAATGATATTACTGTCCGTGAAATAAATCAATTATGTTGGCAACTGTGACAGGAAAGTGTCAAAGGAGAAAAGGGTTAAATCAGCTGGGGCAGTGTGTGGGGCATCAAGGCCACTGTGGCCACAGGGCATATCACTTTTTTGAGGGGCATAAGGCCAAACCACGGGGGAAATATGGCAGCTATGGGCTTCATGAAATTCCTGCCCTGCTCGTCGTGCCTTTTTGTTTACTAAAAGCCAAACAGAAATGTATTTTTTATTCACAATGTTCCAAAACAGACAGAAACACAATTAAAATCGTTAATCGCAAATTATTTGAGCATCACTGAATCACAAGAGGTGGATCTGCGTTGCACAGTGACGATCTGACTGAGGTGTCAGCTGTCCCCCGCACAGGAGGATGACACGGCCATCGTGTCGGACACCACAGACGACCTGTGGTTCCTGACGGAGGGCGGCAGCGAGCAGGTGAGCGTGGAGATGAAGGAGGAGGCCGTGCTGGAGGAGGGAGCAGCGGGGAGTGCAGGAGAAGGAGAGGCCCTGCCCGACGACGAGGAGGCCGCCGCCGGGAAGGAGGAGAAAACGGATAAAGAGGTTAGGACCGTGTGACTGGAGGTGAAGAGGAGAAAACTGGGCAAAATGGGTTCCAAATTGTAGGACTGTGTGACCGACTGGAATCTTGCAATCTTGTCGGATTTGATTTTTTTGTCGTTTACTTCAGACTGATTTGCATCTGCCAAATGACTTATGGACTTGTGACATAGTCGACAGTTCGACCGACGACAGGCAAGGTTTTGAGATGACAAAACTTTTACTTTATTTTCAAAAGTAACCATTCAGTATCATACACTGCTTGTCATGCTGTGGTACTAGTGTGTTGGTCCCAACGAGCTCCTTTCTTTTCTTTTTTTTTTGCGACCCATAGTTTGAGAACCAGTGTTTGTTCAGCAACAGGAGTCTGTGTGTTCTTAATTAAACAGACAATTACTTTTACGGTCGGGATTCCAATTATATCCAATCAGGATAGAGAACTCAGAAAGGATACATGTGCAAAAGGCTCATGTAGTGATGCAGAGGTCAGAGTGACCTCATCAGTCACTCACCAACTAGCACCAGGTGTGTTTAATTGACAGACGTCAGCACAGTTGTGTAATTTGTTCAGAGCTCAGTTCATGTTTGGATCTCATAGAGACCCACTGACTCTATTGCAATAGTGTTTTAACTAAAGAAATATCATTTACCCTACCTTTCAGAATAGGCATACTAGGTTTAAGTGGTTAAAGGAAAAGGCTAGCTCATACTGTACCATAATTAAAATGGATCATTGTGTTTTTGTTCAGATGGCCGAGGATCCAGATGAGGACTCCCAGTGTCTGAGTGACGACACCGACATAGAGATCTCTACACAGGTAGGCTTATGTCCATCCGCTTCTCTGACTGACAATGTTAGCCTAGGTCTGTTCTCAACGATGCCTTGCTTTGGGCAATTTAATTACAGTATAACTTATTACTACTTCCATTAGTAATGGGTGACTTATTATTGTCCCTCTGGAATGCACTCCTTAAAGGGCCAGTTCACCTCTGGGACAACCAGATCTAATTTTATTGTTGTTTGGGACAAGATAGCGTTGTGACGGTTTCCGATTTTACCGGTTCGATCCGGTTTACTTGATGATACCGGTTCAGTTTATGAATACCGACTAAACCGAGTTGGGGGGGAAAAAAAGAAAAATATAAAATTAAAATATATCTTACACATGTAAACGTATGCTGGCGGCGTCACGTGTATTTTCCGACAGCATTAAATTCATTCTGTATTGTATTTATTATGTTTGTGAATATAGTCTACTGAGTGAGTCTAGTGGAGCGCAGATCTGCTACTGTTGTTGACAGCTCACTGCTCTAAGTCTAGGGCTGCTGTGGCAGTGACCCGCCTCCTCCTTCATTCAATCACAACTGGACACACGCACTATTGTTTATAGATGTGGTGGTGGACATTGGACAACGTGTTAGAAGCCACACAGGTCTTCATTGCGTCTTTACAACAATAGCGATGATTAACGTTGGGGTGAATGTGGTCAAATAACCTTTATTGGCTAAACTACAACACTGAGAAAGCAAGCTAGCCTAGCATGTATGCTATCTGGATACAGTATGCGAGTTTAGAAACTCTACGCGTCGCTTGCTAAGGGAAGGAGCGCTGCGCTCGCATACAGTATGTATGTAGCCTATAGCTGTTTGATTGATTATAGCGTTTTCGTGGCGGAGCCGTCCCTTTGGTGGTCCGCCGGGGCCGCGGACCACCGCGGCCGCCTGTGCCTTGCCCTTCCGTATCCATAGAGGGGCGGCACGTCCTTCTACGACCAAAACAAAAAGTAGCCGATCTACAAGCAATCCCAATCCACTGTTTTTACTCAATCCACTGGTTCTCTGTACAGCAGAGCAAACACGAGAGCATTTTCCCCATTCCACAGAAGCAGTAATAGTACAAACAGGAGACATCTCACTGAGAAGATCCATATAGATGTATATAAAATAACAGGTGGCTGTTGATTATGAGGACTCTGTAAAAGTGCTCTACAAGAGTTATAATTTATGGCTAAATCGGCACCATAAATGGGTCCGCTTCTATCTGCGCCTCCAAGTGGTCAACATCCGGTATTACCGGTTCGGTCCGGTTTTTAATTAATTACCTAACCGGTTTAAAAAAAATCAAACTGTCACATGACTAAGATCAACACAATCCTGAGTTAGAGTATTTTTTGTGTTCAATCTGTGTTTTGAGATATTTTAGCATGAATGATGATGCATTTTGCATCATATGATGCAGCATGATGCAAAATGCATCATCATTCATGCTGAAATACTAAAATATCTCAAAACACAGATTGAACACAAAAAATAACTCTTTGATTGTGTTGATCTTGTCCCAAACAACAATAAAATAAGATCTGGTTGTCCCAGAGGTGAACTGGCCCTTTAATCATATAACTTCAAAACCCACCTTACACAATCTTCTCTTCTGGGGGTCCCTGGCACAAAACATTTTCCGCAGCCAAATACATATTGTTTTAGGTGTCCTTGGCACAAAAACATGTTTGGAAAAAAAAAAAAAAAATGACTTTGAAGGCATTTGTAGAATCGGTCCACAGGTCTTAAAGACAGTGTTGATCAGTCATCTGCAGTAATTTATTGCATCCTGATGTGTCTCTGTGTGTGTCGTCCAATCAGGACGCCTGGCAGTGCACAGAATGCAGGAAGTTCAACACGCCTCACCAGAGGTACTGCGTCCGCTGCTGGGCCCTGCAGAAGAACTGGTACAAGGACGTCCCCAAACTCGTCCACTCCCTGTCCGTCCCCGACATCCCCGCGTGCAGCTCCGCGGCAGCGCACAACGACGATGAAGACGACGACGATAGCGACAACGACAACGACAGCGAAGAAGGCATCGACGTCCCGGACTGCATCAGGTCGGTGTCTGACCCCGTCATCCTGCCCTCCCATTCCACCGCCGACCGGCCGCTGGCCGCCATGGGTGGGACGGGGAAGGCCTGCGGGCGCCTGTCCTCCTTGCTGAACAAGGACGAGCAGCTCTCCAGCGGCGAGAGCCAGGAAAGCCTGGGGATGGAGGTGGAGTCGAGGCCCGAGGCCCTGTCGGAGCCCTGCAAGCTGTGTCGCGTACGGCCGCGCAACGGCAACATCATCCACGGACGCACGGCCCACCTGCTCACCTGCTTCCCCTGCGCCCGGAGGCTGCACAGGTTCCAGGCGCCTTGCCCCGGCTGCGGGAAGATCATCCAGAAAGTTATTAAGATTTTCTTCCTCTAAAAAAAATAACCTCATAACATCCACATTGACCAATGCTAAATGTATGACTTCAATAATTATTCAACCGTATGGTTGAATTTTTATTGAACCCTTTAATTTTTTTACCAGGTAGATCAATTAGGAATTATTTTCGGGCAAGCCCTGGACTCACGTAAGTTGCACTCTTAACACACTTAAGAAAACACCATCGTACATAAACGCACTCAAATAAGCACCGTCATAAGTAAGACAAGCTCAGTAAAAACAATCATACATTATACACACTCAAATAAGCACTGAGACACAATCAACAGCTGGAGCGTTTCTCTTGGTTGCATCACACTGCCTCTGAACTATAATTGGGTACAACCTGAGACATCTTAGTGCTTGAGACAATATTTTTTGTTTGACCACATTTCATGAAAGAACAGAGGTATTTATTTATTTATTGGCAGGCCACCTATTGCGTGTACAGTATAAAAGCTAATTGTGTGCGTGTGTTTTTGTTTTTTTTTGTCATGATGAAGGCTTTATTTTATTTTTTTATTAACGTCGAGTTGCTTACATTATCCAGCATATTATAGCGGAATGTTATTATTCCGTAAGCTAATTTGTTGCTCTTCTTAAGCTCATTTTGTTTCCAGAGTGGTTGAATGGTGCCATATACACACGCCAATCGGTTGTTTGGACCTTTTTGTGTGTGACGCATTTCCTGACAGACTGATGAAACGCGCCGATTCACTTCGGGCCTCTTCAAGCCAGTGTTTTCCTCTTCTCCGCCGCCTTGCAGTTCTGTTCTCGTTCCTGACATCCAGTAGAAGAGTATTAGAGGCTGTTTGTTTCTGCTCTCCACAGTTCTCCTCATGGCTTCCTTGAAGAGCTTAGGCCAGGGGTCTTGAACAGGGGATCCTCAGAGTAAATACAGGCAAATCTTTGTGTGATAGGATTTATTTCTTCTTCTTCTTAACGTTAACCACTTGAACCCCAGCATTCCTGTTCTGAGGAGAACTTAAAGGGCCACTTCACCTCTGGTACAACCAGATCTTATTTTATCGTTGTTTGGGACACAATCAAGTGAATCAACACAATCCTGAGTTATTTTTTGTGTTCAATCTGTGTTTTGAGATATTTTAGTATTTCAGCTGTGCTAGTGATGCGTTTTGCATCAACTCAGGATTGTGTTGATTGTGTCCCAAACAACAATAAAATAAGATCTAGTTGTCCCAGAGGTGAAGTGGCCCTTTAAGAGTAAGACGAGACACTGTGTGCTTGTAGATATTTTTGCAACGAGATTTGGTGTAGAGGGGGGAAAAAAGAGCAGACTAAGTACAAGGTGAAAGCTCAAGTATTGACGGTTTAAGTGGTTACATGTCTGACATACACTGATGACAGTGCTGTCAAACAAGTCTATGAAGCTATCTGTGAAATCTAAGAAAAAGTTTAATCTTCAACACAACGATCCACAATATGTAGTGGGCGGTCCCTGCTTCTCAGCTAAAGGGTCATTGACCTGGAAACACCTTGAGAAAGACCCCTGTTCTAGGCTTTAAAGCCTTAATTCATGCTGACGCTAAAAGACTATACAATCCTGTATATTCAACAGAAAAATGCAGCACCCACACAGAAACATTTCGCATGGCACTAATTCGCCGAAGTATGATTCCAGCATGCGTCCGGCAGCCCGCTTTAATTTTTTCCCAACATGCCTTTTTCCCTCAACATGGGTGAATGTATTGTACAACACAAGCGCGGTGACTTGTTTATATGTTTGGTCTCTGTCAATATGGTGTTTAAATATGTAGGATTATAATAACCCGCTTGAAAAATGTACAGCTGAAGAAATATTTACTATATTTATATCTTCAAGGGAGTATAATAGTCTTGTTAATGTATATTGGATATTTACATTAGCCAAGCTGCTGAAAAGCTATAACGTATATTTTACCCTGCAGTCTGTTGTTTAATTGGTCAATTCATGACTGAGTGAGTTCTAACCTCTCTGGATGTTGAGAGTAATTAGCTGTTTCTTCTGTTGTATTTAATTTATTTATGTTCATCTTCGTAATGAACAAGAAAAGGTAAGAGCCAAAAGTCTGCACTTGTTCCCATTCATAGACTTATGTCTTAACATGAATATTGTCGCTGTCGGGCAGAAACCTCTTACCCACATTTTAAACTTTTTTTTCCCCCCTTCTAAATTAACGCCCATGAAAAGTAGTAGATCTGCAGGGGCGTAACTTCGAGCTTGTAGATCTACGACTTTAGCTATTTTTGAATCCTGAAAAAGTATGTTTTTGGACTTATGTGGTTCACCCGACAAACGATATAATCCTGAAAAGGAGAAGAAAGGAAGAATTTTGGCAGTGCTTCCGAAGAAAAGACCAGTGTTTTAAAAAGAAATCCTTAACGCTGGCGGTGTCCCTATATTTTTACGGACAACAAATTCTCACAAATGCCATAATAGGCCTAACATGTTTAATTAATTTATACGTCTTGCACCGGTGTTGCACCACAAGGATAGCACATGTACAAGCCCGCAGAACGACAACGCATTGTGAGCTTGTAGATCTGCTAAGGCTATTTTCACTGTATGACAGCACCGTGCTTGAATTTGGCGAAGAGGTGTGGGAGGTGCTTAGTACTTATTTAGAGTTGAGAGCTTTGATTGAAGCCTTACACTGCCATGTAATGACTTTGTTTGATTTGAATTTGTATGTCTTTTATGTGGCCTTTTTTGGGGTTCATGTTTGTTTCTGTTCCAGTTGTTTCGGATGATTAATATGTGTTCGAGTGTTTATATTTTAATAACGGATGATGCCGGTGGTATGGTTTTCCCTTCCTGTGCCTGTTATCTGCCCAAGAAACGCATTTCTTTTTCAGTAAGATGTGAGCTGTTGTCCCAAAAAAGACTTATCTTTAATCTCACGGCTAAAATTGCACAGAGACATTTTCACTACTTTATAGACTGGTGATGTTGCTTGTAAGACGGATATGATGGCTCAGATGCTCTCTGTGATCAGCTTTTCACAACGTGTGCTTCTAATGTCCACCAGCAGGTGGAGACAAGTCTCAGTATTGTATCCGGTGCCTAGGCTAACGCAGTACAACACCAGTATTACATGTTAATATGATGTACATACATAGAGCATGCCTGTCGTCATGACTAAATCCAGTATTGGTGCTGGTGTCAGAGCTATATTAGCAAAAGCAGTAGACTTTAAAAATAAAAAATTATTAATAGAACGTATTATATTGAAATAGCCCTTCCAACTATTACACCTATGGGGAGGGGGAATCAAAGTATTCACCATTTTAATACAGGTCTGTAGGCGTCGTGATAACCCACCCCAGTTGTCTTATCATGACGTTTAATAAGTTCCGATCTTCAAGAAGAGAGAGATACAAGTTTTAGTTATGTGATTATAACAACCTCAATAAATAAGGTACATCCAAGAGTTACTTTTTTTTGTCATGTCGTCGTTCCCCCGAAATGTGATCATGTGAAATGTTTTACCCATTACATTACTATCAAGTCTGTCAGGTTGAAACCTCATTATGTAGTATTCAAATAAAACATAAGGCACAAGTAGCAGGTCTTCAGGCTCAAAACGCATCGCGTCTTGCTGTGTTTCGACCATGTAAATCTGCTACTTTTGATGCCGCTGTGTGATGAAAAAAAATCTAATCATCAATAATTACATACAATTACAGAGGGTGTGCTGTGTCGACTGGTAAAGTGACACGCGCGTGTGTGTGTGTGTGTGTGAGGCTAAAGAATAAGTCATTGTATGACAGTACAGCTGTCATGTGACCTCTTGGTGTGACAGGACAGCCTCAGCACCTGCCTCTGCTCCTGCTTACCAGTGGTGTAAAGTAACAAAGTACATTTACTAAGTACAATTTTGAGGTTTTTGTACTTCCAAGTATTTCCAATACTTTTACTTATACTCCATTACATCTCCGATCCAAACATTTTACTCCACTACAATTATTTGAATAATACTGGTTACTTTGTAGATTTTGATTATTACCAGTAAGACACCTTAAGGCCCATTCCCACTAGGTTAGATCATAGAGTAATTAGGCCTATAATACGTAGGGCCAGATAAACGGATAGAAAATGTCTGCATTCAAGTGGATGGTAAGATACAGATAAATAATATCTGTGACAGATATTTTGTATCTGTATTTTACCATCCACTTGAATGGAGACAGATATTTTTTTATCTGGCCCAGTGGGAATGGGCGTTTAGGGCTAGCCTGACTGCAAGTGTCAGACTCTATCACACACTTTGTTACACACCACCCACCAACAGGGGGTGGTGATGTGCGGACTGATTTATCAGGCTACTTTAGGGCGCCCTTGGCGCGTGCACTGCACACATCCGCCTGGGTCACGGCAGACTGCTGGGCGAGCGCTAGAGTTCTCAACGGGCCTGAAAATTAAGAGTAATAGTAATAAAAAAATAAAAATATATTGTTTTTCATTGAGCCCGAGGCCCTACCCGGCCCTACTAATTAGCATACATTTTAGGCCCTACCCTACCCTAAATGTCGGTCGGGTTCGGGTATGGTCGGGTTCGGGCAGAATTTGAGAACTCTAGCGAGCGCTGGCGCTTGGGAATGGGATCAACTTTGCACAGACCTGGTTGGTTGTTAAAGTTGGACAAAATGTGGCCATATCTTCCCAAATATGGAGATGACTGACGTCTGACATCATATAGATGTTTGACGTCATAGACCACATGATGACAATATGTCCATATATGGGCATTCCCAGATATTGGCCTAATATTGATGACATCAGGAATCTCCATATATGGGCATAAAAGGGACAGGGACGGAATTCATTTGCAAGTGTGACTATTGATGACATCAGGGATCTCCATATACCGGTATGCGCATAAAAGGGATTGTATGATGTCAGACGGAATTCATTTGCAACATCATTGAGATGTCAGAACAGGTCAGCTATATCCTTCTGCTGAGCTGGGATGGGGTTGGCACGCACTGTGACGCACTCACAGGATCTGGATGTTTTTATAGTAAGCTGCAACACGTCGCAATGCAACACATTGTGAGCTTGTAGATCTTTTCAAAATATATGCACACATTTTGAAAACTTGAAATGACACATTCTGCATAATGAGTATACTTTTCCTTTTGCTACTTTAAGTACATTTTGATACCAATACTTTTGTATTTTTGCTCAAGTAAGTTTTGAATTCCTCGCCCCTCCTGGGTAATGGAGTATTACATTGCAGTATATTGATACTTTTACTTAAGTATAAAACACTCGCACGCATAATGTACGCACAAAAGCACTAGTAATCATTGCTATAGTGTTCAGTAATGGCTCTTTAATAAACAGAATATACAATTTCAGCCAATCAGGAGAGAGTATTCAAATCTCTCCTGATTACCAGCTTCATTTTTATAGTTCCAATGTTGTCTGCTCATTTCTTTTTGTCGTCACTTCCAATTTCACTGGTTTAATCTGTATCCTGACTGAACAAACACACTATATAGCAATGAGTAGCCTACTACCAGAATATAGGCCAACCATTTTGTTACTGAACAAATAACTGAGAGATCAGAATATAGAGCTATTTAACACTTCATTTTAACCAAGGAAAATCACTTAACTTTAAATGACCCACTTTCAATCTGATGTACCTGTTTTGGCCATGTGATATTGGCAAATGTTTTCAAGCCATAAGCCCAGTGTGTCACATTATGGAAAGGCATTCATGAGCTTGTAGATCAGCTAGGCCTAGCTAGCTTGTGAGCAGGAAAGAAAATTAGGGTGATGTACAGTAGACACTAGAATAGGAAGTTAGGAACACAAGAAACGATAGATAAAGTCAAAGAACAAGATTTGTGGGCACGACCCACAGGTTACTTGAGAACCACTGCATTAACCCATTCAGAACGGGTACACTATATTGTGTATAATTATTTTATGCTTTAACTATTGAAAAATAGCAGATATACAAGCTCACAGCGCGGCACCAAGTGCCGCGCTGCAAGCTTGTACATCTGCTATTTTTGAAAAAAATTGAAAATTTGAATTTTGACCTGATTCTATAAGTGTCTTTTGAATCCTTCTAAGGTTTTTTGAAAAAACGATGTTTCTATGTCAGCAATCTGGCTAGCCATCGTCAAAGAAAAGGTCCTTTTCACTTAACTGGAGCTCAGTTAATCTGTTCTTGAGAGACTACTATGTCAGTGGTTCTCAAACCTTTTCATGTGAAGGACCCCCAAAATGATATTTATTTGTCCACGGACCCCCATCTCAAAATATTTAGTTCCAGGGACCACCCAGAAGCAAAATTTTAGTTACAAACGTTGGCTTAAAAAATACATTATATTCAAAGATTTGCACCCATTTTCACAACTTTTTCAAAAATAGCAGATCTACAAGCTCGCAGCGCGGCACTCGGTGCTGCGCTGTGAGCTTGTATATCTGCTATTTTTTAATAGTTAAAGCATCCACACATTTTCGGCCTAAATATGATGTGTAACACTGGAAATGGCCCGAAAAAAATCAGGAGACCTCAAGGGGAGGTAAATGTAATTGTTGTACATATTTTCGTCCAAGCTCACAACGTGTCGATGTAGATCGGCTATTTTAAGAATTTTTTAATGTTTTTCAAAATCGTAAAAATGGGCAAAGACGTTTAGGGATAAGGGGTAAGGCATGGACGAAAATATAGCTGATAGTGTTTTTGTTGATGACATGTATTATTGTGTTATTTTGTATTCTACACTATGTTGACAAATTGAATACATAGGACCACAATGGCAACAAGTCCCCAGGACCTTTTGGTTTTGTCCTGCTGGTGCTGGACTCACACATATGCGTGAAACATCTTCTCCGTATCATCTGAGAATGGCCACTGGGGGCGCCGTACTAATGCATTGTCAATGGAAGGTTGTTTGGTTTTTTGTCGTTGCCGTGTCTCTAGCTCAACCACAGCCTGTCTTTTGGCCAAGAGACACGGCAACGACAAAACACCAAACAACCTTCCATTGACAATGCATTAGTACGGCGCCCCCAGTGGCCATTCTCAGACGATACGGAGAAGATGTTTCACGCATATGTGTGTGGTGCGCCTTATAGATGCATTTCTGGTCCACGTTACATTGATTGCGACCGAAGGTCGCATTTACCCTGAAAAACCTTGTCGCTTGAGTGACCTTCCTTCCTTCCTTCCTTCTGTAACCTTCCTTCTGTACAGGGAGTGATGTCAGTGTGATGTCAGCAAGTTGTGACATCACTTCCTGTACGGGGCGGCTACACGAAAGACTAAAAAAAGGTACAATGTGTCTCAGAAAAGAAAATGTAACAAGGAGGTGGCAACGGGCGGCTAGATAAAGTTATTAGGCCTGGATCCGACTTTAAGTCGACGCACAGGATTCCAGAAGTGTAGCGCTTATTCGCTCTTGTATCAAACTGGTACTCGAAACGTTCTTAGAATTTAATATATATTTTCTAAAGTAAATATGGGGGCGGCTGTGAAAAAAAGAGAAGAATAAAAAAGAAAAAAAGGAGGAGGAGGATAAAGATACCAAAAGGAGAGAGAAGAAAGGGTGGATGAGGTACAATGTGCGGTATCCTCCTTGTCAAGCTCGACATTGGGCATTTGGACCTATACATGGAGAAATGGAGCAAACCTGTTTGGCCTAAAGATGGAGATGTGGTACAGAATGACTCATATATGGGCATAAAAAGTATGTCATGTGACATCACATCCTGTACAGACAGTCAGACAGACAGCCATTGACTCCGGCCTAACAATGGCTACTGTCTATGACGGTAGTCCCATATGACATGATGGACTGGACTATCTCCATATATAGTGTTCTCCACATCTCCATGTTTAGGCCCTATCGCTCACACCCTAGGTGGGGTTGGCGATAGGGCCTTTCTGTGTAGAGTTTGCATGTTCTCCCTGTGTCTCAGGGTTGATACCCTCACAAAAACATGAACAAACTCCCCCCAGAATGACAACAACTAGAATCGTCAGAGAAACGCTGTGGTTGGCCAGATAGTCAAGAATTGGCGCGACCTCGCCCTTTAGGGCGAGGTCGCATGTCACACTGAGGTCGCATTCCACCCTCAGGTGTCTTACTAGTAAGAACTAGATGCACGCGCAGGTCGGTACCAAAATCTGCCAATGAAACCAGCGCTCCCCAAAACAACAGGTTTGGGGATTGGTGGGAATTGATTACATGATACAGTCACCTGTGCATTTAGTCTCAATGTTTGTAAACAAGAAATGGGTCTATAGCCAGTGGTTCTCAAAGTGTAGGGGGTCTAAATTGACCCATACAAGTCTGTAACTCTGACGGTGTACAAATGTCAGAGACCTTGAAATGTGGAGGTTTGAGAAACACTGCTTTTAGCCATAATGTCTTACTGCGTATGTCGTGCTGTTTACATTTCAATTTAATATATAATGGTAATTGTTTCCCCTTTGCTGTTGTCCTTGTAGTGAATTGGATTAAGGAGTCTTTCAGGTATGACGCAGGCAGTTGAACAGATGAGACTGACTTTGAATAATAAGGAAAAGGGTTTATTAAACAAAGTTTCAGCAGTCAACTGTGGCGATCCTGCCATCGGAGTGGAGTCGAGGCAGGGGCATCGTCTCTGTGGTTTACAGGGTTTTATAGCACTCAGAGTCCTAACATCAGTACTAGTGTCTATCTACATGCACGTACTTGAGATAAGGCAATTACATGTTCTGTACACATTCCCTTACATGTGTGTGGGCCTGAGACTGCATGAGAGTGCCTTACGGAACATCTATACCTATGGTCAGTGTGGATGTACACGTGTGGGTCCATAGTTCAATTAGTTACTGCCACTGACCGCTATCTAGAGCAGTCCTAGGCAGCCCGCAGTCCGCTACCTGTGTGTGTGTCCAAATTGCATAACACCGATATCTCTGTGTGTGTACAGTATGTGTGTCAATGGTCAAACGTGCTGTATCGGTGAGCTGGTCTGTGTCCTCCTGTGTGTATCTGGAATGTGCCTAAGGCCGTGTGTGTGTGTGTGTCTGTTGGAGAAACGCAGCAATGGGTGTGAGTATGTGTGTGCGTGCATGAGTGATTGCATATGTATGTCTGAGACACTACATCCTCTCTACATTGAACCTGTCCTGACTATTTGGAGCAGAGGATGCGATTAATAGCCTACAGTCAGTGCCCAGGGAGTAGTAGGGGTTTTAAATGTCTTGCTCAGTGGTTCTCGACCTGATTATTTCGGAGGGTCCCCAGATGATTAACTTAATGTGCAACACTGTTTTCTCACTCAACAGTAAACAAACCAACATACAGTTTAAGTGTACAGAGGGTATCTGCACATTTCTAAAGTGACAATTTAAGGACTTTTTAACGTCTAAAATGATAAATTAAACATTGGCCAAACTGTCAAATATTAGCGGCAGAAATAGAGGTGAAAATAGACGATCTGTCATAGATGCTCACAACGCCTCTGTGAGCATGTAGATCTGCTATTTTCACAATAGAACCGTGTTATTCAAAATGTAACTTCTTTCTAGTGCTCGTAGGGTGGGGCTCTCCAGTTAAAATATGATTATTTTGGGGGTCGCGGCCTGAAAAGGTTGAGAACCACTGGTCTTGCTCAGGGACACTCAGACTGATGTGGGCCAGCTTGGGGGGGTCAAACCAGCAACCTTCCAATTCCCAGACGGCCTCTCTACTCTACCCGCTCAGCTACAGCAACAATGTTTGTACTGTAGAATTCTGCATATGTAATAGCCCATACCAAAATGGCCCCTGCCTCCCCTGTAACTAATTCAAGAATGGACTACTGGTTTGGTCCGTGGCATGTGATGCGTCAGAGCAGGGTTGGAGGCCGGTGGCACATAATGCAGTAGAGGAATGGCATATCAGCCTGGTGACGCCGTGTATACCCACCACGGGCTGGGCAGCTCCAGAATGGCGCGGTCCAAGGGAGTGGTAGGTATGGGGGGGTCTTGCATGTTGTTGCCATGACTACAGCACAGCGCCATCCCAATAATCCCAGAATAACATTTAACACATTCTGGTGTTCATCCCCTCCCAATGGTGCGCGCGACACTTCCTAGAGGGAAAATAGTTAGAATATGAGCTCCGTGCTGCAGAGAGAGCATTGCTCCGATGCTTTGCGGAGAGACATTCCTACCCATGAATATCTTTATGATTCATCTATTCTCGGGGCCGGTGCCCCTCGCCCTGGCCCAATTAAGATAGAGTGGAAACATGGATCAGATTCCTTTGCAGAGTTTTTTTTTTGCCCGCTCTGCTCGATGTGCCTTTTTGCTTCAGCTCGAGTTATTGTATGGTCTCTATCGTTAATTGTGTCACACGAGAGGGGAGCGTTGAAGGCATTGCATGATATCAAAGCTGTATCAGTGATATAAGGAAGGAGGGAGACTGGTGGCCTGCAGCATGCGCGGTATGTGTGTCACTCTCCCTGAACGTCTGCATGCCTTGCAGAAGCTGTTTACCCTCCCAGTGTCTCTGGATCGTCTGTAACGATATCTGTTGTCGCTAGAAACCTCTGCTCTCTCACCTACACACGCACGCACACACACACGTACACACACACACACACACACACACACACACACACACACACACACACACACGCACATTCCTTCTGTTGTGTCCGGCTATTTGGTCGCTCCAGAAACCAGGCAGCTAAATTTGTCCATGGTGCTGACATGGGAGAAGGTCACTTGGAGCCGGAGATAAACAAAGATGTGGGGAAAGGTGGGGTGGGGGGGCCTGGGCTTGGGGGGGGCGGGTCAGCATATTGATAGATAGAAAGAAAGAAATGGTTGATTAACAGAAAATGGACAAATCAAAGAAAATAAAGGTGTTACGCGAGAGGAGAGCAAATGGAAACCTGTTATTTACGTCGAGCGACACACCAACGTACGACAAAGTAGCCTAGGCTATGAAACCAGAAACCAACTATGTCCAAAATATAAACTTTTCAGGAAATGAAAAAAACAACAACAACACAACACTGCCTCATCAAAGTTGGTACAGAATGCTGACTTAATACATTGTCAGATACATGTGTCCTTATATTGTAATCACTTTACCCAAATACAGCTCAAGTGGAGTTGGGAGGTTTTTGACCATTAATGTGGAGATAATTGTTTTGTCCATCATTGATTAGAACAACGAAGTCAGACGAGAAACAGAACCTGAGTTGGAGTTTGGTGATTTGATCGACAGTTCGAGGATCCAAGAATCCACGCTGGGCACACCCTGGTCAGAATAGCCGATGAAAACGGCATGAACCTACAGACACCGGAAGTGGCGGAAGTGCTGCGGTTAACGGAAGTTACGTCATGCGTTGCAGTCCGTTTACATAAAGATTGTAGCTCTTAACTCCCTCTTAATAGGTGTCCTTTGGTCAGAATCCATGTTTTTGTTTGGATATTGTTTATTACGAGCGCAACCGATGGGTCGGGAGAAGTAGAACAGCTGGCCTTCGCGCCGCTTGCAATGTCGTGGACAATAACTGAATGTCGTGGTCGTGGACAATAACTGTGACATCTAACCATAAAACGAGCGCTCCCTTCCTAAACACGCTTGGTAATCTGTTAGACGCATGCGGTCTGTTTACATCCCCCAGCGAAACAAACCAAAATAGTTCGTAGCTCTTAACTCACTCTTTAGAGGATTTTGAGGACAATTTCAACAAAACAATTACAGAAGTTTGTAAAGTGCACAAGATTCCCTCACTGCAACGGATTTGTCTCAAGAATGTACTTCTTGACCGGGACGTTCTAGCCTAGAACACCGCACTTGGTCGAAAAAAGACAACGTTCACACGGCGGAAGTCTTAGGAGGTTTTGTCAGAAGTGCTTTTCAATGATTCAATATTTGTAAAACACACACAGACGTAAAGGTTGTTCAATAGGTTTATTTTTTTATTATAATTATTTGTTTTTTTAAGATTTGTTTTTGGGACTTTTTATGCCTTTATTTGATGGGATAGTAGACAGACAGGAAATGGGGAGAGAGATGGGGAGTGACGCCGCCAGGCTACACAAAGCCCATGTGGTATGCGCCCGGACCAGTAAGTCAGCGGGCGCCCCTCAATAGGTTTAATAAATTAGAAATAAAAAAATGGAGATAGGAGTTTTGCACCCGATAGCGGCCGGGGGAATCATGGTTTAGTTGGGAGCGTTGAGCGGCACGGGACAGTTTCAGTATGGAGCTTTGACTTTCCTCCAGGTCCTCCGGAGCCCCTTGGGCCAGGCCAGAGGAGACCGATATGGAAGCACATGTGGAAAAGCGAGTCCTCCGGACTGACTGGGATCACAGCCACCCACGCATAGTTTCCACACCAACCCTCCGCTCACGCCTCCACTGCATCACTCGACAGGGGTGTAAACTTAACACCCAGACACACACACCGAGGCGTCCTCCTCTATCAAGCATCACCTGGCTCCCAAGGCATTCAGCCGTGTATCTCTCGGGAGCAGCTATGCTGAATGTGGTTTACACTATGCTAATATGCTAGGTGTAAATTGCCCCCCAAATTGAGCTGGAGAGCTTTTATGAGGGCCGAGCCCTTGCTTTCTGCAGTCCTCTGTGTAGAGTCATTTCTCTGACTGGAAGGCAAACGTTAGAGCAGTGTTTCTCAAACTTTCACATTTCAAGGTCTCCCCTTAACTCTGACAGTGTACAAATGGAACTAAATTTCCATTTGTACACTGTCGGAGTTACAGACTTTTTACAGACAATTTAGACCCCCTAAAGGAACCCACAGAGTCCCTGGAATCAACCACTGCGTTAATTAGAGCAAGTCCAGTATAGTTTGTAACTGGATTAATGGAAGCTCACATAATTATAACATGTTGGGACAAGTTGCGAGCTTGTAGATCTGCTATTTTCACAGAATGTTGCCCCCCCCCCCCCCCCCCCCCCATAATAGGGACTTCAGCGTCAAGTCAACAAAAGGCATTTCAAGTATCAAACCGTAAATCGTTTTACTCAAATAAGCACAAATGTTACCCCTACATAAATTACCAGCATTGTTGGCAGCAATGGAATATGAATTGTTTATTTTTGACAGTGAATAAGTTAAAGGGCTGCCATGTGGCGTAAAGTATGTTAGTAGGAAGTGGGCTATGTGTGTGTGTGTTAGTGCCATCCAGTGAGTGGGATGCCGATGAAGGGAAGGGCAGGCAGTGGTACGACTGGAGGGGGCTCAGTCCATTCCTGCGATTTAACATGACACCACTTGCACTAAGACGGCGACAGCTGCGTATGCGCATGCCGGCCATTCTGTTTGTTGTAGGGGATTATGCCACGATAAAAGCCCCAGTGACGAGCGGCGTGGCTGGGCCTACAGAACTACTGTTTCGCCCCGACTTACCAGGCTTTTGCCGGGGCCTCCAGAGCCCTGTGAAAACACAGGTGGGGACACTTCATTCTGAAGCGGCAATGAATGGGGGTATTCTAATGATGATGAACCTGACAGGAGTATATAGTGAATGAATGGGGGTATTCTAATGAGGGTCAGCCTGGTCGGAGTACAGTGTCACATCACCTTTGCTCATCAGTCAAACGAGGCGACACTGCAGCTTATGTAAGGTTCATTACTCATCGGAAACAGTCAAACGCTGGGCCACAGTAGTGGTCTAATGAACTCTGACATGCCTCTCCCATTCACTGCTATAGTATGAAAACACAAATTGACATGAATCCAAAATACACTGATGATCGTGTTGTCAAACAATGAAACGATACGGAAACTATGATAAGGTTGTGGGGGTCCCTGCTTCATCTCTCTCTCTCTCAACTAAGGGGTCCTTCCTTGGCCTGAAAACATTGAAGACCCCTGCTCTAAAGTGTTATGCAGTCACAGTGCTGTGTGGTGCACTGTTGGACACTGCCCAGCAGGACAGCACAGCATCACAACCATGTGAGCCCACAGACCTGGTGTCAAGCAGCTCGCTTATGGATGAGAGGTTGTCATGGCAACATCCACCATGGAAACAGACAATTTCAAGGCTTTCGGAGACTTTAGTGCCGTCATGTCAGAGGAGAGACTGAGACGGAGAGGACTCAGTGTTAACCACTTAAACGCCACACGTTGTTGAGTGGAGTCCCTCAGGCCTCAATACTAGTGTATATTTCTGTTTTCTCTCTACATCAGGGTTCCCCAATTAGTTTTCCCCAAGGGCCGATTATGTCTAGGGTACCAAGCCGAGGGCCACGACATTGCAGGGGGCGACGGCGGCGTTCCCGCTACTCCAGCGACTGCGACAGTTCAGATATCGTCGTTGTCGGGTGAAAATCTTGTATGTCCACTCCAAAACCATTCCTTTTGCATTTATCATTTTAAAAATGATTTAAACTAGTGAAAACAGACGATCTACAAGCACACAACGCCTCGCACCGCGAGGCGTTGTTTGCTTGTAGATCTGCTGTTTTCACTACTTTTGTGCGACGGCCTTGTATGATTTGCAAAAGAACGTACAAATTTGGATATACGAGATTTCCACCCGACAACGACGATATACTAGTGTTGTTGCTGCTCTAATACCACCATTATTACTGGGGTTGGTGGGGGCTAGACAGTAGCGGCCCACGGGCCGCCTATTGGGGAAGCCTGCTCTACATTATGTCATAACAAAATTACAAATGTTTTCACAAAGTCGGTGGTTTGGTTGATTAAGACCAAACCGACCACAATGAATCCATAAATTGACTGGCCCTACTCCAGAGCATAGCTTTTAAGAATTGACTCGAATTGGAAACTGTCTTTTTAATTTACTCCATGGATTTGTCACAATTTGAGTCTTCTGTATGCCTGTTACTGCGTATCCCAGTTACATGTGTTCAATTCTCCTAGCGCGTAGTGATTCTCGGTCGCAGTATTAAGTCACACAGTGTTCATGCCTTGCTCCTAGTTCCTTCCTGGTCCTCATAGTTGGGGCGAATCCGATACTTCCGTGATCACGAGAGCAAAGGTCCGTTTCTCAGTGGTTTTGTCAACTATGAAGGTTAAATAACAAATTGAGCTCCCATGTCCCTCGCAAAAATGTGGGCAAAATGTTTGACAGCTAGGGTAATTTTCAGTCTCATTCACTTACTATACACCATACTATAAAGGAAAGAATTACTCCCAAAAAATCTGCTTTAAGTTGGATGTGAGGGGTCCAACTAGTTTTTTTTAATTAATCTGAATCCATTGCAAGCATTTGTTTTGCATGAAAAACATTCCTTGGGCTAAAAACGGACTCCAAAAGACTGTGAAAAGTGATGACTCATCACTAAACCATAGTTTTTTTTGGCCGTTTTTAGCCCAAGGAATGTTTTTCGTGCAAAACAAATGCTTGCAATGGATTCAGAATAATTAAAAACCCCTAGTTTGACCCTAGCTCACATCCCACTTAAAGCAGATCTTTTGGGAGTCATTCTTTCCTTTATAGCATAGTGTATAAGACTGAAAATTACCCTAGCTGTCAAACATTTTGCCCGCATTTTTGCGAGGGACATGGGAGCTCAATTTGTTATTTAACCTTCATAGTTGACAAAACCACTGAGAAACGGACCTTTGCTCTCGTGGTCACAGAAGTATCGGATTCGCCCCAACTATCAGTTAATTTGTGGTTATCAAACCTCTGGTACTCGATCTACCCTGTCTCTGCCTCTGCTCTGCGTCTGGGCCCTGCACCTCCTGCCTCAAATGTGACATGCCATGGACCCTCAAATTGATATGTATTCTACCAAATTCGGCCCACGGAACATTGAAGACCCATGATCTAAACAGTCAAGGCCGGTGATGTTGTGACCAACCCAAAGCAAGGAGGGCTGAAATGGCTCTCCTCCTCCTCCTCCTCCTCCTCCTCCTCCTCCAAACTCAGCTGTCTCACAATGTGCTGCTGCTTGTCACCGAGGAGAAGAGGAACACTGTTGCTTGTGACAAGGCAACTCCCTGGTCCACACACACACGCACGCACGCTTGCACGCACGCACGCGCGCGCGCGCACACACACTCACACACACACACACACACACACATACTGTACATACTGTACATATAGACGTTAAGAATAGATTGTTTGCAGTCTAATATTTCTTTCTTTTTTTTCATATGAAAATAGACAGCTTCAATTAGACGAGAGAAGAAGTTAAATGTAAATCTGAATGCGAATGTACATGTCATTACATATTAATTGATTTTCATCACTTTCAACCTGGCGTCCCAATTTTTGGGCAAGTCATTATAGGCGAACATTTACAAAAAAAGATAGTCAGTCTACAAGCTCACAATGCATCACACACTAAAGGAGTAGTTCACCCAAAAGATTACTTATTGCCTATCAATTACACACGCCATGAAGCCTTGAATTCACATAGATATCTTTAGTTTTTGAGCCATTCCTGAGCCAATCATTTCATGACCGGGTCATCGTTCAATCGGAGACTCAGTCATCAAATCATTGGCTTTGGAATTCGACAAAAACGAAAGATTCTCAATGAATTCAAGGCTTCATCATGAGGTGTGTAATTGAACTGAATTGGGTGTAGGTACTCGTTTAAGGTCTTCATCATTTCTCGCTCTGATGAAGACCATAACCGGTCAATTGTGTCGACAATTTTGATAGAATTAAACTAGTTTTAACTTCACTCGCTGATCCTATAGAAGCACCTTTGATACACTTTTAAGACATGTTTATCTCCTGTGAGCAGCCGGTTGGCCTCGTGTGTTTTTACTATCTTGTTAATACTTCTTAACTTGGGTTTGTTTTAAAACCCATTTAGAACGGGTACACATTATTGTGTTTTGTGTATTATTATTTTATGCTTTAACTATTGAGAAATAGCAGATATACAAGCTCACAGCGCGGCAGTGAAAATTAGAATTTTGACCCGTGTCTTTTGAATCCTTCTAAGACTTTTTGAAAAACCTATGTTTCTATGTCAGCAATCAGGCCAGCCATCGTCAAAGAAAAGGTCCTTTTCACTTAACTGGAGCTCAGTTAGTCTGTTCTTGAGAGACTACTGTGTCAAACCTTTTCATGTGAAGGACCCCCAAAATGATATTTATTTGGCCACGGACCCCCATCTCAAAATATGTAGTTCCAGGGAGTACCCCACACTGTGCAAAATTTGAGTTACAAACGTTCGCTTTGAAAATACATATATTCAAAGATTTCCACACATTTTCACGAGCTTGTATATCTGCTATTTTTCACTGGTTAAAGCATACAATAATTCTAGGCCTAAATACTTCTTAACTTGGGTTTGTTTTAATCCCTGCTACTCCAGAGTTCCTAAAGTGAAGACGCTCAGGGTTAGTATTTACACACAGTAAGTAAACACTGTGCCCCCCCGCTGTGAGGCAGCTCAAGTGTTCACTTGAAAATGCTGAGAGAGGGAACTTGTCCTTGGAGTGTGGCTGACACCTCTGACACTACTGGTGCCCTTCCCCCTACACACACATGCACACACACGCACGCACGCATACACACACACACACATGCACATACATACACATATGTTGCAGTTGCACGTTCTACACCAGTGTTGCCATGTCTGCTCATTATATAAGAGACTTTGGAGCTTTTTTCTAAAGTCACTTTTAAATATTGGTAGTTGTTGGGCTTTCTAAAGTGTAGTTTCTTATTTGGGCTTCCTTCCTAAATGTTGTTTAAACTCGGGGTTCTCAAACATTTGCATGCCAAGACCCCGCCATCTAAAAAAATATGTTTTTTTGTTGTAGAACTTTTTTCAAGATCTTTTAGAAAACAGCAGATCTACGGGCTCACGACGTGTGGCATCATGGCGCATTGTGAGCTTGTAGATCAGCTATTTTAAATAGGTTTTAAGTGCTTGTCATGTGGCCTATTCACTTCTTTTGGGCTTGTTTTTGAAGACCTCGTTGCTTATCTCTCTCGCAAAACCTGGCAACGCTGACACGCGCGCACGTCCTCCGTCTATTGCTGACAATGGGGTTAAGATGACAGGAGGTTATGAGTGACTCCGACACACTGCGGAGCCCCCTCCCCCCCCCCTCCCCCCTCCAGTCCCCGACACAGACGTCTTTGTACTGTGGCTCCACCATCAGTGACGATCCATCACAGACTAACCTGACAGCCTTTACCGCCCGGCCTGCACTGATGGCCCCGGGGCGCCACGTTCCACCATGTGCCCCCTTAACCTGAAACTCCACCACCATGCCGCTCGCCAACTAGAACCCTGGCACGCTGTCCACTGCACCCAGGCAGCCACGTCGGCCTCCTGCCCAGAACGGAACAAACAGAACTCCTAATAATATAATCACTTAACCGACCATTATGTCTACAACACATGCAGTCCGCTCTCTCTCAACCACCATTTACCCATTTAGACTTGGAAAGTTGTTACACCTTTCAAAACGGGAAAGCATCCGTGTCATTTTAGATATCGTTATTATAATTGTAGCCGTAGGTCGCAGTTAACTATGAAGTCCGTATCTATAGTGTTTGTATTTGTTGATTTCATGTATTATTGTGCAAATGTGTTATGCTATGTTGATGAATTGAATATAGGACCATAATGGAAACAAGTCCCTGTGCTATCCTTTTAGTCTTAATGTCTGACTGTACCACTGTGCTCTTTACATTTCTGACTAATAAAGTATTCAATCAAATACACCAGTAAGACTCCATAATCGGGAGATAAGCGACCGTCAGGTTGCATGTATACACAACCTCATGGTGGCGCTAGAAGAGGAGCATGCGAGAAATCAAGTTTTAATGCAGTGTTTTAAGGAAAACATTTTAAACAATGTTCCAAAATAGATCTACAAGCTTGCGTTGTGAGCTTGGACTCTCCGAAATTGGGATTGGCACTGGCCCCAAAAATCTGGCATGGTCGGGGCTCTACACTCCATATGCTTGTCATGTGGGCCACGTCTGCGATTTAAGAAATGTCCATTTGGTTGTTTAGACTCGCTAGCTTGCTAGCAGAAGCATGTCCGAATTAGATTAGAGATAGTGTGAGCTATGAGGCGATACATCTCCTGGAAGGGATTAGCACCCGGTGGCTAAGCTAACACTAATGCTAGTCGTAACAGGGTCAGGACAATCAAGGCCGTTCCACCCGGATGTTAGCTCGGTGTTAGGTATTATCCCTCTGTCTCTCTGACACAAACACCCATCAATGTCAACTTCTCACTGAGTCACTGTACTTACCCCGCTCCTGAAATGGCCTGTGTCGTGTTGCGTAGGATTTACAGGCCTGAACCTGTGTCCAGTACGTGGCTCGTCATTATTTCCCTCAGCAAAATAAAAATCCCCTGAGTTTTCCCCTCGGACATATTATTCCCTCAACCTAATCTTCTTTTATTAGGTCTATATTTTGAATCCAATTTATTTTCCGTACCCCCACACACCGACTGACATTCATACACTTGCTCAGTTCAGTCAACACCTAGCAACACCATTGTTTGAATCACTGGTTTGATTGATTGAAGACTTTATTAGAAGTTTGCATAGAAAAAGTACAGTTTCATGACAGTACAGTTCACTGGTACAAGCTCAACTAAAAGGAGATCCTAGAAAAGACTAAGCTTATTTCCATAGGAAACCATTGAAGTATCTCTTATAACACTGAATGACAGACAGATAGAACACAGTAGGCTACTATGCAGTAGATATAGTAAAAACAGTAGGTAAATACAAAGAAGGGTCAGGGGAGGCTGGGCTAGGTTTGTTATTGCCAGTTGCGAATGGCTGCCACCTGTAGCCTAAGTGTTTTTCAGGGCGATTTTAAAAGATGCTAGTGATCCACACTCCTTTAAGGCCTTCGGTAGGGCGTTCCACATTTTGGTTGTATAGCAGAAGAACGAGTTTGACCCTTTATTTGAGTTGACTTTGGGTGGAACATGATCTGTGGTGCTGCCTCTGGTGTTGTAATTATGGACATCCTTAACGTTGGTTTCTTTCAAACTGACCTGAAATAACATCTATCTATCGAAAGTAGGTGTTTTTTCCTACTTTGTACATATGTGTTTGTATTTGTTGATGACAGGTATTATTGTGTAACATTTTTATGCTTGAATACATAGGACCAGGACCACAACAGAAACAAGTCCCCAGAACCTTTTTTGTGTTCTCGTTTTAAGCTTTGACCTCGTAGGTAGCCTGTTTTCGTTTGTTTGTGCGCGCATGGATGGGTCTCGGATTTTGTCCCATGTAAGTGGGGCACCAAGGAAAAAGGGTTAAGGCCCCCCATCAAAACTGTAAGACATTTTGCCACATGATCAACTGATCAATTGATAATATTTTCTTCTCTTTTTTGGCAGTTTTTGCACGTAGATATACTAGGCATAGCAGAGAGATATGAAACAAGCCACACAGGCCCCTGTCTGGAACTGGGGACGCATTGCTGTTGACGCACCACCTGTCAGAGGTTCACAATTACGGATGGGACGATACGTCAATTTCATATCACGATTATTGTGACAAAAGAAATCGCGATTTACGATATTACCACAAAATCCATTATCCTGGGGCGGAACATTTGCCAAAAAATAGCTAGAGATAGAGAGAGTGAAAAAAAGACTGTATCAAGTATGTATATTATAAGTACCTTTTACCAATTATAGAGGGTTTAAGTGGTACCAGATACGCAGCTCGGCAAATAAAAGGAGAATTGATCCCAATGCATGATGGAGGACGATATCACGATAAATTAAATCTTCACGATACGATCATCGTGAGTGTTTTTTATCACGATAAACTATAATATCGCGTACCGTCCTATCCCTATTCACAATTTACATTTATTTTCAAGGACCCACAATCTTGGCCTACTAACGCCATCGACCCCCCATAACAGACCTGTAAGGGTCAATTTGTTTCCTAACTATCAACAATATCGCTGGGGATCCCCTGAATCCCCTGAACCCCCCACCCCAAAGGACCCCTGGAGGTCCCCGGAGCCTTCTTTGAGAACCACTGCTCTTGGTTATCCTAAACTTGACATTGATTCTGTCCGAAACTGTCCATGGAAAGTACCCGTCCATCTATGACCTATTACATCTTTGTCAACGATTTCTGTCCTGCTTTTTTAACTCCTATCCTTCCTGCTAAAGTAACCATAGGAGACAAACAACTTCTTGTCATTGCATCTCATTGGCTCCAAGTGGAAGTGACAGCTGTCTCTAGACCCCCCCCTCCCCCCCATGGCAGGGGACTTCATGGATGGTGTCATGGAGAGGGGACGCGTGAGTCTGGGATTAGCTCATTAAGACACGCGTCTTTGATCTGAGGTAATCTGTCCCATTTCCACTGCAACCCGATCATATTCCAGCCTCTTGACACACATACACACACGCACGACACGTACACGCAATCGTTCGTGCACACGTACACACAAACACGCACGCACACACACAAGGCCATGTACACGTACATTCTTAGGCCTACAGAGACACATATTCATGCACTTACACGCACACCAGTGGTCTAAGAAGTTCATATTCTTTACTTAAGTAAAAGTAGCAATACCGCAATCTAGAAATACCGGTTACGAGTAAAATGTCCTGTATTAAAAATGTTTTCTTGATAAAAGTACAAACGCAGCAGATCTACAAGCTCATGTTAGCTTGGACATCTGCCAGTTTTTGAATGGCCCGAAGTCTTAAATATAATAGTCCGATGGGATTATATATAATAATAATGTATGCTTTGTATTTATAATAAAAATATACACTAGTAAACTTAAGTTTTCAAATAGAAGTACAACATTTGCCTATATGATGTAAAGTAGTGCAGCAGTTAGTATTAACCCATCCGTAATGTGGGGAAAGCATTCGCAGGAAAATAGCAGATCGACAAGCTCACAAGCTGTGAGCTATTTTCAAAATACCCTAGTGTAGAGCCCTGAGGGATGCCTTCAACCACATGGGGGTTTAAAGCATTGAAGAATGGAAATAGCTCAAGTTAAAGCACCTAAAAACATGAGTAAATGTACAGTATAGCCTACTCCGTTACTTGTCACCACTGATACACGTCGCACACTTCTACACTCAGCGTACGTAAAGCCCCCAGAGGGTAGGGGGGTCCGGGCAGAGAGCTACGGGGTCCGACAGAGAGATGTGAGGAGGGCTAGATGTGCAGCAACAGCTAAACGGCGTGTCGGGTTTCTGGGGGGCTCGTGCTAAATTTAACCCTGTGATCCTCCTTTGCAAGGGGCAGCAGGCAGAGGGGTTTAAATGCCAGCCTACAGTTGCTGCTCCGGCACCAGTTGTTCTCCACACATCTTCCTCTCATCACAAAACCCATAGTGCTGGGAGAGGCGCACACACACACACGCACACGTACACTCCACCACGCAACTCTTCCACAGGCACAGGAACCTAAACGATCCCATCTAAAGGAGGAGATCTGGAGGAGTAAAGTAGGAACCTTCATTCCCCATACGATAACGTCCAGCGATGGAGCTTTTCGAGACCAACCCTTACTTCTTCCCCGACCAGCGCTTCTACGAGGGGGGGGACGGCGGCTACTTCCCCGGCTCCCGCCTGCCGGGGGGCTACGACCAGGGCGGCTACCAGGACCGGAGCTCCATGATGGGCCTGTGCGGGGGTCTGTCCGGCGCGGGGGGAGGAGGAGGCGGCGGCCTCGGGGGGATGCTGGGGATGGAGGACAAGGCCTCGCCGTCCGGCCTCTCGCCCCAGTCGGTGGGGGGCGACCCGCCCCACTGCCCGGGCCAGTGCCTGCCGTGGGCCTGCAAGCTGTGCAAGCGCAAGACGGTCACCATGGACCGGCGGAAGGCGGCCACGATGCGGGAGAAGCGGCGGCTGAAGAAGGTGAACGAGGCGTTCGAGGCGCTCAAGCGCAGCACGCTGATGAACCCCAACCAGCGGCTGCCCAAGGTGGAGATCCTGCGCAGCGCCATCCAGTACATCGAGAGGCTGCAGGCGCTGGTGTCCTCGCTCAACCAGCAGGACGGCGGGGCCGAGGCGGGCGGGCAGCAGCAGGGGATGCACGGCTACCGGGCCGGTTCCGGCGCCGCCCAGCCCAGAGTGAGTAGGAACTGACAGGAGGAAAGGATTAGGGAGGAAGGAGCGGGACGGGGCACGGAGGGTTGGGAGGAGAGGAGGAGAGTTGTTGTTACACACACGCAGGACCAGAAAGAGGAGAATGCTGAATCACAGGACTTCACAGTACAATCCTGAGTGTTTTGTTTAAAGGAGTATTAGTTCACCACTAACAATATACTTTTCTATCAATTACACTCACCATGAAGCCAGGAGATTAAAAAAAAATCTTCTTTTTTCGTTGTATTCCTAAGCCAATAAATTGATGACCGGCGGAGGAGACTCAAAGAGTCTGAAGCGTAGGAGAGTCTCCTACTGAGTATAGTATAGCCACACATTCATCAAATTATTGGTTTAGGAATGTGAAAAAAAACAACAACAACAACAGCAAAAATAAATAATAATAATAATAATACTAATAATTCAAGGCGTCATGGCTTGTGTAATTAATACAAAATAAGTCATTTCTTGGGTGAAATACTCCTTTAACTCTGACAGTGTACAAATGTGACCAAATAAACCTGTGGGTCCATTTGGCTACAGTTGACAGTGTACATTTTTACACTGTCAAGAGTTACAAAATAAATTAACCCATGTAGTTCACTTGTTATGCTCCGGATCATTACGGATTTTGCTGTGCATGTTAAAAGAGTGTTCTCTGGATTTGATTGTGACGCAGACAGAGATGGAGTGATTACGTAAATGTGGAGGGACACGTTTTAAAGACGCTTTGAAGGTCAAAGTGTGGGGAGAGACAGAATAGGATAAAATGAGAAATTAGAATAATGGTCCAGATAAAAAGTACGAGTAAAAGTGCATGAATGGATACTGGAACACGGGACGAGAATAGGGTTGACTTGTGTGACTCGACACAATGACAGTGTCCTTTATCATCCTAACATTTATCCATAGAATGATAACATTTATTGGTCATCCGCTAGGACGACCAATTGTCTTGTGTGTCACCACATTTAAATCTATTATGTTTAGCTACTGTATATGATCTATAGTACTCATTCATATACTACAAGTTATAATATAAGAAGTGCATAGAAAGCATAGAGCACAGTCTGCTCAACTAATGATTTACCAGTAATATTAATAATTGATGGTGAAGTACCAGTTTGTTTAATTACATTAAGACAGAGACAGAGAGATCAAACGATAGAGCTTTTGTTGGTCTACCTGCATAATATAATTGTTTGTCCAACTTGTGCCATGAAAGGATTTTAGTCATTCTTGTCTTGTCGTTTTACGCTTTGAATAGGCTACTGTGTGTGCGTGCTTGCGCGCGCGCGTGTGTGTGTGTGTGTGTGCGTGCGTGCGTGCGTGTGTGTGTGTGTGTGTGTGTGCAAAAGACTGTACGCCAGGGTTGCAGGGTGTGTGTGTGTGTGTGTGTGTGTGTGTGTGTGTGTGTGTGTGTGTGTGTGTGTGTGTGTGTGTGTGTGTGTGTGTGTGTGTGTGTGTGTGTGTGTGTGCACGAGCGCGCGTGCGTGCATGTGTGTGTGGGTGTGTGTGGGGTTGGGTTAGGGGGGGCGTGTCATAACATTACATTGACTGACAGCACCTCCTGCGTGTGTTGGTTGTTGTCTCCATGGAAACAGGTGTCGTCGTCGAGCGAGCCCAGTTCTGGCAGCACCTGCTGCAGCAGCCCTGAGTGGAGCAGCACGCCTGAGCACTGCAACCAGGGCTACAGCAACGATGGTACGAGCACTACACACACACACGCACGCACGCACACACACACACACACAGTGGAAAGTACGCACATTTTGTACTTGATTTGAGTTACAAATGTTTGCTTTAAAATATATATCGTCACTGTCGGGCAGAAACCTCGTATCTCCAAGTTTCAAATTTGTACGTTTTTCTTTTCGCAAAGTAAAGCCCTGCTTCATCATACAAGGCCGTTGCTCAAAGGTAGTGAAAACAGCAGGTCTACAAGCACACATGCAACGCCTCGTGGTGCTGAGGCGTTGTGTGCTTGTAGATTGGCTGTTTTCACTAGTTTAAATCATTTTTTTTAATAATGATAAATGCAAAAGGAAGAGTTTTGGCAAGATATCTGCTAATTTTGAAAAGTGTAATAATGGTTCAAGTGGTAAAAATCTAAAGTGACACAGATGCTGCAGAAAAGTCCGGAATTCAAAATTTACTTGATTAAAAGTACAAAAGTAAGCTACTGGCACCAAAATGTGCCAAAGGTAAAAGTATACCCATTTTGCAGAATGTCCCATTTCACAGGTTTCAAATGTACAAAAATTGTGTTTTGGAAAATAGCAGATCTACCATGTCACAATGCTTCACATAGGTAAACCAAGAACCTATCATGAGACTAAACATTATAATATCGAAAGATAAATAATCTCTACATTGAAACTATACGGTTAAGGAAAACAAGTGCTCCCCTTCCCTCCATCCATCCATCCATCCAGCACGCCCCTGTGATGGATATAAACTGATCTAAGGGGTCTCTTTTACTATAGGCCTGTGTCTACTAAATAGAAACCAGCCAATCAGAATAGAGGATTGTTACTAACCATTATAGAAATAGTGTTTAAAGGTGATACACCATGAAAATTTACTTTTCCTATTTTAAAACCTTTTTTTGGGGTCCCACTAGCACCATCTATCCTCACAAAGTCCCATTTCAGACCGTTGTGTCTTTCTCTGGTTTTGGGAAGGTGGAGGTTAAAAGCATCCCACGGGTTCTCAAAACAGGCTGTCCAGATTTGCTGCCGTTTGTGACTTGACCTTGCAGTTCAGGCCAAAGGTGGTACTGCAGCTGAAAATGCTCTGAGAGCCATTCAAAAATGAGAGGCTCTCTATTCAGGAGTGGTAATTTAGCCTCAAACCTTTTGAAAAACGTTTTTGGGACATAAACAATATGACATAAATACTTTTTAAATGCATGGTGTATCACCTTTAAACTGTTACTAATGTTGCTGAGGACCCCATCTGGAACTCCCTCAAAGAGCTTGGGGACCCCCACTTTGAGAACCACTGACAGCAGTGCAAAGTAACTAAGTACATTTACTCAAGTACAGTAGCCTACTTTTTCTTTTTTTTTTCTTTTTTTTACTTTACTGGAGTATTTCCAATTTTCAATATTTTGAAAGCCATTTGAAAATAGCCAATCCACAAGCTCACAATGCGTCTACAATAACTTGTAGATCTACTATTTTCAAAATATTTTTACAAACTTGAAAAACCTAAAACGGGACTTTCTACTTTTGGTACTTTGATATTTTGTACTTTGTTTTGAATTACTGATTTTACTTGTAACACACACAGTAAGTATTGATACCCAAGTAAAACATGTTTTCCACCACTTACCACAGATAACTGTGGAATAACCTGCCTCCAAACCTTTGCTGTATTTACAGTAAATTCACTTTTAAAAGGACTCTTAAAGTTTATTTAACACTAAAATTTTCTTTTGTTTCTTTTAGCTTGTTCTTTTTTCTGTTTCTTTTCTAAAATGTAATTTCATTTATCTTATTTTATGTATTGTGTGTTGAGTACTGACTTTTAATCATATTGCATTTCGTCACTGTCGGGCAGAAACCTTGTATCTCCAAGTTTCAAATTTGCATGTTTTTTCGCAAAGCTTCATCATACAAGGGCATCGCATAAAGGTAGTGAAAACAGCAGATCTACAAGCACACAACGCCTCACAAGGCAAAACGAGGGGTTTTGGACATACAGGGTTTCCACCCGACAACGACGATTTGTAACATTGTAAATGTGGACGCCAGGAAGACTATAGCTGGCTGCTACGGCAACAGCTAATGGGGAATCAAATCAAATCAAAGATCAAGTGGACATTTTGTACACTTTGTCTCGGAGTTGAACTGAATGAGGATTTTATCACACGTGAGTAACATGCGTGTCTGTCTGTCTCTGTCTCTGCAGACCTCCTGAGCGCTGACTCTCCAGAGCAGAACAACATGCGCTCACTCACCTCCATCGTGGAGAGCATCACGGCGGCGGCGGACGGGAGCGGCGTGGCGTATCCCGTGGTGCCCGTGGACATTCCCAAATAAAAACCCTTCCAACCGCCTCCATAGAGCTGACCCATTCCACTGAGCCACAGACGTCTATTAGACGTCTGTCTAGAATCGGTCACATTAATGTCTAGAAATGAACGTCTTTTTATATGTCTAAGCTTAGACTAGACGTTGATTAGAAGTTATTTCAACAATTATATGTAGACGGTCTATATATACAAGTCTATTAGACGTCTAAAATATAGACGGTCTATATCTAAGCTTAGGACGTCTAAAAAACGTTCATTTCTAGACGTTGATTAGACTAGCTTTAGACGTATATTAGACGTCTAATAGACTGAAAAATGCTCAGGGGGATAGACAACACAGAGAGAGACACACACACTTACTGAGTACTTACAACACACAGCATGGAGATAACAAGAAAAGAGATCTCAATTCCATGTATTCTTTGAGTTTATTGGGGCCATTGTTCGTCAATTGATAATCACAGGAACTGTCACTGTCGACTAATCGATCGGTTGATTTAATCAACAAAATGTATAAAATTGTGTTTGTGCTGCATGTAATCATGCAGAGGGCAGCTTTCTCAAGTCGGCGAGGTTGAGAAATAGCAAGGAATAATTCCTTCAGATGGAAAACATTACATAAAAAAACTGAAAGCGACTTAATCAGCGAGTCTGGACGACTATAAGACCAAACCGACCGAATAATCGATTATTCGACAGCCCTTTGCTGTTCATCTAAATTATAAGATCTCTGTATATAACCACGGGTCGGCTAGCTAAGCCATACTGAATTCCTCTCATACCGTTCACAATGTTCGAGGCCTTATTATGTTGATTCCCCGCCTTATGCTCAATCTACGCTCCGTCGTATGATGCAGAGAACCGGGCCTTTCGCTGCGGTCCACGACACTTCCGTGTCAAGAGTTTCAGAGTCCAAACCAGAGAGCTACACACTTCACTGCATGATGTGATACCAAATAAATAGACCTTTAGTTACCAGTGTGCTTCTCTGCTAGACCTGCATGCAGACAGACTGACTGATACCAGTGCAAGAAGAACATAACGTTGCTTTCAGGCAGAAACCTCCACATTTCGAAGTGTTTTTTTAAAGTACATTAACTCCCCTACTCGATCATTACTACAGCGTCACACAAAAGCATCAAAGGTAGCAGATCCACAAGCTGAAACACGGTGCAACGTGTTGCGTTTTGAGCTTGACAATCTGCTACTTTTGCCGTTTTTGGAATTTGTATCCTGAAAAATAAACGTTTTGAACAATGATGAGGTTTCCACCCGACAGAGACGATATGACTTCTGTTATTTCTTCTACCTTAATTTAAAGAAATGTTCCTCAATTCGCAACCTTTCCTTAATCCTTGGTCTATTTTGCGTTCTGTATTTGTGTGTGTATTATTATTATTAATATTATTATTATTATGCTTAAAAACATGAGTTTTATTTGTGGGGCCAATAAGTACCTTATTATGGCAGTTTTCTTGACCAAGACCTGCTTAATTTAAACTGGTTATGAATGCTAGTGATGTAAATACGTTCCCTTTTTCTACAGAGTGGAGTTTTTGTTTTGCTATTTTATTTTCTATTTTTTGCTAACTTATTTTTTGACTTTTATAACTAAAGATTGTTGTGTATTTGTAGATGTTTCCAAAAGGTCATATTTCCTGTCCAGTTCTTGCAATAAAAGATGATTTTCAATACGTGCTTCTCTCGCTGTCGACATTTTGAGCACTTAATTGCAACATTAAAAAGGAACAAACACACACACACACACACACACAACACCAGCTGATATCTTACAAAAACATCTTTACTTTATGTCTATATAGTTCCATAAATACAGTACTCTTTTTTTTAAATTGCCAAATAATAAAATCTTGATTTGTCAGCATCAGTTTCACACCTGGAATAAATACACATACAGTACTCATAGCTGCCACATAGCACGTTACACCTTTTAGACAACTTTGAAAAAACAAACGTAAAAATGGAAATAAAAACAACTCATCCAATACTTCACTGGTTCACCGATATGTCGTGTTCTCATTGGACAAAAGAGCCGACCGACGCGGTTTACGATCGAGCGCCAGCCGGCTAGCATCTCCACCGTGGCGATGATGATTAGAGAGAACCCGATGATATGATCACGTTCTCCGTCAAGGTTCCAGCAGTCTTTGTGTGAGGGACGTGATTGGCTGAGGCCGAGCAGCAGTTTACAGTTCTGATTGGAGAGGACGTAAGGAAGGGATTCAGCGGAGGGAGGAGCTACAGTTTGTTCAGCACTAACCTTACAGTATGTCCACATTATGAAACTATAGGGGAGGATGGTGGAAACTCTTAAGTCTCGCACGCAGGCAGGGGTGTCGCACCAAATTCTGGGTACAAGGGTTCACTGTGGGGCCCCTGTGCTTTAACTATTGAAAAATAGCAGATATACAAGCTCACAGCGCGGCACCGAGTGCCGCGCTGCGAGCTTGTAGATCTGCTATTTTTGAAAAATCATGAAAATCTTTTTTGAAAAACCTATGTTTCGATGTCAGTGGAGCTCAAACCTTTTCATGTGCAGGACCCCCAAAATAGTATGTATTTGGCCACGGACCCCCATCTCAAATTATTTAGTTCCAGGGACCCCCCCAGAAGCAAAATTTGAGTTACAAATGTTCGCTTAAAAAGTACATATATTCAAAGATTTGCACACATTTTCACAACTTTTCAAAAATAGCAGATCTACAAGCTCGCAGCGCGGCACTCGGTGCAGCGCTGTGAGCTTGTATATCTGCTATCTTTCAATAGCTAAAGTATAAAATAATTAAGGCCCCTCCAACACCTTGGGCACTAGTAACTCAGTCCCACTTTCCTACCCCTTGTGACGCCCCTGCACGCAGGTCTCGAACGTAGACGAGACTGAAGCCGGATTTCTACTCCGTCACACGAGTATGAGATTAAGACACCACTTCCAAGTTCCAACCTGGTGTCCCTCTTTTTGGGCATCGTAGGGATTTTTCAAAAATAGCGATAAATAGCCAGTCTATCAGTTCACAGCACGTCGCTTCGCTGCATGTGTGCCGTTGTGTGACACCTCCGTGCGACGAAATATAAATCAGGCTCAAGTGGTTATTGGTTTAACTCATCCACCCATACAACTCATTTACACACACACACGCGCACACACACACACACACGCACGCACGCACACACACCCACACCCACACCCACATACACCCACACACTACTTCGTATTAAAGGTATCCTCTCTATTCTAGGCTACATACAGAAGGCGAGAGAGGAGGAGAAGAAGAGAAGAAGAAGAGGTTAACGGCTACAGTGTCAGAAGAAGAAGAAGGAGGTCAAGGAAACAGAAAAAGAGAGAGAAAGGCAGAGGAGGAGGAGGAGGAGGAGGAGGAGGATGATGAAGTAGAATTGGACCCATGGACCTGTGAAGAAGTGTTTGTCGCTTTCACAGAAACGCGCTCCAACTCGGTCAGTCCCCTCCCACTTAAAGATTCACACACACACACACACACACACACACACACACACACGCACGCACGCATGCGCGCACACACACACTGACAGCTTAACAGTAGAAGACACGGAGAGAGAGAGAGAGAGAAAAAGAGAGTGAGAGAGAGAGAGAGAAAGAGAACAGTCACTACCGAATACAGGGAATTGGGTTTCATACAGCGATGATATTATATTATTCTCCATATATAATTCCAATATATATATTTATATTTATATATATATATATATTTATATAATATTTCTATAAAAAACATAAGTCATCCATTTTATGTACAGGGACGATAAGTGAGCTAATACCTTGCATAACCGATACGGGGGTCAGTTTGCAGCGGGATCTGCCATCGTTTCTTACATCATAGTATTCATCATTCCCACGTCCAAATCAATGGATCTGCCATCGTTTCTTACATCATAGTATTCATCATTCCCACGTCCAAATCAATGGATTAATAACCTTTCATTTTTTATTTTTTTTAGTTTTATGTATTCTATACAGTCGAGTCCAGCCAACTATATTGTGCTGCTTGGCTGGTACTGGGCGAACGGGACCAAGCGGACGGTGGGAGAATTTTGGCTTGGACTCGATTCAAGTTGCGGGACCCCCCCTCCCCTCCTCCCGACATTCCAAACAGAATTAGAACCCCAATGTTGTTGTGTTTTGTTTTTTTTTTGTCTCTTTTCGACTGAAGGGTTAAACCCTAGAACCTTCCATAATCTGAAACGTTCCAGAATGTGTGAAGTTGTGTGTTTTTGTTTTTGTTTGTTTGTTTATGTCTACGTTATAACCATAACCAAACCCTGAAGGGGGGGAGGGGTACGGTACGAAAAACTTCAAGCCTTACTTGGCGCATGGAAACAACTCCAGAACCCGGGACATAACTTTCGTGGCTTTGGGTTCGCTTAGTTCTTGCAAGTCTTCCGAAAACCAAGAACCCACAGCTGAGTACCAGGGGAGTGGGAGCACAACACCACGACAACAAGGCTACTGGGAGCACTGGGGGGCCGGGGGGAGGCGGGAGGGGGGAGGGGGGAGGGGGGGTTAAACCGGGAGGAGACCACCAAGGAACCAAGTCTCTGAGCGCGGCCAATGATGAACGCTCTCGGGAGTTCAAAGGTCAAAGGAGTTGACCTCCGCTCTGTATTGCACGTTGTCCGAAGGAGAGGGCGAGAGGTGAAAGGCGAGAGGCGAGTCTGGACTGGACGACGGGGGGTCCGACCGACATGGCGACGGGGCGAAGCCCCCCCCCCCCTCCCCTCTTCCTCGAGGAGCCACAGGTCTCGCTCTCTCTCCCACATTTGGCATATCACTCTCGAAAGGCCGCAAGCATGTGTCCGTACAGGTAATGAGATTGCACTGGGGGAGAGAGAGAGAGAGAGAGAGAGAGAGAGAGAGAGAGAGAGAGAGAGAGAGAGAGAGAGAGAGAGAGAGAGAGGGAGGGAGAGAGAGGGATACAAGCTGTCAGAGAGAGATGGGGGGGATTTTAACACCTGCTTGTTTAACCTTCATGCATTGACGGATTAACGTTGCCCCCCCCTGGAGGCCAGTACACAGAGGCCCTTGACTACCAGTTTATTCCAAATTACCCTTTTATGATGTTTTCGTAAAAAAACATAAAAATAGGGAACCACTGCTGTAGGTCAGGGGTTCCCAAACTTTTTTGGCTCAGGGCACCCCAAAATATACTTTTTTCATCCGAGGCACCCCTATATTTTATTCATAATTTTCACTCCCAGCAACTTATATTTATGCCATATTTTAATATTACCTTTAGCATAACGGTATGATCTAACAATTTGTTTTAATCTTAATTAATGATCATAAGATGAAGACAACATCTGAATGAATTTGTGTTTTATTGAGTAAATCAGATTTGCGTTGTACATTCAAATTCATTCATTCAACTCCATATAAGCACATTTTTGTAATTATTCCCCCCGAGATTATGATTATGGAAAATGTTGCGATAATGGCCATTTTGGTTAGAACTGACTGGAAATAACTTTGTACTTCAAGTTTAAAATTATACAAACTATCTTTTTTAGACGTCCAAATAAATTCGGAATATCATCAAATTACCTCGCGGCACCCCTGGACTTCCGTCACGGCACCCCAGGGTGCCCCGTCACCCACTTTGAAAACCCCTGCTGTAGGTTATAGACTGTAAGTCATGCATGATAAATTGCGTACAAGGTCCACAAAATGCCTTCCGACAACAGTACTGTTGGAAGGCACCGGCCCGCTTGGGGCCCAGAAATATAATTGGCCCCGGGGGACCCCATGAGTGTTAATCCATCTGTGCCTTCATGCGTAAAACAAGAACATTTTGACTATACTAGAGCATCGCTATAAGCTAGTGTGAAGTTCCTCTGGAACTTTAAAGGGAACCACTTCACCCATTTTCAACTTTATCTAGACTTCTGAGCTTAAAGGAGCAGTTTTTGACTTTTTATCGATTGATTACACCCACCAACTTGAGTTCAATAATATATATATATTTTGTCGCATTCCTAAGATAATATGTATATATATATATATATATATATATATATATATATATATATATATATATATATATATATATATATACAGTATATATATATATATATATATATATATACAGTATATATATATATATACATATTATAGTAAATCTACCCCCCCCATTGATTCCAAATGCATTTGGGTCCCCATCAGGAATCAATGGAGGGGAGGCTCTCTCCATTCCGACATGTCGCCACTCCGAAATTGACTTCTTATTGTCGGAGTGGCGACACTCCCATAGGGGTTAGGTTTAGGGTTAGGGTTAGAGATAGGGTTAGTGTCGGAATGGAGACATGTGTCGGAAAGGAGACATGTCGGAGTGGAGAGATGCACCCTCAATGGGGGTGAATTTATTGTAATAAAATTATTGTCTTTATAGGAATGCGACAAAAAACTAAAAACATTTTGGGGATGAACTACTCCTTTAACACCATAGTGTTTCTGTAGCCTACATATTATACGTTTATATAATGATGTCTTCTACTGTATATTATTGTATGTCAGTCCTTGGTCTTGATGAATTGAATACACAGGACCACAAATAAAAACAAGCCCTCAGGGCTTTTTGTGTTATCCTTTTGGCATTAATCATACCACTCTACTTTTTGCAAACTGTTAATAACGTATTCAATCTTCATATAATAGGTCCATGCTTAGTATTGCTCCATTTCTGTGTACTTGCTCTGTGTCTCATCAGACGAGGGCTGTGGACAGTTCAGAAACCTACCAGTGACATCATTGGTAGGCAGATTATTATCTATTAACTATTAATTTACCGAATGTCTGTCCGTCCGGCATCTGCCGTCTGACCGTCTGTCTGCATGCTGACATCACTGATACTACACAGTGTCGCCACCATGGTAACAGCCACTTGCTGAAACAATGTCCAAAGTTGGAGATGAGCATGTTGACATCCACCATGGTAACAGCCGCTTGCTGAAACAATGCCCAAAGTTGGAGATGAGCATGCTGGCATCACTGATACTAAATAGTGTTGCGATCATGGTTACGGCCACATGCTGAAACGTTGCCCAAATTTGGAGATGATGTCCGCCTTCATGCTGACAACACTGATAATAAACAGTGTCGCCACCATGGTAACAGCCACATGCTGAAACAATGCCTTCATCACAGACAGTTATTGCACAACTGGACGTCAATGGTGACTGTTCTGCCGAACGGGCACCGGTCTGGGATCTCCAACATTACTTCTGAGACTCCTACATTCAATCCCTCATAAACTGTGCTTACCCCACGGGCACAGGACTAGTTTTTATTAATGCAAGAACAGTGGCTTACGATGGTTAGCATGCTAACTTTCCAGGGAGAGAACTGATGATGTCATTTGCTGTCAGGTTTCTGAACTCGCGTCTACAGCCCACCAATGAGACGAAGAGTGAGTATAGACAGAAGTTAATTAGTGAGGACCAAGTATATGAAGATAAGGATGCAAATGGGTGAAGTGCTCCTTTAACTAACTCAGAGAAGTAGCCTGCCAGTCCTTCCGGGACTCCCTCTTTCTTTTGTGTTTTGCCCAGGTGGGCGTGGTTATATGCCTTTCCCTAATTAGCCTGGGATCGCTTCCAATTTCTGGCTTTTGATCCGGTCGGGAGCGGCTGGCGTCCTATGTCATTTTGTAGTCAAAATGGACTACACTTTGGCAGGAAATACCAAACCGGAATCAGTTTTAACCCAAAACAATTCCCTGCACTCAATTACATAATTTTAGTACCTACCCAATAAAACCCTTGATGCGGCGTGGTTTTGCTTATTTTTTTGAAAAGTTTTTTTGGTATATCCATCTTTTAGTCCAACTCGCAGCGAATGGCAAGACTACACAGCATTTAAATAGGGATGGGGAAACAAATGGGGAACCAAAACAAAGCGACGCCACTTCTTCTGCCATCCGGTCTAGGATGCCATCCGGTCTAGACCGGATCAAACAACCTGTTTAGTAAACGAATACCTGGCTTTCCCCCGAGAAAGCCTGGTGACACGAGGTTAATCCCCAATTTGTCCTTTGTTTTTGCCTCTGGGGTCACCACCTACTCATTTCGTGGAGAAACAGGAACTTGGTTTGTACTCCTCCCCTTTCTTAATCCACCTCCTCCGACCTGCTTCTGTGTTTATTCCTACGAACAACAACACTACATGTTTAGGGCAGTGTTTCTGACAGATTCTGCTCTCTGTCTTGAGATATTAGCCTATCCCTAACGTTAACCCCAACTAGAGTTCTAAAAGTCTGCCCGAACCCGACCATACCCAAACCCGACCCGACATTTAGGGTAGGGTAGGGCCCAAAATGTATGCTAATTAGTCGGGCCGGGTAGGGCTCAATGAAAAAAGAAAATATATTTTTATTATTATTTTATTACTATTACTCTGTGATAGATTAATGAGAACCCGACCATACCCGAACCCGAACCGACATTTAGGGTAGGGTAGGGCCTACAATTTATGCTAACTAGTAGGCCGGGTAGGGCCTCTGGCCTGCCCAGTTAGGGCCGGGCCTTAATTTTCAGGCCCGTTGAGAACTCTAACCCCAACCTCACAGAAACAATGCCTAAACCTAACCTCACAAAACCACGCCCACCTGGCTAGGTGAAACATCAGGGAAAAGAGAGTCCGAATCCTTACGTGCTAGCATCATAGCTACAGTTCAGCTACATCCTGTTAGCTTACCTGTTAGCATTAGTGCTCCTGTTAGTAAGCGGAGAAGAAGTTAGCATGAATAGGTCCGTATGGCCGAGGGGTCAAGCCTGGGCGGTGCTGGAGGAGGAGCTAGAGAGTGGGGGGAGGTGTGGCACACACAGGGGGCGTGGCACAGAGGGGGGTGTGGCAGAGCGGGACAGAGAGGACAACAGCATGCAGTTAGTCAGGCCAAGCTGTGAGAATGCTAAGCACACGCACGCACGCGCACACACACACACACACACACACACACACACACACACACACACACACACACACACACACACACACACACACACACACACACACATACATACACATATACACACACACACACACACACACACACACACACACACACACACACACACACACACACACACACACACAAGCACACGCACGCACGCACACGTAAACACACACACACACACACACACACACACACACACACACACATACAGTACACACGCACACACACGCACGCACGCACGCACGCACACACACACGCTCGCGCGCGCGCGCACATTAGGCCAATAGATGCGAATGGATATTCTAACAAGCCGTGCGTCAAGTCAAAGATGGTGCCCGGCAGGCCGCTCTGCCACGCTGACCCACCTTCAGGTTGGATCTGCTTCTTGCCCATCAGGGACATGGAGGGCGGCATGGACATGGACGGCATGCGGAAGCCCGTGGGCAGCGTCTCCAATCTCTCCATGGAGCCCGCCATCATGCCCAGGCCCGTGCCGCCTTCCCGCGCTCGGAACCGCTTGCGCCAC